>NC_133334.1:210268164-210614831 GCF_042186555.1 Aquarana catesbeiana | reverse complement strand
GTGTATGTCAGGTAGAGCAGTTTGGTCAGTGTGTGTCAGGTAGATCAGTGTGTGTCAGGTAGGTCAGTGTATGTCAGATAGGTAGGTCAGTGCATGTCAGGTAGGTCAGTGTGGGTCAGTGTATGTCAGATAGGTAGGCCAGTGTATGTCAGGTAGAGCAGTTTGGTCAGTGTGTGTCAGCCAAATAGGTCAGTGTGTGTCAGGTAGGTCAGTGTATGCCAGGTAGGTAGGTCACATAGTTGCCAACAGTCCTGATTTTCCCGGGACAATCCCGATTTTGGGACCCTCGTCCCGATTTAAGCTTGTCCTGATTATTTTCCCGGGATTTTGCTTTTGTCCCGGGAAAATCGGGAATGTTTTTGGTTAAAAACGGCAGCAGCTACACAAAAATGGCCGCCGCCACGAGTGTTGTTTCCCCTTGTGTACAGTGCAGAGGGGCGGCTTCTCTCTTCAGTGTACAAATAGAAAATTCTATTGTACACTGAAGCCTATTGGCTGCAGGGATTGGCGACCCCTCCCCGCTCTCCACTGAACACAGGGAAGTGATCAGCCTCCACCCGCCGCTGCCGCCAACCCTCCGCCCCGTGTGTCCGACGAGCGGGGACACTGATAGAAGGACCGGAGCTCTGCTGGCTGGGGACACTAATGGTCCTGACTCCCCCCTTTCACAAGGCTCCGTTTGGAAGACTCCTCGGACCCTCAGCTTGGCCTAGGTTGGCCCAACATCCTCACGCACCGCAGGTACCATCTTCTGGACACGGCTCTGCTGGGTATTGTAGTGTAGTAATCAGTGTAGTGTAGTGGTAATCAGTGTAGTGTAGTGGTCAATGTAGTGGACAGTGTGTAGTGGACAGGTAGGTCAATGTACTGGTCAATATAGGAATCGGGTAGGTCAGTGCAGTGGACAGGTAGGTAAGTGTAATGGTCAGTCTAGGAATCATGTAGGTCAGTGTAGTGGATAGGTAGGTCAGTGCAGTGGACAGTGTAGGAATCAGGCTGGTAAGTACTATTGTAGGAAGGGAAGGGACTTGGGGAGTGCTAAAAGTTCATAGGTTAGGGGGCGCAAATTTCTTGCCTTGCACCGGGCACTGACAACCCACGCTACACCACTGCTGCTGGGGGCACCTAATGCAAGGACAGACTCTGCTGGGGGCACCTGATGCAAGGACGAACTCTGCTGAGGGCACCTGATGCAAGGACGACTCTGCTGGGGACACCTGATGCAAGGACAGACTCTGCTGGGGGCACCTGATGCCAGCACGGACTCTGCTGGGGGCACATGATGCAAGGACGGACTCTGCTGGGGGCACCTGATGCAAGGACGGACTCTGCTGGGGGCATCTGATGCAAGGACGGACTCTGCTGGGAAGGCACCTGATGCAAGGATAGACTCTTCTTGGGGGGCACCTTGTGGCAGGTGACACGCTCGGGGCTTCCACTGATTCTGCATTATGGTGAGTTGAATGATTTAATTTTATATTACAATGTAATAATAGAAATAATGCGCTTCAATCACCCTGACACCATACCAACCATGGTGCCGGGATGATTGAATCGCTAACCCCAGGTGTTTGGAGTATCTTTATCTGCTGATTTGTTAAACTTTCTGGAATACACATATTTCTATTGTGGTGTAGGATCTGGACCTGCTGTCCTTTCTTTCTTTCTTTATCCCTCTATCCCTCATTCATCCCAGACTCTAACCACACCCTTTAGAGCCACGCCCACTTAAGCCATGCCCACTGTTCAGCATAAACCATGCCCATTCTTCGCCACTGCGTGCTTTGCGTGCCGCATTTTACTATTTTGCTATGTCACGCCTACAAACAAATGACCCGCCACCTAATTATAGCAAGGCTCCCCCTACATGCAAAAAAGTGTCCCTAAAATTTTTTTTACAATGTTGGCAACTATGAGGTCAGTGTGTGTCAGGTAGATCGGTGTGTGTCAGGTAGGTTAGTACGTCTCAGGCATGTCATGTAGGTCAGTGTATGTCAGCCAGGTAGGTCAGCGTGTGTCAGGTAGGTCAGTGTATGTCAGGTAGGTCAGTGCGTGTCAGGTAGGTAACACCCCCCCTACATACAACCCCACCGCCCGCCACCCCACCCCCCTGGTGCCAGGCTCTGACTTCGGGCTGAAGCCCCTGGTCTTTTTGCCACCTAGCAGCGCCCCTGATGTCCAGAAATATTTAGACAGAATAAAGGTGGATAAAACACCTGGACCAGATAGCATACACCCACAGATCCTAAAAGAATTGAGCTTTGTCACTTCAAAGACATTTTTTCTAATTTTTAGGGACTCTTTAATGACTGTCATAGTACCACTGGATTGGCGTAAGGCCAATGTGGTGCCTATATATCAAAAGGGATCAAAGTCTTTACCAAGTAACTATAGACCTGTTAGTTTTTTTTAACAAGAAAATAGACCTGTTAGTTTAACTTACTAACTTACTAAACTACTGGAGAGTTTAATAAAAGACCACATAGACGAGTTCTTGCTGGAAAAAAATATTTTAAGCAACAGACAACATGGATTCATGAAAGACAGAAGTTATCAAACAAATCTAATTTCTTTTGTGAGGAGGTTAGTGAAAACTTGGACAGAGGGGTGGCTGTGGATGTGGTATACTTGGATTTTGCAAAAGCGTTTGACATAGTTCCCCACACACGGCTAATGTGCAAGATAAAGTCTACAGGCTTGGAAAGATCAGTTTGTAAATGGATAGAAAACAGAATTCAGAGAGTAGTGGTTAATGATTCGTACTCTGAATGGCCTAAGGTTATCAGTAGTGTACCCCAAGGTTCAGTGTTTTGACCCTTATGCCTCGTACACACGATCGGACTTTCTGGCATACTTGGTCCGGCACACTTTCTGACGGACTTTGTCCGCCAGGTGCGCCGGACTTTAAACTTTGGTTGTCGGGGTCTGGGGGCGGGGGGCTTATCAGAATCCGGGAGCCCCCTATAATAAGAGGGCCCCCAGATCCCGGCCCCCCACCCTATGTGAATGAGTATGGGGTACATGGTACCCCTACCCATTCACCTAGGGAAAAAGTGTCAATAATAAAACACACTACACAGGTTTTTAAAATAATTTATTAAACAGCTCGGGGGGGGTCTTCCTCCGGCTTCGGGGGTCTTCTTCCGACTTCGGGGGTCCCTCCGGGTCCTCTTCTCCTGGCGTCCGGTTGGTTCTTCTCCGCTCTCTCTGGCCTCTTCTCCCGGTGTTCCAGTTCTTCGGCCGGCTCCTCCGCTGTCTTCAGGCCGCTCTTTTGCCAGCGGAGGTCTGGACTTCTGGGCTTCTTGGCTTCATGTCTTCTTCCCTCTTCTCTACTCCAGATGTTGACACGACGCTCTCTCCGGCTGGACTGCACTCTGAGGGCTCCGTTGTGACTTATTTAGGCGGAGACCCCGCCCCCTTATGATGTCACAGTCCCTGGGCATGCTGGGACTGTCACGTTTTAGGGGGCGTAGTCAACATCACCCGGTGACCACGCCCCCTAAAACGTTTAATTGGGCAGCTATGTGGCAGATGAGGTTTAATGTTAAAAATGTAAAGTTATGCACTCGGGGGCTAAGAATATGCATACATTATACATACTAGGGGGAGTACAACTGGGAGGATCAATGGGGGAGAAGGATCTGGGTGTTTTGGAAGATCATAACCCTAATAATAGCATACAATGCCAAGCTGCAGTTTCCAATGCGAGCAAAGTCCTTGTATCTTGTATTATGAGATGTATAGACTCCAGAGAGAGATATCATTTTGCCTCTGAGCAAGACCTCATCTGGAATATGCAGTTCAGTTTTGGGCACCAGTTCACAAATATCGGGGAACTGGTGAAAGTGCAGAGAAGGGCAATCAAACTGATAAGAGGCATGGAGGAGCTCAGCTATGAGGATATATTAGAGGAACTGAATTTTAATCTCTCGAGAAGAGGAGAAAGGTTGGATATGATCAACATGTATAAATACATAAGTGGTCCATATAGTGAACTTGGTGTTGAGTTATTCACTTTAAGGTCATCACAGAAGACAAGGGGACACTCTTTACTTCTGGAGGAAAAGAGATTTAATCTCTAAAAAAGGAAAGGTTTCTTCACGGTTAAGGGCTGTGACAACGTGGAATAGAGTTCCTCAAGAGCTGGTTCTGTCCACTCATTTAAAAAAAGGCCTGGATTATTTCCAAAATGTACATAATATAACTGTATACTAACATTTTTAGGTAAAGTTGATCCAGGGAATATCAGATTGCCTCTCGGGGGATCAGAAAGGATTTTTTTCCTCTGCTGGAGCAAATTGGATCATGCTTTGCTGTTTTATTTTTGCCTTCCTCCTGATCACCTGTAGATAAAGGATTGTAAATATGGTATTGTAGGATTTTTCCCCCTATTATTGGTTAAACTAGATGGACCTATATCCTTTTTCAACCTGACTAACTATGTACTTGGGTCATGCTCTGTACCCTCTGGCTGCCCCTTACATGGGACAGCCAGAGGTCCTGCCATGACATGGCATGGTCCTTTCACACTCTGATGAGAATCCCCATCTGACACAGGCTCTTTCTCTGTCAGGTGGAGTTCCTTCACACGGTCCTGTCACATCACTCTGCTGTTACACTCTCAGGTGAATCCTTTTTCCCAGAAACATCTGGTTCATTCATCCTTACAGCTGGTCTATTGCTGTTGCTAGGAGAGAGGGGGAAGAGAGTCCACACACACACAGTCCTCTCTTGTGGATAAACCCTGCGCTACACACAGGAGGAGGGGGAGGGGGACAGAGACCCGCCTACACACTCCCCCCAATGGGGGGCAGAGTCCATGTCATGAACCTTGGAATACTGAAGTATTTCTCCTTTGATTCTATTACACAGTGGTGGGTCTTCCGCCCTGTCTTAAGGCTAACCCCCTCCAGACAGGTCTGTGGTCTGGAAGGAATGCATGGTTCTACCATTTTTTTATGTATTTTAATTACCCCCTGGGGCTTCTTTGTGTCATTATACATATCAGTCCTCCTATTCAAGCTATTGGACCAATCCCCGCTGACCCTGTTTCAAGTCCTTATTTGCATGGCCAAGAAGACCTAATTGAGGACTAGAGGGTACTTTACAATTGACCAATAGGAAAGTGGTTGTTGGGGGCGGGGTGTTCAAACTGCTGTGTATAAAAGTGGGTTGTGTGCATCCAATAAAGGTGAGATTCCTGTTTGAACTTACATACAGCCTGTCTAGTGTTTGTTCTGAGCTATCACAACTGGAGCTGAACGGCACATAGCTGTAGTTCTAATCCCGGAGTATCGGATGACCGAACCATCAGATGTTGCGATCTGCAATCTGATTCTATAGCCGCAGAGGAGTGTCGGAGAGTGGAACCGAGCGAGCAGGGGCTCGTTACAGTCCATTTATATAAAACTCCCTAACTTTAAATTAACTTAAATGAAAACAACCTAAGTTAACATTCACATGAACCCAGATAATTCTCATTGACAGATGAATTTGACAAGGGATCCTCCCACCATTTGTCAAAAGGGGAGGGTTGTTTTGTCTATAAGCCACCGATACTGGTACGGCCCACCTAGATGTGCTAGGGGGTGAGTTGAAGTCAGCCTCCACTAAATCTGTTGTGGGAAGGGTTGGCATTCTATTGCCCTGTACACATGGTCGGACATTGATCAGACATTCCGACAACAAAATCCATGGATTTTTTCCGACGGATGTTGGCTCAAACTTGTCTTGCATACACACAGTCACACAAGTTGTCGGAAAATCCGATCGTTTTGAACGCGGCGACGTAAAACAGGTACGGCGGGACTATAAACGGGGCAGTAGCCAATAGCTTTCGTCTCTTAATTTATTCTGAGCATGCGTGGCACTTTGTGTGTCGGATTTGTCTACACACGATCGGAATTTCCGACAACGGATTTTGTTGTCGGAAAATTTTATAGCAAGCTCTCAAACTTTGTGTGTCGGAAATTCCGATGGAAAATGTGTGATGGAGCCCACACACGGTCCGAATTTCTGACAACAAGGTCCTATCACACATTTTCCGTCGGGAAATCTGACCGTGTGTACAGGGCATTAGAGTTCTTTAAGAAGTGAGAATTACTTCCTCCAAACTTTCACCTAAGGTATCGTAAGTCAGTCTTTTAGGAGGGCAAATTGTTCCCTTTTCTATTTACTCTTTGGGCTCGGGTGGTTCTGGTACAACTGCATCTTCCTCTGACACTATAGAACAGGGGTGTCAAACTCAATTTCATTGCGGGTCGCATCAGTATTATGGTTATACTCAATAGCTAGTTGTATTTGTAAGACTATATAAATTTATGCGCATTATTTTTCAGAGATAAGGTGCAGGAACTCAACCACTGCCAACTGCATTGAACAGTGGGTGTGGCCAAATTTCACTAACAGTGGATGGATCTTAATGGGGCAATAAATACCAGGAGTGCGTTATGTGCAGAGTTCATGGATGCGCTACATACAAATGGAAGAATTCAGGGGTCCGCTTCATACAGAGTGCAGGGTTCAGGAGTGCTCTGTGTACATAGTGCAGGGTTGAGGAATGCTCTACATACAGAATGCAGGGTTTAGGGGTGTACTACGCACAGTGTGCAAGGAACAGCTCTCTTTCACAGGCTAACTTTCCACATCTCATTTCCACCTTCCCCTCCCCCCCCCAGGTGCGAGGGCAACATGAAATGATCTGGCAGGACGCATTTGGACCACAGGCCTTGTGTTTGACACATGTGCTATAGAAGTTTGAGGAGTTTCTGTGTCCTCTGCAGCCAGGGAAATCTGGGAGGGGGGTGTCTTCTTGGCTTGCCAAGGTTTGGCTCTGTGGTATAAATTCTGCAGCCTCAGGCCTGGGAGTTCCATTATCTGTCTCTCTAGAAAGAGTAGGAGTGGTAGTCTCTGACTGTGTAGACGGCCACAACCAGTCTATGCCCATTACTTCTTCCTCACTGTCCTCTTCATCTGTGTTTGATGGCATAGATTGAGACCTGGCTATTGGGCATGATCTTTGAGAGGTAGTTTGAGTAGGCTGCGAATCTGGTTGTTGAGGCACACAAACTGTTTCTAATAGGGGTAGTAGGTGATTACAGTGCCAGGTCTTTAGTGGGCCTGTGCTTCCTTCTGGGTGAATCTGGTATACTAGCAATCCCAGTAACTGCTTTCAGATAATTTAGGGCTGTGACTTCCAGAGATCAGCTAACTTGTGTTTTCTAGGCGTGCCTAGAATCCTCATCAGCACCCTATCGCCAGGCTGTAAGTTATGTGCCCTCACCTTCTGGCCAAAGTTTATTTTGTTTTACTACCCCCAGGTGTGTGACGCAGCCTGAGTTCTCTTATATGCTGTTTTTAGACTCTTCCTCAAAAGGTCCACATATCCTCTGTGGGACATCATCGAAGTATGATCTAGGGATATGTTGAATGCTAAGTCAACTGGTTGTTGAGCTTCCCTACCAAACATCAGCTCTTATGGTGAATAACTAGTAACATCATTTTCAGTGCTATTATAGGCGTGCACAATATCTGCAATGTTTCTGCTCCAATGCTGTTCCTTCTCAGCAGAAAGAGTCCCAAACATATCTAAGAGAGTGTGATTAAATTGTTCTGGCTGAGGATCCCCTTGAGGGTGGAAGCGGGTTCTTGCCTTCTGAATACGTAAATACCTAAAAGGTCTAACAGTCTGTTAATGAGTTTACTCTACTCAAAGTCTCTTCCTTGTTCAGAGTGAATGCGCTGAGGTAGGCCATAGTAGATGAAGAAATTTTCTGCTAGAACTTTGGGTATTGTAGATGCTTGCTGGTCTTTGGTTGGGAATGCTAGAGCATACCCGGTGACAGTGGCGACCCGTCCAATAGGGCGCAGGGGCACTGTGCCCCAAGCACACCCCTTGTGTGACAATAGTGAATGAATATTCGCTATTATCTCCCTCATTCTCCTTCCAGCTAATCAGGAAGACCCTATTGGCCAGGGAGTCGATGGCTGCTGTCCGTTCGCCGGGGGGGTTGGGGGTGATGTTAGTTTGTGCCGCCCCCCCAAATTTTGAGCACCAGCCACCACTGCTAGGTGAAGTGATTGGTTACCAATAAGACATTGCCCTGTCCTCTCGAGTCAGGCTCCAGCCAGAAACCAATGCACACTAACTCCATTAATCCTTGACTTTAAAGATGGTCCATTGTGGCACCCCAACTTGGTAAAATCTTCCTCTGTATACATTGCATGCAAGAGTGGCAGTATCCTTCCAATTCAGCCTGCATACTAGACCACTAGAAATGGTCTCTCACTAATTTGAATGTTCTTTCAGGTCCTAAGTGACCATGATTGTCATGTAAGACAGTCAACACAATCTCTCCATACTTTGCCAGCAAGAATAGTTGCCACTTATCTTTGCGATCATCAGAGGGACCCCTTCGGTAGACCACCCATTGCGTAACTGCAACCAATCTCATTCTTTGTGTACTAGGCATGCTGAGAATCTGTCAGCAGCAGATCTGGACATTGACATTCCAGGGCCTTTAATGTTAAACTACAGGGGGTCTTCCATCTGGTCTTTCCATAAGTCTTTCTTTGCAAACTTAGGCAAGCCTTCGTCCCTTACTTGGGAAAAGTCCCAGTAGTATTAGGGAACACCTGCCACTGAGACTCCGATGGCTTCAGCCCTTGTTGCACTTCTGGCTTGATAGTCTGCTCCTTGACATAAAGCTTGTATCCCTTCAGGTGTTAGTTGAGTCCACTCTTCAGAGGCAGCCCCCGAGTCATAGGGTCGCCTCAACAGGGCATCCACATTTCTGCTCCCAACCCCTGGACCGTACTTTAGGGTAAAGTAGAATCCTAATAGAGCGTCCAACCACTGTTGTACATGTAGGGCGGAGCCTGTTGTGATGTCACAACCTACGATATCGGAAGCACATGGGAAGCTGTGTGTGCATACCCGCGGATTTTTAATGTACAAGCGCTTTTGAATTTTAAACATATGTGAGTAATTTTTCTGCCTTTTTAATAGACTTTAAAGTTATATAGAGTTACGCTATATGGGGTATTCTCTGTTTGCATATATACTCATAGAGCATCTAGCCAGTGAAGTGTACATCAATTGGCCCAGGATGGCTCACCGACATTAAGAATCCAGAGAGACCACCATTACATGCCTGTTTGACCATATGTAGTGGATGGTCAATTTTATTTGGTAAGCCTTGTGTGGATCACTGGGTGGAGGTAGACACCACACACTGGTTTTGGATCTTTTATATTGAATGCACTGATTCACAACATTTGTTACCAAGTGATGCTGGAACGTCACAGGTGTTTATGGACTATCACGTTTTGCTTTTTCACATTGATTTTCCACTTTTGGTAGCTCAACGTTTTTTTTTCTTTATTGGTTTTATTGAATCTAAGTTGTTGTCATCATCCTTGTTCTTCAACAACTCATTGAGGGGCAGAGCTATTTTAACAAATCCTTCCATGAACCTTCTGTAGTATGAGCAAAACCCCAGGAATGACCTAAGCTCAGTCATGTTGGTAAGTGTTGCCCAGGAGGTGACAGCTTCCAGCTTCTGGGGGTCAGTAACTACTCCTTCAGTGAAGACAACATGCCCAAGGTAATTAACTGAAGGCCGGTCAAACTGACACTTTCAACCACTTATGATGGAGTCTCTCCAGGACCTTCTTCAGACGTTATTCATGTTCTTCAAGGGTTTTGCCAAAGACTATGATATCATCCAGGTACACTAACACTTCAATTAGGTTCATATCTCCTACTGTCTTCTCCATTAATTTCTGTAATTTTGCTGGAGCACTGGATAAACCTTGAGGCATCCTGTTGAACTTGAAGAACCCAAATGGGTGATAAAAGCCTTTTTCTCTGTCTTCAGGGTGCATGGATATTTGATATTATCTACTTTTTATCTTTTTATATGAAGTTCAATATGCTGAACTTCACTCCCAACAGGCTCTGTGAGGCATCTTCTATTCTTGGAGTAGTATACTGGTCAGGGATAGTTCTCCAGTTGAGTTTCCGGTAATTGATGCACAACCTCAAGGAATAATTCTTTTTCCACACCACCACTATGAGGGAGGCATAAGGGCTCAGAGATTCCCGAATGATACCTGCCAGTTGCTCACATAGATCTTCCAGCAGGCCCGGACCAGGACAAAAAATAGACCCGGGCATTTTGGATTGAGCAGCCCATGACATATTAACTGGCCCCTTCCCTGCTCTCCACCCTAATGGATCCCCTGGGGGGAGGGGGACCCAGCAGAGGTGTAGGGGGGGCCAGGAAAGAGCATGGGGGGGTGGAGAGCACAGGGAGGAACCTTGAGAACATGGAGTGGGGCGAGAGCACAGGGGAGAGGTAGAGAACACAGGGAGGAAGAGGAGAGCATGGGGAAGCGGAGAGCACAGAGGGGATGTGGAGAGCACGGGGGGCAGCAGCGAGCATGGGGGATGTGGAGAGCACAGGGGGCAGCGGAGAGCATGCTGGACGTGGAGAGCACAGGGGGCAGCGGAGAGCATGCTGGACGTGGAGAGCACAGGGGGTGGCGGAGAGCATAGGGGGAGGTAGACAGCACAGGGGGGCGGCGGAGAGCATGGGGGGAGGTGGAGAGCACAGGGGAGGCTGGAGAGCATGGGGGATGTGGAGAACACTGGGGAGGCTGGAGAGCATGGGGGGATATGGAGAGCACAGGGGAAAGGCGGAGAGCATGGGGAGAGGTGGAGAGCACAGGGGGGGAGCCAGAGAGCATGGGGGGAGGTGGAGAGCATAGGGGGATGTGGAGAGCACAAGGGGGCATCAGAGAGCATGGGGGGAGGTGGAGAGCACAGGGGAGGCTGGAGAGCATGGGGGGATGTGGAGAGCACAGAGGGGAGGTGGAGAGCGCAGGGGAGGCTGGAGATCATGGGGGGAGGTGGAGAGCAGAGGGGGGAGGTGGAGAGCACAGGGGAGGCTGGTGAGCATGGGGGAGGAGAGCACAGGGGGGGGCAGCAGAGAGCATGGGGGAGGTGGAGAGCACAGGGGGGAGTTGGAGAGCATGGGGGGGCGGGGAGAGCATGGGGGGAGGTGGAGAGCACAAGGGGGCAAAGAGCATGGGTGGGGTGGAGATCACAGGGGGGCAGCAGAAAGAAGCAGGATAGGAGGAGCAGTGGCTGCATATAGAAGAATCATTCTCTCCATCTTCCGCCTGCAGTCCCGGAATGCCTGCTTCTCCTCTCCCTCTCGCAGGCATTCAGAGACTGCAGGAGGAAGATGGAGAGAATGATTCTTCTATATGCAGCCGCCCCCACTGCTCCTCCTATCCAGGTTACAGGCACCAAGGTGTCTGCAGCAGGTGTTGGCTCTAGCTCCTCCTCCTTCATAGTCATGCACCCAGAGCACCGACGGCTAACCTATACGGGCAGCCATGGAGAGGCATGTGTCTCCTTTAGCTCCTCCCCCTTTCATGTTTCCATCCCCCTGGCGCCGATGGCTGAGCTTAACTGGCAGCTGGGAGGCCGCAGAGAGGCCAGGTGAGCGGCACGGGCTCAAAGAACAGCCCAGCTGCCTTGGGCCCCGCAAGGACTTGCGGCCTGGTGGCCCCGGCCCACCAGGCAACTGCCCGGTTTGCCCTATTGCCAATCCGGGTCTGTTTTCCTGGTTCCCCAGTGGTATCCGTCGGACTCTTTCCCTGAATGGCTTGTCTTCCTGAAGGCCAGTCTGATGTTGGGCAGTCTTTGCACACCCCACATCAAACTCATTCTTCAAAAACATATCCTGCCATCTCAGAAGCTGGGCTTTGACTCTTTTCCACTCAGGTATCCTTTGCTCCCACCACCAAATCAGATGGTGAGACTGGGGTGGGTGGAATTACTAGTCCTAGCAGCATTCAGGCCTGCAATTGCACTGGTGAGTCCATAACATTGCGGACACTGACTGGAATCTTTCTGTGGCTTTATTGCAAAGCCCTAGTTGATACTACTTCTGGGATCACCTTTACCCCTGTGTCCTCTCCTCGATAGTCGGCTTTAAGGACAACAAAGGATCCTGGTTGGTCCCAACTGAACTTCACTGAAGCTTGCAGACATGCCACCTCTCCACCTTCTCAGTAGTATCTTCTCACTTCTGTCTAATCCCCATATCTTCCCCACTCCTTCAGGCTTTCTGTTCTTGAATTAGGTTCTGGTACACTTGTTGCAGCATGGGGTGTATACCTCCAGTTGGGGTGTCAGGTTTTGTGACAAGAGGAGTGAGTAGTCTTCTGACGAGGTCAGTGTTGGTCCCTACTATCAGGGAACTCATTGGTGTAAAGGGCTTGCAGGTTAACCGTTCAGGCTGTTAGGAGAAAAGTGATGGGGTGAAGTGAAGAAAGAACGTAAGGAATAAGGTGGAATCTGGAGAGAAATAGAGTATGGAAAAATGAACATAATATAATGAAAATAAAAAAATAAAAAAATAAGAAAAAATTTGAAATAAGAAAGGAAAATAAAAAGTAAGAAATTTAAAATAAGATATAAATAGTAAAAATAAAGAATACATATAGAGGTATTAGCGTGCTAATAAACTACAAGAGAGCTGCTAGCACCACAATTGACTAATATTGTGAAATAGATCAAGCACGGAAAAAAAGTGCTGCACTAAAATAGTCCATATATTGAAATATGATTCATACAAACAGAAAAAGTAAATAATGATGAATATTCAGTCTCAAAGACTTGGTGTTGCAAGATTAGGGATGAAGTGTCCACAAGGGGCCACCAGCAGTGTACCAATACATCAAACAATTTTCATAAGTGGTTAAAAGAGAAGTATGTTTTTTTATTTTTTCCCCCCTTGTTGATGCAGCATGGGACCCCGGCGTCTCTACACTGAGAACCGAGCCATCGAATATCGCCGATGGCTCCGTTCTCACAGATCCCAAGAGGAGAGCTGCTGACTGTCAATCAGCAGCCCTCCTCTCTGCTCCTCCACGGTCACTGGAGTGCTGAGCTGTGGAGGGGTGGGGATTGGTCATCTCAGTCTCTCAGCGGCTCACTTAGAGGCTGAGACAGGCATCAGTCCAGGCACCTGGCGGATCCAGACTTCATTGTCGTGGTGCCTAGACTGATTGCATTGAAGTCAGCAGAGAGAGGACTTCAGGCCGCTCTTTGGTGATAATGGGTCACAGTAGTGCAAAATGAATTGCACTCCTGTGGCCCTTAAGAGAAGCCTAGCCAAACAAGCTCAGGCTGGTCTTCTCCTTTAAAAGTGATGATCCATAAATGGTGACAACCACCAATGTGCCAATATCCACCACCATGAATAGCAAGGCTATGCTTGCCAGAAAGCATACCAGAACTCTGGGGATTGGAGCGATTCATCTATAGAGAATGCATGGAATACCTGGTTCCTTATATGAGGTTTAATAACCCCTGCTTGTGTGACTCATTGACATATGGTACTTAGGTCCACACTTTCTGGTAAGCGTACCCTCACTATTCATGGTGGTGGATATTGACACGTTGGTACAGTGCTGGTGGCCCCTTGTGGACACTTCATCCCTAATCTTTTCCTGTTTGTATGAATCATATTTCAATATATGGACTATTTTAGTGCAGCACTTTTTCTCCACTTAAAAATAAAGAATAGAAATAAAAATGAAAAATTAATAAATATTAAAAATGAAAATAAAAAGTGAAGAATAACATTTTTTATTTTTTATTTTTTTTTTAAATAAAAAAAATTAAAAAATAATGACATTTGGAATGATGTGTGTGTATATGAAATGAGAGAAAGTAAAACAGTAAAAAAATAATAAAAAACAATAAATCTCCCTTCTACCTACTGTAGGAGGGAGAAACGCACCAGCCGATTTATTCTCTCGATTGTTTGAACTCTCAAGGTTTGTATATCTCCTTGGTGAATTTGATTGAAATGTCTGACTAGATTCGTGTTTTTATTGGTTCTGTCACTGAGTAGTCTAGTAGTCCTTCCAATGTATTGGATGTTGCATGTGGTGCAGGTAACCACATATATTACATATTTAGTGTGACAGTTAACCAGTTGTTTAATGGTTAAAAACAAGCCATTGGAACAAGAGGTTATGGTATTGGAGTCTTCTAGATAGTTGTAGGTAGAGCACCTAGTGGATCCGCACTTGAACAATCCTGTGGTATTTAGCCATGTGTGTGTGGTATGGTTAAAGGCATACATGCTAGGGGAAATTAAGTTTGCTTATGGTCCGTGTTCTTCTTACAACATGTCTGCCCCCTCCTCCAAAAATAGCTTTCTAACTGTCATCACTATGTAGAGCAGGAAGGTGTCTTGAAATTATGTTCTTGATTTCTCGGAATTGAGAGCTGTAGTTGGTGGAAAACACAAGTTGATCCGGCGGTCCAGTTTTTTGTGAGCGGTGGCCAGTTATGAAATTTGGCCTGTCTACGTTCCCAACCTGAAGACAGACTTTTTTGACCAATGATTTACAGTAACCCCACTCACAGAGTCCCTGTTCCAATAGGCAAGCTTCTTTATCATAGTCTGTTAGATTGGAACAATTTAGTCTTATACAAATAAATTGACTGTGAGGTATCACTTTGATGGTATGAGGAGCAACTTGATGCATGTAAGAAAGCATTCTTTGAGGAGATCTTTCTGTATGCCCGTATTGTAATTGTGTTATCTTGAATAGATCCCAATAGAGTGAGATCCAGGAAATTTGTCTCAGTTTGGTGTTCTTCTATGGTGAATTCAGTGGTTGACAACTCCTGTTTTGTTATGAAGATCAGATTATCTATGCATCAGAAATATGAAACATGAAATGTGGTCTCTGTGGGGGTTGTACACATTTTATGTATGTTGTTCTTCCCACCAATGTATGAGTTTTCATAGGTGGGTGAGAATCTAGCCCCCATAGAATCCCCCTGTTTCTGTATGTACCATTTTGTATTGAAAAATAAATAGTTGTGATGTAGAAGGTAGGAGACTGTTATCAAGATGAACCACTTTAGTTCTGGCGAATACTCTGTATATAGATCCATGTGGTGTATAAGTGACTGTAGACCTAAATCATGAGGTATGCATGAATAGAAGGTCCTTACATCACACACGATCCATTTGTTGTTTTTACTGCATTGATGTTTCTCTAGAGCCGTATGGTGTGTTTTGTATCTCGCAAGTGGGATGGGATCCTGGTGACCAAAGGTTGTAGTAGAGTATCTATCAGGTTACCAAGTCGTTCTCCTAAGGGGCCAATACTGGCCACAATTGGTCTGCCTGAGAATGAGAATGTGTCAGAAACCATGAAATCAGGCTGAGACAGTACAGTTAAATCACACGTGTTTAATAATAAAAGTAAATAGAACAAACGTAGTCAAAACATAGCCAAAGTTCAGTAACTGGAACGGATAGTCAGCCAAGCCAGAAATCAGGCTCAATCTAGTGGAACAGCAAGTAGGATCTGGATCCAGAAGGGATGTCAGCAAAGCAAGTCTTGAACAGGATCGCAGGAGATAGTTTCTGTGATGTTGTCCAAGGCGAAGGCCTAATGAGTAAGCCACTGGGTTAATCCTGTGAAGAATACAGAAAGGCCCAATAAACTGACATGCAAACTTCAGTGAGGGAACACGAAGTTGGAAGTTGCGAGATGACAGCCAGACCCTGTCCCCAACCTGGTAGGAAGGTGCAGGCAGGCGTCTGCGGTCAGCATAGAGTCTGTACCTATCATTAGTATGTCGCAAAGCCTCCTGGATTTGTGCCCAAGTGGAACAAAGACCACAGAGATGCTCCTTTAATGCAGGAATACTCTGCAGAACAAATAAGTCAGGTAACATGGAAGGTTGGAAACCATAGTTTGCCATAAAAGCAGAATTCAAGGCACTATTGTGAGCAAACTCTGCCCATGGTAATAGGTCTGACCAATTGTTATGATGGTCAGAAATATAGCAACGTAGGAATTGCTCCAGGGACTGATTGGCTCATTCTGCGCCCCCATTAGACTGCGGGTGATAGGCAGAGGAAAAGGCAAGCTGAATTCCCAACTGTGCACAAAAGGCTCACCAAAACCGAGACACAAACTGACTACCCCTGTCCAAGACAATCACCTTGGGTAGCCCATGTAAGCGAAAGATCTCCCAAGCAAAAATGAAAGCCAGTTCCTTAGAAGTGGTCAGCTTCTTAAGTGGAATACAATGAGACATTTTTGAGAACTGGTCAACCACCATAAGGATAACTGTATTGCCCTGGGAGTCGGGTAACTCCACAATAAAATCCTTAGACAGGTGGGTCCAGGGCCTATCTCCATTGGGTATGGGTTGGACCTGAGCAGCAAAAATTTTGTCAACCAAAGGGGAAGTGAGACTGGTGAAAACCGTAGCCAGAATACGTTCAGGAGGAATTACAGGAACTGGAACGACTCCATCTTGGAAGTGGAGGAAAATTGTCGTGACAAAGCGTCAGCCCTTACATTCTTAGTACCGGGTAAGAATGAGACAATGTAATTGAAACTTGACATAAAAGGGCCCATCGCGCCCTTCTGGGAGAGAGGCGTTTAGCCTCAGACAAGAATGTGAGATTCTTATGCTCAGTAAGAATGAGAACCGGCACAGTGGTACCTTCGAGGAGATGTCTCCATTCTTTCAGGGCTAAAATGATCGCCAACAGCTCTCTGTCACCAATCTCACAATTGCACTCCACAGGTGACAATTTCTTGGAAAAGTAGCCACAAGGATGCATAGTGCTCTCAGAGGTAGGACGTTGAGACAGAAGGGCGCCAACACCAGTCTCAGAAGCATCAACCTCAAGTATAAAAGGTAACGTAGGATCAGGATGTGCCAACACAGGAGCAGAAACAAAGGCAGCCTTGAGACTCTCAAAGGCCTTAATGGACTCTGGAGACCAACTCTGTGGGTTACCGTCCTTTCTGGTCATATCAGTCAGGAGCTTGACCAGAGACGAGAAGTTACAAATAAACTTCTGATACTAGTTGGTAAAGCCCAGGAAACGCTGCAGAGGATGTAAACCCAGGGGTCGGAACCACTGTAGGACTGCCAAAAGTTTCTCTGGGTCTATCGAAAAACCAGAAGTGGAAATGACATAACCCAGGTATTTAACCTGTTCATGATGGAACTTGCACTTCTCCAGTTTACAATAGATTGTTCTCTCTTAGTTTCTGAAGCACACAACAGACATCTGTGTGGTGGCTCTCCAGGGACTTAGAAAATATGAGGATATCATCGAGATAAACCACCACACATAACTGCAACAAATCTCGGAGGACGTCGTTAATAAACTCCTGGAAAACTGCCAGGGCGTTACAAAGGCCAAGAGGCATTACGAGGTACTCATAATGGCCTGTTCTGGTATTAAATGCAGTTTTCCGCTCGTCGCCCTCCTTAATCCTCATGAGATTGTATGCCCCTCTCAAATCAAGCTTTGTGAAAACCGTTGCTCCCTTGAGGCGATCAAATAACTCCGTAATCAATGGAATCGGATAGGCATTCTTAATCGTGAATAAACCAGCACCAGCAGGAGACTAGGATTTGCGGATGAAACTTCGAGAAAGTGCCAAGACCGACAAAGGGTAAACCCGGCCATGGGGGGGTATGGCACAAGGTTGAAGGTCAATTGCGCAATCATACGGCCGGTGTGGAGGCAAAATACTGGCTTGACCTTTGTCAAAGACATCACTAAAATTGCAGTACTCCTCCGGCAGGGAGGAGAGTGAAGAGGTGCACAGGACCTTGGCTACCTTCTGGAAGCATGTCTCACTGCATTGTGGTGACCAGGAGAGAACCTCAGCACGGAGACAATCAAAAGATGGGTTGTGCCTCTGTAACCAAAGATAACCAATAACCAGCGGAAACTTAGGTGAGGAAATAACTTGGAATGGGATTATCTCATTGTGAAGAGCCCCTATGGCCATGGACAACGGAACCTTCTCATGAGTCACATGGGCAGGCTGTAGAGGTCTCCCGTCAAGAGTGTCAATGGCAAGTGGAGTGTCACGTGGCTGCAGCAGAATCGAGTGCTTCAATACAAAGGCAGCATCAATGAACAGGTCTGCAGCCCCAGAGTCTATTAGAGCCTGTATCTCGACAGACGACTCAGCCCAAGAAAGGGTGACTGAAACCAGGAGCTTATCCTTCTGGATAACTGGGGATGAAACAATGCCACCTAAGGTCTGTCCGTGACAGGACCTTAAGGTTCAGGCATTCACTGGACGGGTAGGACAAGACTTCAAAAAGTGACCTGCCTGGCTACAATAAAGGCACAATCCTTCCCTCCTCCTAAAGGTTCTCTCATCTGCAGAGAGACGCGTGAAACCCAAGTGCATGGGTTCACCTTCACTGACCGACTCGGTACCAGGGGGCATGGGAGGTGAGTGAGGCACGGGTGGGACTGCAAAGCTCAGGAGGCTTCCGCAAGCACTCCTTAAAAGAGAGTCTTTCTCTGAGTCTGGAGTCAATAAGGATGGCAAATGTGATCAACTTCTCCAGCTCAGTGGGTATATCCCGGGCTGCTAGCTCATCCTGGATGGTATCCAAAATACCATGAGAAAAAGCAGCCATGAGGGCCTCATTGTTCCACACAACCTCTGCTGCCAGAGTACGAAACTCAATGGCGTAATCGGCAACAGTTCTCGTACTCTGTTCGATGGACATGAGGCACTTGGCAGCAGAAGCGGAGCGTGCGGGAACATCAAATACCCCGCATACCCCTGATAAAGGTACCAAAATACCGGAAACGCATCGGGTATCGGGGTACACTACCCCTGTGAGAGTACATCTACTTTTTGTCATCCTTATACATATTTTCTGTTTTGATTCTGTATTTCTTGAGTATGGAATGATTTTTTTATCTTGTATGTTATAGACGCTTTCACGTCTTTTTTAAGCATATCAATAAAATTTATTTTTTTATCTTAAGAGTTGGTGGCCTGTTAAAGTCCCAAATAAAGGGGGATTTCTTTTTCTATGGTTCATTCTGTTAGTAATGGAAGCCCCTTGTCTCGTCTCTTTATGGGGAACTGTGTCAAATGCTTTTGCAAAATCTAGATACACCACATCTACGGGCCTTCCTTTATCTAGATGGCAACTCACCTCCTCATAGAAGGTTAAAAGGTTGGTTTGGCAAGAACGATTCTTCATGAATTCATGCTGATTACTGCTAATGACACCGTTCTCATTACTAAAATCTTGTATATAGTCCCTTATCATCCCCTCTAAGAGTTTACATACTATTGATGTTAGGCTAACTGGTCTGTAATTCCCAGGGATGTATTTTGGGCCCTTTTAAAATATAGGTGCGACATTGGCTTTTCTCCAATCAGCTGGTACCATTCCAGTCATTAGACTGTCAGTAAAAATGAGGAACAATGGTCTGGCAATTACTTCTTAGTTCCCTAAGTACTCTCGGGTGCAAGCCATCTGGTCCCGGTGATTTATTAATGTTAAGTTTCCAAAGTCTAATTTTAATTCTGTCCTCTGTTAACCATGGAGGTGCTTCCTATGATGTGTCATGAGGATAAACACTGCAGTTTTGGTTACTGAAGCCCCCCGATTCCCTTGTGAAGACTGAGGAGAAGAATAAATTCAATACCTTTGCCATCTCCCCATCCTTTGTAACCAGATTTCCTTCCTCATTCTTTATGGGGCCAATATGGTCTGTCCTCCCTTCTTTACTGTTTACATACTTAAATAATTTCTTGGGATTTTTTTGCTCTCCTCCGTTATGTGTCTTTCATGTTCTATCTTAGCCTTGCTGATGATGATCCCTCAACCTTGTATTTTTTGAAGGCCTTCTCCTTTGCTTTTATATGCATTTTTACATTGGAGTTAAGCCATCCAGGACTTTTGTTCGCTCTTTTAAATGTATTAATATCAAATATTAATGAAATAACCTATGTGAAATATGGAACAGCAAAAAGAATATATGAAAAAAGAGTCTATATGAGGAATAATGTCTCTACAAATTGGAAAAAACAGATGTGAATAACTGGGCATCAAATAATGTCCTATGTAAATATGGAACAGCAAAATGAAAAACAATGAAGAAAAGGGTTCATATGAAGGAGGGATATCTCTTCAAATTGAAGATGCCGATGAACAGCTAGAGACGTACAAGTATTCAATAAGGAATGAGAAGGTACCCTTACCAGATTCGTAGGACGCACGTACCGTATGGCAGTACGTCAAAAAGGCATAGGGAGATTCTCCCATAGTATCCAGACCGGATGGTGTCTCCCGTGGTATCCAGACCAGGTGGTGTCTTGTAGGCCGTAAACCCAAACGGATGATGGTAGACACAGACAGGGGTGGAATGACTATCCCTCAAATTCCCAGTTTCCAAGGGGGAATAATCCAGGAGTGGTGGTTCAGCATGGAAGAGAAAAAAGGGGGCTCCACATGGTGTAGGTCAAAACAAATGGGATTTTATTGGAACAAATCACCATACAAGGATAAAAGTGATCACTGAAAGATAAAAATGTCAATGTGGGAAGCTAAAAATGTTGATTTCAGGCTTCTCCTTTTACTTTCCAACATGGCTTCTTCCTCCCGCACCATCTAAATTAATTCAGGGTACTTCAAGATTCCACCATTCCCTCTTAAAACCTTTTGTGTCTGGACCTTGTTGACTAACCTGGGATCTATACCTTTCTTTTGCAATATATGATGAATTATCTTGTCAAGACGCCTCATGTATTTAGACAGTTTAGGGACATCTTATTCAAGACTTGTATGGCTTGCTACAGCCATTCTTCGAAATTCTCTTTACTGGCAGGCACTGGCTGTTTTCCGGAAAAGGTTCCCAGTTTTTGCTATCCAGACCCAGTGTATTTTGGGATACCCTTCTGACACACAGCCACAAACTCTCCCAAGGCTACAATGAATTCTGGCCCTATCATGGCTATAGGTGCCTGTTAGGTGGCTTCTTCTGTTGGAATTGCTTGACTAAAACTTTCTGAGCTGATGCCTTGTACATTCAGCTGGACCAGGCGGGCCTCAACTTCGCCAGGTAGCTGTAGACTAGTCCCTCTGAAGCAGGCAGGGATCTCCCGTATCCACTCTAGTAATAATCAAGTGCGAGAGGTCCCTTTTTCTGGTTTCAAGTCTACCACACATACCTTCTAATCAGGAACTAGTGCCTTCACAATTTGACAGATCTGCTGCTCAATCCAGGCTTCTCCAGGAATGCTGAACATCACACTTGACTCCTGGTGGCCATTTGCCTCTTTGCACCATTGGGTTGCAGCAACAGGCTCCATCTCGCTGGTCTTTGGCGTGTTGTCCACGTGATTTGCTTGTAGAACAGAGGCATCCCAGATGAACCACGAGGTGTGGCACCACCCCTGAAGGAGTCACTTGATTAGTTTGGGTTCTCTGTTCTGTGTCTCAATTCCAAGAACAACCTCGGTCCCTCTGACACAACTGGTTGACTGAAAATCACTGCAAGCACAGATAAATACACAAGTGTAAAATACCTTTAACCTGGCTGTGGGTTACTACCAGTAAATAGACACACACCCGTTTAGTGGTAAATGCTCTTAATCTATTGATACGGGTTGGAAAAAATGGCAAATTGAACATAATTAGTAATAATTATGTTACATTGGCAAAAATAGTAAGTAAAGTAAGTAGGTAAACATTAGACAGAGGAGACAGAGGAGAACTTTCCCCTGATTGTAGACACTTGTGAGCAGGAGGAAGAGAAGCCGAGAGTTGGGAGAGATTTCCCCCTTCATGTCCAGTCACTATGCTGGGAGGAGTCAGAAGTCACCCGACCATAGAAGACTCATCAGAGGAGTCAAGAGGACCCCAACCATAGAAGACTGCATTAGAGGAGCCAAGAGGGACCATCCAAGAGGACCCCAACGATAGAAGACTCATCGGAGGAGCTTCACATTAACCTCCGGAACAGGACATCATCAGCCAGCGGTTGCTGTGCGTTATGGCTGTTAGGAGACCGATTTCCCTGTGCTGGGCGAGACTGCCGTAATAGCAGTCATCGCCATCCGGTAAGCGCATTTGGTTTTCCACCCTGTGTGTGACAAGACACAGAAGATTTTCTTAATTTGCTCTTCTTGGCACTTTTTATGGTTGCTTCCTTTTTTGGTCACCTTTTTCAGGACTGTTTTTTCCTGTGAGTTCTTCTTTACACATTTTATTATGTATGTGTCACCCATCTGTTGTATTACTTAAGGTTTATATATACTAAAAAAAATTTTTTTCACTCATTGATATTTTGATTAGATTTGGTGTTTATTCACATTTATACAGATATTCACTTTATTTAATCGATTGACAGTGGCAGAATGGCACTCCTGCGCAAGTCACTGTAGCTGTATGGTGGGCACTTTAGGGAGTATAGGGGGTGCGCGTGCCCGCTGCGTGACATAGGAGCCAATGCGCATGGCCAGTGGCTGCAATGGCCGCTGGCTACCCTCAATTGCTCTTGAGGAGGACAGAATGGAGACCTGTCAATGTAAACAGACAGATCAGACAGATAATTTTAAACGATCATGCTGTAAGGCTGCAAATGACATTGGGCAAGGCTACAAATGACACTGGGCAAGGCTGCAGATGGACACTTGGGCAAGGCTACAGAGGGACTATGGGTCTATTAACCCCTTCTATACACATTTTATTTTTCATATAGACAATTTGATTTTTGTCAATTTTATTCATGTGTTTATATTCATATGGTATTAGTATTGGGGTTTATTTGCCTCCATATTTCAGAATTGCTTTTACCGTTTGCTAGTGGTAACAAATTAGCCCATTTGTTTTTCCATCATTTATCTTTAGCACAGCTCCATTTTGTTTTCATATATGCTACCAAACATTTTGCATACCCCTCCTCTTTTAGCTAGGCCCATATATAAGGCCATTCGGTTCTGCCATGCCATTAGAGATGTGGGGGCCAGTTCTTCTGCTAGGCCTTTTGCAGCGTCCCTAGTATAATTTTCAAATCGTTGTTGGTTATAGTATATATAGTTAATCCAGTCAACATTTTTATTCATAGTCACCCACCAGAGAAGAGACTCAAATCCAGCTGTCACCTGATTCCTGGCCTTAAACTCATCCAGCACCCCGCGAGGAACCCCAATCTAATCAATGTAGATCTGAGAGTTAAATGACCCTTTGGGAGAGGTGTCCCTCCAATACCGTTGGTGACTCTTAGTCCACAGGTGTTCTGACAGGATTCTCAGGGGCATAGCTAGCTGGACTATAACACAATCCCCTTGGGCATTGGCCGGTATCCTAGCTCACAGTTTCTTATACCCACACATCCATCAAACATCAGCTCTCTGAGTGTCATGTTCAACCCAGTCACCATTGCCCTTGTTAAACCTCATTAGGCAGTGACCCAAGATCTACCCCACCACTGTTCCCTGGGAGTGCAAAACAAGTAAAGTTGCCCGGATATGCAGTAACCGCTGGAGGTATCTGAGGTCTCTGTACTGGGGGAAACAACAAACTTGACGTGTGACAGGTAGAATTTGTTTCAGGTTTATAGCTCTTATTATACAACCGCAACATACATTTCAAACCTTCTGGATTTGTATTGTGATCTAGAGGAAAAGGGACCGTTGCTAAATGTGGTCTGGCTCCGGCACAAACTAAGCAGTTTTCCTTTTTTAGAGTTTTAACCGTGTACCTCAAGCATTCTAACCACTCATTTTTTTCCTGGTATCCTGTCTCCAAGGCTATGGCATCTTCTAATGTTAAATCTTATAGTTTTAACTTCTATTTTCGTATGACCTTCCTCTTTTTCCCTTGCGTCTACCTTCTCCTGTTGTCTAGTTTTATTAGGTGGTAACATTTTGAGGAAAAATTTGCCTGAGGGGTCAGTTCCTAACACCAGTGGCGTATCTAAGGTATGGCACATATGGCAAGTGCCATGGGCGCCATGTAAAGGGGGCGCATGATGGAGAAAAGTGAGAATGTTAAAACTGGTGTATTGCTCAGAAAAGCTGCGCCCCTGGTGTCGCCATTGCGCAAGCTGAGTGTGGGGGATGCGCAAGGTGTGCGGTGATTACGGTAAGGTGGACCGGCCTGCTGAGGTCCCTGGCAGTGTCAGGTGATCTGTGCTGTGTGTATGGAGCTTAGCGGAGAAGATGCACGATGGCCCGCTGGCAATGTGATGAGCTGCTGGGATCTGTATTCCCCGCTCCTCCCGGGATCCCTGGCTGGATGATGAAGAGCTAAGCTCCATCCCGCTGCCCCACACTGCCATCTCTAAGAATGTCTCTCCATTCATCCGGGGTGCGCCCATCACCAAATCTGCCCCCGATCTCTCTCTTACCCGTTCTCTGCCCATTGATCTGTGGCTATCGATCACAGAGCTCCAGCACGTGTACATCTCCCGGAGCCATGTGATCCCAGCGGCTCCATCTCTAACGCCGCCACTAACTCGAACACCGAGCAGCCCCAGAGCTGTCAGTGCCTATAAGAGCCGGGGACCTGAGGCATGGGGATCTGCATGGGACCCTGGCCAGATCACAGCAGCAGCTCAGGGATGGACAACCTCAACCTCGGGGGGAGCTGTGCAAAGCGGCCAGAGGGGACAATCCAGACAGGCTGCTTCTACTACTACAGAACGGGGGAGGCAGCGGCACCGGGGACAGCAAGGGCCAGCAGGTGCACCAGCAACATCCTCTGCAGAAGGGATGGGACAAACTCTGACTGGAGGAGAAGGAGGGCAAGAAAGTCAGCAAGAGCATAGATCGGGTACTGAAGGAGCAGAAGAGGGAGCACACAAGCAGACCCATAGACTGCTCCTCCTAGGTAAGTGCCCCTCATTCCATTTCTACACTTACATGGGGTGTAGGTGGCCGGCCATGCCTGCTGACACTGCCTGTGTGCTTTATGTTCTCTTTGACATTTTATTGTTAGCCTGCATCCTGGGCATGCCTCCAGACTCTACATGCTGGAGGGTGCCAGCTGCAAGAGGAATCCCCCACCCATAGGAGAGCAAGGAGAAGCAGGTACCCCCCCCCCCACCAATGTCTACCCCTAGTTATATATATTTATATACTGGGCTTCACTCCTGCCCAGGACATTAGCTGCATGTACTTAACATGTTCCCCTTGTGGGGTTCCTCTCCCACTCCAAACACATGCAGGTAGGTGAATTGTACCTTGTGTACAGACTGGCAGTGTACATGGCTGATTACATTCTACACTGCCCCTACAATCATAGAGGACCCTACACATATCTATGAATACTTCCATTCAGTCCTGTTCAGCTCTTGGTGGATTTTGGGCCAGCACTCATCTTGGATCATTTTTTGGACATGGGGGGTGGCATGCAGAATATGATCACCCATGTACATTGCCGCTTCATACAGACAGGGGACCATCACCTACCAACATGGCTTTGGAGTGTGCCAGGAAACTGGAGTACCTGGAGGATGCCCACACCTAGAGAACATGCAAACTCCATGCAGATAGCTTCCTGGCCCAGATTCAAACCAAGTGAGGCAAGTGCCAACTACTAACCTACTGTTCTCCCTATATACCTGTATATACTGACAGTATTATCTGAAAGTTGGGTTTCAAATGTTTTGACAGGGGCGCAGTTTCAGTGCTTGCCATAGGCACCATTTTCGCTAGATACGCCTCTGCCTAACACCCATGCTCCCATAGAGTACAACCGCTGAGCTTCCTTCCTCGGCTCCTTCAATGTTATCAATAATTGGTTACAGTTCTTACTATGTGTGCAGGGGGAGTTGGCCGCTTTTGTAATTGTGAGTCTTTCCTTTATTCCAGCCTCTGTAGGCCCTGGTAGATTATACCCCCAATCTTGATGCACAGTGGTCCACAGGGCCTGATCCCATGCTTGATATCCTGCCCTATTCCAGAGCCAGCAAATGTATTTATCTGCCCATAGAAGTCCCCTAGCCCCAGTTGTATCCCCACAATCTGCAATCTGACAGAAGTCTACCAGTATAGTGCTAATTATTCCCTCTATAAAGGTTAGATTCAATGCTTTACCTGTGCTTTCCCAATCCAAAGGTTCCTCTGCTCTTCCATAACGTACACCCCCTCTTATGGATGCCTCTCCTAGAGTCACCAGTAACCCAAGGATGATCGCTATCCCTTCCATCCTGACTAGCCACAGAGCTCCAGGGGATAGGGTAGGGGATTTCTTTGCCGGTTTGAGACAAGTCCCACCTTGTGTGAGACCTCCCTTTGTAGCCGGACTTACTGGTTCTCTGTAGCCAACTGGCCCTGCTCTGCCTGTAAAACCTTTTTGCAATGGGACTGGTGAATCCAGGTAGACCTCTCTGCAATAGCCGTGGGAGAGGTGAGAAGAACCTGATACCGCCCCTCCCACTTGGGTAAGTGCCAATGTTTTCTTTTTATTACTTTTACCAGGACCCCGTCTCCAATATAGATTTTATCTTCTCCTTGGATTGGACCTTCTGGAATAGAACAGACTTCATGAATTTGTTTATATTTCAACAGGTTAGACATATATTCTGCTAGAGTACGTTCAGTTTCTTCAGCTGGTGTTTCATTTGGTAGTAAGGGTATTCTATATGGCCTTCCATGTATCATTTCAAATGGGCTCAAACCTTTTTTTTGTGGGTGTAATATGCATACTATTCACAACCAATGGTAAGCAGTACATCCAATTTTTACCTTTTTCTTCCATAGCTTTTCTCAACTTATTTGTTAGGATTCCATTGTGTCTCTCCACCAATCCAGCTGATTGGGTGTGGTAGGCACAATGTTTTTTTACTTGGATACCCATCACTTCTGTCAAATGTTGTATAGTTTTATTTACAAAATGGGGTCCATTATCACTGTAGATCTTTTCAGGGATTCCAAATCTAGGAATTATATCTCTTAGTAATGCTTTTGCCACTGTCTGTGCATCTGCACTTCCTTTCGGGAATACCTCCACCCATTTGGTCAAAGCATCTATTATTACCAGACAATATTTTTTCCTTTCACATTTGTCTAATTCAATAAAATCCATGCAAATGTGTTGGAATGGATATTGTGGTGTGGGGAACTTCCCTTTCCGTGGTCTTATGCCTCCCTGAGCATTGTGTCTTGCACATATAACGCATTGAAAACAAAAAGTTTTTGAGTAGTTTGTGAAGCCATAGGCTGTACATACCCTATTTAACATCTCAGTCATCCCCCTGTTTGACACATGAGTTACTCCATGTGTCAATACTGCTGCATACCTAAATAGGGATTTTGGCAATACCTGTTTTCCTTCAGGTGATGTGTAAATGTTATCTATTATTGTGCAACCTTTTGTTTTCCAATATTGTTTCTCCCCAGGGGGTGCATTCTGCTGCATATCAGTAAGGACTGTATGATCTATCTCTATGATTTCCTGTTCTGTCATTATTTGGTGTGTTTCTTGTTCCGCTATTTTGGCCGCTTCATCTGCCCTTTTATTTCCCTCCGAGATGGGGTCTGTATGTTTTGTGTGTGCTTGACATTTACAGATTGCAAGCTCTTTTGGTAACTGTATTGCATATAGGAGTTCTAGAATGAAGTCCATGTGTGAAATTGGCTTACCACTGGAGGTGACCATCCCCCTGTTTTTCCATTGTTGTGCAAAAACATGTACTGTTAAAAAGACATATTGACTATCGGTGTATATAGTTATGGATTTTCCTTTTGAATGTATGCATGCTCTTGTCAGTGCTACAAGTTCTGATACTTGTGCTGAATAATGTTTTGGTAATGGCCTAGCTTCCAAGATTTCATCCTGTGTCACTACTGCATATCCAGTTGCATTTGTGCCATCTGGATTTTTCTTACTGGAGCCATCAACAAAAAGTGTCATGTCAGGATTAGATAACGGTACATCTTTCAAATCACTTTGTGGCAGTACCTTTTCAGTGATGGCAGCAGTACAGTCATGTTTATGATCATCAGTAGGAAGTGGTAGTGGTAGTAGCTACCAGCTACCACTGCCTGTACACAGGGTGTAAAAGCTCCAGTTACACTGTCTAATTTTGTAGAATAGTAAGCAATCTGCCTCTGACGCCTGCCATGTGACTGTTAAGTACTGATGTCATGTGACCTTCCATGTGAGTCTACTGTTTGTTCGAAAGGTTTGTCATAGTTCTGTAAGGCTAGCACTGATGAACTAGAAAGGACTTGTTTTTAATCAGTAAAGGCTGTCTCTGTTTCCTCACTCCTTTTTATAGCATCCCGGGGGGGGGGGCCATGGGGCTCCCATGTATGGCATGGACCAACGGGGCGGTCAGTATTGAATACCCGGGGATCCAAGCCCTACAAAAATTCATCATGCCCAAAAAAAATTTGTTTTTTTGTTTCTGGCTTCGGCACCTGGAAGAGGGCTCGAATTGTCTCCTCATCCAGGTGTCGACCTTCTTTTGCGATATTATAACCCAAGTATTTGACCTGCTGTTGCCACAACTGTTTAGTTTTATTTACCTTTTGCCCTTGGTCATGGAGGAAATAAAAACAAAGCCATTGTGTCAGTCCTACAACCTTCTCTGAGGGAGACACCACTAGGATGTCGCCTACATAGAGGAGGAGCTGGCTTCCCCCTGGGGGTAAAAATTGAGCCAAGTTTGAGGACATTGCCTGTGAAAAGATGGTAGGGGACTCACAATAGCCCTGGGGCAACCTGGTGAAGGTATATACTTTTCCCCGGTAGGTGAAGACAAACCAAAATTTTGGTCAGAGTTCACCGGAATGCTAAAGAAGGCGTTACTGATATCAATCACAGAAAAGAATTAATTCCCTGGATCTAAATCATTCAGTAGTGTGTGTGGATATGGTAACACAGGAGCTCTTGGTATAACTGCCTGGTTAACAGCTTGTAAATCTTGTACCATTCTCCAACATGTGGAAGGTGGAGCCTTCTTAACAGGAAAAAGAGGGGTGTTGCAAGGGCTGTCAGGACACGGAATAATCACCCCTGCTTGTAAAAATGTGTCTATTACAGGGGCTATGCCCTCCTCTGCTTCCTTCTTAAGGGGGTATTGTCTTTGGTGGGGTCTGTGATGTGATTTTGGAGTGATGGTTACTGGTTGGACTCCTTTCATGAGTCCCACATCTGCTGGAACTCTAGTCCACAGTGTCTCTGGGAGCCCATCTAACAGGTGACCCTCTTGTATCAAGTATCATTCAGTTCCTGCAGTCCACATGTGCGGAGAGGGTGTTGTAATGATTTTGTGTCCAGGGTTTGTCACAGAAATAACCTGTCGACTTACTTTTGTATAAAAAATCCTGTATAATAATATATGTCAGATACACCCACAGAAGCCCAATCTCTTAGGTCTTGACATTCCTTCACAAACCCTCCCACATCCCTCCAATCTCAGGTTTTGGGTTTAGCCAGGGATAGATGTGGGGTGATTTTCCTAAACAGAACTTGTTCCCCAGGGGGTATACAACATGCCAATGCACAAAATCCCTCAATACTCCAGTAAACATTGGTTAATTGCAGGGTAACTTCCTTCTTTGAGAAAAATCTGGAGGCGTAATACCTATCAGGACCTGGTGTTCTCTTAAAATACATTGTGCAGTGAGCCCTATTTGTAAATCCACTGTCCTACCTTCCGTCACAGTTTCAGCATAATTAATCATTTTGTCAACGCTATCAACTGTCTCCTTGTCTTTCATATACACATCTAAGGAGTAATAATAATGTGTTTCTTCTATTGGGTTCATGGGTCCCCGTCCTACCTGGGTTGCAAACCCATTATTTTGTGCACTGTCTGACATGCGCATGGTTGACATTAGGTCTCTACCCAAGAGATTTACAGGGCAGACAGTAGACAAGATCACTCTGGTTATGGTCTTGACCCCTGTCTCTGGCTCCTCAATGGTGACATACTCAGACAATGATTCCCTCACCAATTTTCCACTTACTCCTTGCACCAGAATATATTTTGTAGATTGGTCAACATGAGGCACATCTGCAGGGTGGATTAAGGTCCTAGAGGCCCCAGAGTCCACCAAAAACTGTACACACTTCCTCTCAACCTTTAGCTCCACCTGTGGTAAGTTTTCAACGTACCCTACCTCACACATACCATTTCTAGTCAATCCGATTTGTGGGGGCCTGGTCTGTCAAGGCAGTCCCTGGCCAAATACACCTGGTTTCCACAAACCCAACATTCCCTTCTTTCTACCCATTCTTTATTCTTCCATTGTCTTCTACCCCTTCCTCTTCCTCTCAGCCTGCTCCTTCCTCTAAAACCACCTCTGCCTCTCCCTCTTTGAGACTCCTCTGGTTCTGCCTCGGCGGTGTACTCTTCTACATCCTCACCTCCTTCATCACCTTGCACAAAAACCTTTACTTTCACATTCTTTTTTGCCCTCATTTTCAAATACTTCTCAGAATGCTTAGCATATTGTAAAACATCTAAAACCGATGCAGTTTGGTTAGTAACCATGTTTTTAACAATGTAAGCCTTATGATCCTGTTTTAATCCATTAACAAAAGCTATCTTTAGCTGTGGCTGATATGCACTATTCACATCCTCAGCTTCGGGGAGCCCGGAGAACACTTTAAAAACCTCTCGTAGTTTATTTAGGTAGTCACTGAAACTCTCCTTGTCTTCCTGTACTGTCATATTTATTTTCTGCCAATCAGTCTGTTGTACCCATCTAAGCTGTCATCTGTTCAGTAAGGCAGTCAACCTGTTTCCTAAGTCTGGGCTATCTGGAGGCAATGGATCCCCTCGCCCCTGTCCGTTTGCTAGGACGCAAGGGTTCCAATCCCCCTTTACCGAAGCCTAATCTGATCCTAGTACTCTCCTCAGCGCTCTCTCTACCTCCACCCTGTTCAACTTATAACTGTCCTGTAATCCCTCTATGTTTTCAATAAATTCAGCAGGACCTAATTTTGGATGTATTATGTGTTCTGTAGCCTTTTGTATGTCACTTTCGATCCATGGTCGAAAAACAGTCATAGTCAAGGGATATGGCTGGCCAAGTGCATCATTCTGTCCTCCTCTTGGGTTCGGGACTTCTATCAAGGGATATTCCTCACCATCATCTACACCATACCTAATAGGAGGTTTACTTGGTCTCTTGGCTCCTGCTGGGGCACCTAGTACATGGGTTATGGCGTCAGTCAAAGTTTCAAGGATCGATCTGTTCATCTCCAGGACTGTACTAATGTCTGGAGAGATTGGGGAAGTGGAGTTAGGGTTTTGTTCAGAGGCGGTTCCTTTGACAGGGGTGGATATCATAGGGAGGGTGGTACTCTGGGCGGTGGCTTGCACCTGAGGGAAGGACCATTATAAGGAGGTGGTCTCTGGGTGTAACAAATGAGATCATCCTCTTTGTCCACTAGGGGCAGTTGGGCATTTTTCTTTTGTTCTCCTTCCTTCTGCTCTAATTCTAGCGTGCTCAAGACAGTGCTCCGCCATTTCCAACTTATACCTTTTTTGATCTTTGGGTCCTAACAATTTAGGCTTATCCACCAAATCCTGACACCCTTTCACAGTAAGTTTACCATTGAATCCAAACTTCCTTTCCCACTTAGCAAAATACTGAACAGATTTAGGTTCTTTGCTATGCATAAATTTCTTATCTCCTTCTAACTGCGCATTAGGAACACAACAGCAACACAAACAGGCACAAGACATTCTTTTACAGAGACTATTCCCCATTGTCAGCGTTAGTCGGGTCTCTCATTAACCTATAAAACACTGGGCTAGTGACCCTCGGCTCACGGTAACAATAGGAATACAAGAAGAGTAAAAATATCAGCAATCCCAACACTATAGGGAGAATCAAAAAATAGTTAAAACCTGTCTCTGCAGTAACGTTGTTCAATAAAGTTACAGTGTCAACAGAAAAGTTAAACATGAGAAAGGAGAAGAAAGAAGAAAGTTAGCCTTGTGATCTTTCTAGATCACTCAACTACTTTTAGCGCTTTAGATCATCAGGCAATCAACCTCTGACATTCAGTATACCTTTCAACAAATCTTTTTTTATCTGTCCTGGACAGCAGGTGACGTTTATGTTACCTTAGGCAATTCCCCAAATGCCTCTGTCTTCGACCATCCGGATTACTGAGATATTATATAATCAATCCCAATGTCGGCAAGTACAACTTGCTTATAATTCATTAAACCAGAATCAAACAGAAAGAGGAGAAGAGACTTTAGAAAGGAATTAAGGATAATTTAAATTATCTTACCTCTCAAACATCCAGAGGACTGGATCACGTAGGTTCGAAACCAGACAGTGGGTCCGGGTCTTGGTATCGACCAGCCCCTGTTTTGCCACTAACGTTGAGTGGGGGGTCTTTGGTTCTCAGTGATCTTTGAGGTCCGATACTCACCAAGGTCTTGGTTGGGACCGTCCGACCCGGGATCCACTCGTTGGTTCCGGCTCGAAGGACCAGAATGTTAGGATTATTGTTCTCCTGTGATCAGTCAAACTCCAGATGTATTGAAAAGCAGACAATTTATTTCAGATGTGTTGACACAAAAGGGTGATCCTTACATGCCAAAGGATGGAGCAGAAATCACACAGAGGGATGTACAGCCCCCCTCCTAATACTTACCGTATAAACTCGATTATAAGCCAAGTTTTTCAGCACATTTTTTTGTGCTGAAAGCGCCCCCCTCAGCTTATACTCGAGTCACTGCCATCTCTGCATACCTGATCAGTCCGTGTCATGCTCAGACGGCAGCCAACCAGTGTACAAAAGCGGCACCTCCTCCTCGTCCATGATAGGGGAACATTCAGTTTCCCAGCAGTGAGTCAGTGTTCAATGTTCCACCTATCACGGACATCCTCTCGTCCTCATCCCACTCATCCTCCGACTATCACAGATGAGTACAAGGAGGAGGCGCGGCTTTTGTACACTGGATGGCCGCCGTCTGACTGAATGACACAGGCTGATCAGGTGTAGGCAGATCCGCACAGGGAGGCAATGGACACAGGGAAGGCATGGACACAGGGCAATGGACACAGGGAAGGCATGGACACAGGGCATTGGACACAGGGAAGGCATGGACACAGGGCAATGGACACAGGGAAGGCATGGACACAGGGCAATGGACACAGGGAAGGCATGCAATGCACACAGTGAGGCATGCAATTGACACAGGGAGGCTGCAATGGACACAGGGAGGCATGCAATGCACACAGGGAGGCTACAATGGACACAGGGAGGCTGCAATGGACACAGGGAGGCTGCAATGGACACAGGGAAGTATGCAATGGACACAGGGAGGCTGCAATGGACACAAAGGAGGTATGCAATGGACACAGTGAGGCATGGAGCTGCAGATGGGCATTATTGACCTTCTTTTTCCACTTACAGTAGCTGCTGCATTTCTCATCCTCGGCTTATACTCGAGTCAATAAGTTTTCCCAGTTTTTTGTGGTAAAAGTAGGTGCCTCGGCTTATATTCGGATCGACTTATACTCGAGCATATATGGTGCTTACTACAATAATACAGCTATAATGCTTCTATTGGCTGAGGAAACACTGATAGCTCCTCGTACATTATGGTACATACTTTATTTGCTAATCAGTGTTCCTCTCGCAATCTGTTACCATATATGGCAAAGCTTAAAGGGGTTGTAAAGGTAAAAGTGTTTTCACCTTAATGCATTCTATGCATTAAGGTGAAAAAACATCTGACAATACTGGCCCCCCCAGCCCCCCCCCCGTTTTACTTACCTGACCCCTCGAAAGTCACGCGCTTGCCCCCGACATCCTCTTCACCGCTAAGCCTGGCCGTTGATTGGTTACAGTGGATGGATTGAAAGCAGCGCAGCCATTGGCTCACGCTGCTGTCAATCACATCCAATGACGTGGGGCTCCGGGGGGCGGGGCAGAGTGATGGCTGCAGCTATGGAGAGGCTATGGCCGCGGCTGTATCACGGGAGCGCGCCCGCAAGCACTCCATACCATGCGAGGGAGCTCGCATTAAAATGTTGAGTTCTTGCGGGGGGGAGCTGAGACAGCCGCCGAGAGACCCCAGAAGACCAGGTTCAGGGCCACTCTGTGCAAAACAAGCTGCACAGTGGAGGTAAGTATAACATGTTTGTTATTTAAAAAAAAAAAAAAAACATTTATCTTTAGTGATCCTTTAATCACTCTATATTTTACTATGGGGTTAGTTAAAACAAGTTAAAACAAGATACAGCAAGTTAATACAACAACATGTGCTCAGAAGCTATCTTATAAATCAGTCTCAGGTTTTTTTAATAGTCACACAATAAACATTTAAAACTTTTCTAACAATTATTAGCACCGATCGCTGTATAAATGTCAATGGTACCAAAATAGTGTCAAAAGTGTCCGATCTGTCCGCCGCAATGTTGCAGTCCTGATAAAAATCACAGATTGCCGCCATTACTAGTAAGAAAAAAATTTATAATAAAAAAGCCATAAATCTATCCCCTATTTTGTAGACGCCATAACTTTTGCACAAACCAATCAATATAGGCTTATTGCGATTTTTTTACCAAAAATATGTAGAAGAATACATATCAGCCTAAACTGAGAAAGAAATTTGTTCTTTTATGTTTTTTGGGGATATTTATTATAGCAAAAAGTAAAAAATATTGCTTTTTTTCTAAATTGTCGGTCTTTTTTTGTTAAAAAAAAAAAATCAAATACCAACAAAAGAAAGCTCTTTTTGTGGGGAAAAAAAGGACGTCTATTTTGTTTGGGTACAGTGTCGCACAACCTCAAAATTGTCAGTTAAATCGATGCAGCGCCGTATCGCAAAAAATGGCCTGGTTAGGAAGTGGGTAAATCCTTCCGGGGCTGATAACTAGACTACACTAGGTTAGAGTGCACTCTAAGGGATTGGTAAGGATGCAGCGTCTCTTAAGAGGTACCTCTTTAACTAAAAAGAAAAACAAGGCCTCAGGATAGCAACTGTTGGGGGCAGATCCTGACTCTTACGCCGGCAAAACTTTGGGGGCCCATTGGCAAACATTAAGGCAGTAAAATAAGACCTGCAGGCAGAATTAGAACTTTGAAGTAGCTGTAAGGTAGTTCCTAATGGCTCAGTCATTAACCTTGGTAACAAGTAGCGGCCCCAAGGCCTTCTCACCAGACCCAGCAACAAAGCAGCAGTGGTCTTTCTGATCAGGTATCTGCTCACTCTCGGTTGCCCATGACCACACTGGTAGGTAGCTTTGTCCCTCCGTACTTGGGTCATGCTCTGTACCATCTGGCTGTCCCTTACATGGCTTTGGGTTACGCTGATACAGGCTCTTTCTCTGATGTCTCTTGTGGGATATGGGATGTTTCTTGCAGAATATGGGATGTCTCTTGCTGGATATGGGATGTCTCTTGCTGCATATAGGATGTCTTTTGCTGGATATGGAATGTCTCTTTCATGATATGGGATGTCTTTTGCAGGATATGGGCTGTCTCTTACTGGATATAGGATGTCACATGCAGGATATGTGATGTCTCTTTCTGCATAAGGGATGTCTCTTGATGGATATGAGATGTCTCTTGCAGGATATGGGGCTGTCTCTTGCTAGATATTTGGGATCTCTCTTGCAAGATATAGGGCTATCTCTTGCACTATATGGGGCTGTCTCTTGCAGGATATGGAATGTCTCTTGCAGGATATTGGGGCTGTGTCTTGCAGGATATGGGACTGTCTCTTGCACAATATGGGCCATCTCTTGCTAGATATTTGGGATGTCTCTGGCAGGATATGGGATGTCTCTTGCAGGATATGGGGCTGTCTCTTGCAGGGTATGGGATGTCTCTTGCTGGATATTGGGACTGTCTCTTGCAGGATATGGTATGTCTCTTGCTAGATATTTGGGATATCTCTTGCTAGATATTTGGGATGTCTCTTACAGGATATGGAGCTGTCTCTTGCAGGATATTGGATGTCTCTTTGCTGGATATGGGGGTGTCTTTTGCTAGATATGGGGCTGTCTCTTTGCTGCACATAGGGCTCTCTCTTTGCTGCATATGGGGCTCTCTCTTTGCTGCATATGGGTCTGTTGAAATCGACTGGAAGAGCCTCTGAGCTTACTTTTGTACTTTGTTAATTGCTGGATATTTCTAATGTTTTTACAACCAAAAAAGGTAAATGTATTTTATTGGGATTTTATGTGATAGACCAACACAAAGTGGCACATAATAGTAAAATGGAAGGAAAATGATAAATGGTTTTCCAAATTTTTTTTACAAATAAATATGTGAAAAATGTGGCATGCATTTGTATTCAGCCCCCCTGAGTCAATACTTTGTAGAACTACCTTTCACTGCAATTACAGCTGTAAAGACAGCAGTCTTTTTGGGGAAGTCTCTACCAGCTTTGCACATCTAGAGTCAAATTTGTGCCCATTCTTCTTTGCAAAATAGCTCAAGCTCTGTCAGATTGGATGGAGAGTGTCTGTGAACAGCAATTTTCAAGTCTTGCCACAGATTCTCAATTGGATTTAGGTCTGGACTTTGACTGGGCCATTCTAACACATGAATATGCTTTGATCTAAACGATTCTATTGTAGCTCTGGCTGTATGTTTAGGGTCGTTGTCTTGCTGGAAGGCGAACCTCCACCCCAGTCTCAAGTCTTTTGCAGACTCTAGCAGGTTTTCTTCCTCGATTGCCCTGTATTTGGCTCCATCCATCTCCCCATCAACTCTGACCAGCTTCCCTGCCCCCGCTGAAGAAAAGCATCACCACAACATGATGCTGCCACTACCCTGTTTCATGGTGGGGATGGTGTGTTCAGGGTGATGTGCAGTGTTAGTTTCCCGCTACACATAGCGTTTTGCTTTTAGGCCAAAAAGTAAAATTTTGGTCTCATCTGACCAGAGCACCTTCTTCCTCATGTTTGCTGTGTTCCCCTTGCAAACTGCAAATGGGACTTCTTATGGCTTTCTTTCAACAATGGCTTTCTTCTTGCCACTCTTCCATAAAGACCAGGTTTGTGGAGTGCACAACTAATAATTGTCCTATGAACAGATTCTCCCATCTGAGCTGTGGATCTCTGCAGCTCCTCCAGAGTTATCATGGGCTTCTTGGCTACTTCTCTGGTTAATGCTCTCCTTGCCTGGCCTGTCAGTTTAGATGGATGACCATATCTTGGTAGGTTTGCAATTGTACCATACTCTTTCCATTTTTGGATGGTGGATTGAACAGTGCTCCATGAGATGTTCAAAGCTTGGGATAGTTTTAATAATCTAACCCTGCATTAAACTTCTCCACAACTATATCCCTGACCTGTCTGGTGTGTTCCTTGGCCTTCATGATGCTGTTTGTTCACAAAAGTTTTATAACAAACCTCTGAGGGCTTCACAGTACAGCTGTATTTATACTGAGCTTAAATTACACACAGGTGGACTCTATTTAATAATTAGGTGACTTCTGAAGGCAATTGGTTCCACTAGATTTTTATTAGAGGTATCATAGTAAAAGGGGCAGAATACAAATGCGCGCCATACTTTTCACATATTTATTTGTAAAACATTTTGAAAACCATTTATCATTTTCCTTTCTGTGCCACTTTGTGCCACTTTGTGTTGGTCTATTATTATGTGCCACTTTGTGTTGGTCTATCACATAAAATCCTAATAAAATACATTTACGTTTTTGGTTGTAATATGACAAAATGTGAAACATTTCAAGGGGTATGTATACCTTTTCAAGGCACTGTAAATACTGCATTAGTGTCAGGATCCCTGGGAAAGAGAAAATTCCATCATGACCTTAAATATAGTAAGCAATACACGGGGACAAAATTAGGACATTTTGCAACACTCTGCCATGTGATCTTGCTCTGTATATGTAAAGGTCTAGTTCACATATGTAATAAAATGTACAATGCAGTCAGTAGGTTTAAAAACACAGTGCAGCTTTCTAATTTTGTGCTTAGTTTACATGCCATACCTGTAGACCAGTGTAGGCTTCCCCACAGCCTGGCCAAACAACTCTCATTATAAGAGACCAGCCCCGTCCTGGATAGGAAATTGGTGCTTAGTTTAACACCATACCTGTAGGCCAAGGGTGGCATTGTAAGAGACCAGCCCAATTCTGCCTAGGATTTGGGACACACTGTATGTTGGGTGCTGCAGTGTTTTTAAAAATAGTGGGGGCCTTGACTGCATGGTAATTTTATTACAAACGTGAGCTTATTCTTTAATGTTATACATTATTTTACATTTTTGTACACTATACAACAGTAAATCATGCTGTGTTAACTTTCTGCCTACTTTTTTATTGTGGGAGCTAAACTGTATATATGGGCAACAAGCAGTATATGGTGATAGTCTAGCTATAAAAATAATACAAAACAGTTGCTTAACAAGTAATTTCATTCCCTTCTATGTGATGTGTTATATACAGTATATGCCAGTGTGTTACTCACGTAGTGCCACAACTGCCAGTGGGTTTTTCACTGAGATCATAGACAGAACTATTATTACAATAAAACACACTACCGCAGCACCTGTGGTTTAATAGGCCGTGGCCCTTTATTATAGGTATAATATAATTAATTAATATTACCATTTTAATATAAATAAATTATTTCACTTAAATGTATTAAGTACAACTTCAAACATGTATTATATATGTAATAATAAATATAGCTCAGCTATATTTGAGCTTGAGCTATAACATAATACAACAATATTCCATTACATATAATCATCAATAAGAAACTGAACATCCCCTTTCAATGAAAGGGACTAAATCACCTCATAATAGAGCCACGACAACAAAAAGGAGGGGAGGGACAAGTTATACTTCAGTCTTCTTCACTCCTCTGCCAGTGATGCATCTTTCTTCTTTTTATAGTATACTTGCTCGTGCCAGACAGCATTTAATTGGTTAACCACTTCAGCCCCGGAAGGATTTACCCCCTTCCTGACCAGAGCACTTTTTACAATTTGGCACTGTGTCGCTTTAACTGCTAATTGCGCGGTCATGCAATGCTGTACCCAAATGAAATTTGCGTTCTTTTTTTCCCACAAATAGAGCTTTCTTTTGATGGTATTTGATCACCTCTGCGGTTTTTATTTTTTGCGCTATAAACGAAAAAAGACCAAAAATTTTGAAAAAAAATGATATTTTCTATTTTTTGTTATAAAAAAAATCCAATAAACTCAATTTTAGTCATACATTTAGGCCAAAATGTATTCGGCCACATGTCTTTGGTAAAAAAAATGTCAATAAGCATATATTTATTGGTTTGCACAAAAGTTATAGCGTCTACAAACTAGGGTACATTTTCTGGAATTTACACAGCTTTTAGTTTATGACTGCCTATGTCATTTCTTGAGGTGCTAAAATGGCAGGGCAGTACAACCCCCCCCCCCCCCAAATGACCCCATTTTGGAAATTAGACACCCCAAGGAAATTGCTGAGAGGCATGTTGATCCCATTAAATATTACATTTTTTTGTCCCAAGTGATTGAATAATGATAAAAAAAAAATTTACAAAAAGTTGTCACTAAATGATATATTGCTCACACATACCATGGTTATATGTGAAATTGTGCCCCAAAATACATTTAGCTGCTTCTCTTGAGTATGGGGATACCACATGTGTGGGACTTTTTGGGAGCCTAGCCGCGTACGGGGCCCAAAAACCAAGCACCGCCTTCAGGATTTCTAAGGGCGTAAATTTTTTATTTCACTCCTCACTATCTATCACAGTTTTGAAGGCCATAAAATGCCAAGATGGCACAACCCCCCCCCCAAATGACCCCATTTTGGAAAGTAGACACCCCAAGCTATTTGCTGAGAGGCATGGTGAGTATTTTGCAGCTCTCATTTGTTTTTGAAAATATAGAAAGTCAAGAATTTTTTTTTTTCTTTTTTCAATTTTCAAAACTTTGTGACAAAAAGTGAGGTCTGCAAAATACTCACTATACCTCTCAGCAAATAGCTTGGGGTGTCTAGTTTCCAAAATGGGGTAATTTGGGGGGGTTTGTGCCACCCGGGCATTCCATGGCCTCTGAAACTGTGATAGGCAGTGAAGAGTGAAATCAAAAATTTACACCCTTATACCCTGTACACACGTTCGGATTTTCTGACGGAAAATGTGCGATCGGAGCTTGTTGTTGGAAATTCCGATCGTCTGTGGGCTCCATCTGACTTTTTCCATTGGATTTTCTGACACACAAAGTTTGAGAGCAGGCTATAAAATTTTCTGACAACAAAATCCGATCACGTCAATTCCGACCGTGTGTGGCCAATTCCGACGCACAAAGTGCCACGCATGCTCAGAATAAATTCCGAGACGGAACTGCTCGGTCTGGTAAAATTAGCGTTTGCAATGGATATAGCACTTTCGTCACGGTGCAATGTTTGAAATTGTTTAATGCAGCGCACTCTGTTCTTCTTTATAATGCGAGAAGAATGAAGTAGTTTTGCTGCTCATATTCACACAGACTTCTCACAAACTTCTTTCTTTATTATTTATCATGATTTCATCACTATATTTTGATTTGTCACATCTGACTAAAAAATTAAAAACATTTTTTTTTGGTTTGTATTTTTTTCAAGCCTGATCTTGTGTTTTTTTTTTTTTTAACTGAAGAATAGTTTTGTGTGTGTTTTGTGTGTCAAGTTACCACAACACCATTATTATCTTGTATTATTTAATCTAAAGGAGGTTGTTTGGTGTTGGGGTCTCTTGTTAATTTCACATTGTATTTTTGAAATGTACCTGCCTCCTCACAAACAAACTGTTCTTTTTGAAGGAAAACACATATAGGCGAGTATAATAAATCAAAACAAAAATGTATTAAGGGCTCATAACCAAACAAAGAGGGAGGCAACACTGGAGAAACAGCAGAAATTGTTGAAGCCTTTGGCCCCCGGGGCACACATCAACTATTTAACTGCAAAACTAGTGGCCTGAGGAGTTCATATCTAAGGGAGTTCAATCTGGTCCAGAAGTCCAAGAGAATCATGAACAGCAGCAGATGACATGTATGTCCCCAGGCTGTGGTCATACAAGAGCCTGCATCTTTTGTCAGACCAGACTGAACCCAGGTCATCACTCTCTGGTCTTCCTTCCACGCTTCCTTCCACGCTGTGTCTATGGTAGTGGAGTTGTGGCAGGAGGAGGAGGAGGATGGTCCAACTCACACAGGTGGGTACTGGGTTTGATTTCGCCCCTCACCCCCTTAGTTAAGGTTTTATAAAGAATGTCCTCACACATGAGGCCTTGGCCCTCCTGCATGTCCTTCAGTTTTGTGGCAGCCATGCAGGGAAAGGCCTCTATACGAGTGGGGAAGGCTCTGAGGGATGCAGAAGCCCCCTGAATCAGCCTGAGTGCTGAATCCTCTACGTTTCTCCCCTTCCTGGGTCTTTTGTTTGGAAGGCGGAGGGGAGGGACATGTGATTCTGTCAGGCTCCTACTGGGCCCGGCCTTCTCCTGGCTGCCACTTAGCCCCACCTCCTCCTGGCTGCCACTAACCTCCGCCTCCTCCTGGCTGCCATATTCCACAGCCTCCTCCTGTGTGCCACATTCCACAGCCTCCTCCTGGCTGAGGTCTTCCTGTGTATGAAAAAGGGACATAGTTTTAGTTTTTACTTCATCAATCACACACAATTTTCACCTCCTGACTGTTGCAAATTGAATGTTAACAAATATAAAAGACTATCATTCTGAGCCCAGCATTTTTCATTCTTGTCCCAATTATTTTTGCCCACTACTGCCTATTGATATGTAAAACACTTTATTAAATCAGCAATTAGTGATCAATAATAACATCCAGTAAACATCATTTATTTATTGACCAGAAATCTGTAGAAGAATGCTATACCTGGCTCCAGCTGGGCTCCTCCACTTCTTCCTGGCTGGAAGTCCCAGGCTGGACATCAGAAGCCCCAGCTGGGGTGGAAGATAGGGTGGAAGGAAGAGTGGAAGGAAGAGTGGAGAGGGATTCCCTGACTTCCGTCTGGTCTGACAGAAAACAAAGTCTCTCAAAGTACCACAGCCTGGGGACATAAACGTCATCTGCTGCAGCTCCGGATCTCTGGGAATCCATGACCTTCTTGCGCTCCCTTAGATAAGTGCTCCTCAGGCCACCGATTTTGGCTTTTAAATAGGGGATGGTTGCTGTGGGGACCAACGGCTTCACCAACTCCAGCAGTTTCTCTGGCGCTGCCTGCCTCTTTTGTTTATTATTGTATTGGGGGTGTTTGACCTGCCACAGACAGGGCAGCTCCCTGTATTTGTCTATGAACAGGGGGAGGAAGTTGTGGTCATTGAAGCCATCTATTTTATCTGCAATACACAAGACAAACCCTAATGTCAAGCTAAAGTCTCCTAATCTTGTCCCAATATAGGCCTCAATCTAGAAGCAGTATAGGCCCAATTTTCTATCTTACCTTCGTTATCACGATCGACACCTCCGATACTCCTTCCTCCGCTCACCGATCGTACGTACTACGCACGCGTGTTACACTTTATATACACTGCGCATGAGTGAAAATCCGCCACCCCTGACGTTCTTTCTAGTCTATTCCCTGCCCCTTCTCATTCGGCACAGTGGGGAAGAGCACATGGCGGAGACACAGCAGGTGCGTACTAATTACAGCAATGAGGTGGAAAGCCCGGAGCCAGAAATGTCCCGATCCCAGAAGAGACGATTTAAGGCCTCAAATATGTCCTTTGGGGAGATGTGGGAGATGTTGGAGATGGTTGACATCCTGAAGAGGATTGACCATACCTCAACCCCAATGTCAGAAAGGCCAAGATCATGGCGAAAGTTGTCAAGAGTCTGCAGAAGAATTTTGGTGTACGACGATCGAAAGATCAACTCAGGAAGCGGTGGTCGGACCTCAAATTAAGGGAGCACGAGCAGTACAGAATAGACATGTGCACAGCCAAAAAATTCATTCATTTTCGTTTTCGTTTCATTAGTTTATTATTTTTTTCGTTTTTTGGGTCATTCGTTATGATCGCGATTCGTAAATTCGTTCATTCGTAAATTCGTAAATGCCTTCATTCGTACATTCGTACGTTCATAAATTCGAACATTCGTTCATTCGTACATTTGTACATTTTTACATTTGTACATTCGTAAATGCGTACGTTCGTAAATTCGTAAAATCGTACATTTGTAATTTAGAAAATTCGGAAATTTGTAAATTCGAAGTTTGAAAATCCAAAAACCCGAAAATTCCAAAATCTGAAATAGTAACTAACTATTAAATTATAGGTATTGTAAATTCCTTTCAAATTTGACTGTCAGTGAACGTAACAAATATGAATTTATCCGAAGTTACGAATTATCCAAAACGAATGCTGCATCTAAACAAATGGAATGGAACTAATTAATAATAAATAATAATAATAAAACGTTGTTATTATTATTGTTATTTATTATTATTAATTCATTACGTTCTATTCCGTTTTTTCGGATCATTCATAACTTCGGATAAATTTGTATGTGTTACGTTCACTAACAGCCAAATTTGAAAGGAAATTACAATACCTATAATTTAAAAGTTACTAGTAATTACTAATAGTTAAGTTATTATTAGTTAACTATTATTTCAGATTTATGAATTTTAGAATTTACAAATTTACGAATTCACTAATTTTGAAATGTACGAATGTACATTCGTAAATTGCGTATGTACGAATGTACGAATGCCCGAATGTCCAATTTTATCGAATTTACGAATATTCGGAAAAAATTCGTTAAATGGGTTTTTGTTAATTCGGATATTCCCGAATTAACGAATTTGTCGAAATTCGTTAAAAAACAAATTCGGAACGAAACGAATTGCACATGCCTAGTACAGAAGGATCAGGAGAGTGCTGCAAAAAAGTAAGTAGTTGTCCTGTGTTCCTATCCTTTATTTTTCTAACGTTCGTGCTGCTCCATGTGCTTTTCTTAACTGTTGTACAGTTTAAAATGGCAACTTTCATGTTCATGGGCACATTATTCGTTCGTATGAAACATTGTTCGTTCAGCATAGAAAACATCATGTTTTGGACATATGCATTTGAATACATTTTTGCTAGCCTACTTCTCTTAAAATAATTTTGGTGTCTAGATGGGTTGGTAACTAGAATGAATTGCAAACTAGATTCTGTGTAAGGAGAGATCACTCAGCAGCTGTTTACACATCTGGACACTGGAGCACTAGTGTGGGACACCAGAACAAACTTTTTATTAGGGGGCCCACACAGGTGCTCCAGTGTATACTATAGGGGTGTCTCCATCTGTGAAGCTTGTACAAAACAGGTAAGTATTCAAGCTTGACAAAGGACCAAAAAATGTCTTCATCTTGGAACTAGACAATTGTACCCCACTTCCAAGCAATGTTTCATATTCCTATTTCTGCCATCAAATATCTGTGTGCTAAGTATACCTATTTTTTTTTACATAGGGGCTAAAAGACTCAGAGGACACCACTCATCCAAGGAGACCACAGACCCCCCACCTCAGGAAGAAGGGGAAATCCCCCAAAGCCAACAGGAGGAGGAGGGAGACGTGGTGGAAATTGTCACCACAACAGGTGAGTGTCTGCGACCACAGTCTCAGGTAAGAGATGGATGCCTGCATATTTATAATACATGGTGTGTTTTTTTTTAAATATTTTTAGGTGATCTTGATGTTGTGGATCCAGGTCATTTCACCAGTGAAAGTGCCCAGATCCTGATCGGGGAGATCATGGGGTGTAATAGGGACTTGGAAAACATCCAGAAAAACATCAATGATGTTAAAAACAAAATGAAGAACATCATTGATGTTCTAGGGAGAGTTTAAAACCCCTCGAAATCCCTAATGTAGTTGGCATTTTTTCCACAAAAATTTCTTGCACCTTTTTTGATCTATTGTCAAAAAGCCAAATTTTGAAGATGCACAGAGTGTGTCATCATGTGCTATCTGCCATCACAGGAGATCAATGTAGGCGTTTTGTGGGTGCAACCCCTTCCTCAATAATAAAGTAGCTGAGAGGAAGGGGTTGCACCCCCAAAACACGTCCCTTGATCCCCTGTGATGGCAGCTAGCACATGTTGACATTCGGTAATTTGTGTGCACCTTCAAAATTTGTCTTTTCCAGGGGTGACTTCACCCCATCTGAATGCAATATCAAACACAGTTTATAAATACTCATGTCTGATATTGCCTTCAATTTCTAACAAAGTTGAACTTTGTAAGTTCCAGATTTGTGTATTTCTTGTTGGTTTTAAACATGCCTGTTTTACCTTAAATGGACATTTCTACTTTTATTAATGTGACCCAAAAAATTGCTATACAACAAACATGTTGGTTTGTTTTAAAAACTTGTGATAAATGCACATGTGATTGTGCTTGTATTAAAAAGATTGATAATCAAGAATGTGTGGATTTTTCTTTCAATGCTCCAAAAATTTTTTGTTGTTAAAATTGTTGGTTTCTGTGACAATGGGGGTTATTTCCTAAGGGCAAATCCACTTTGCACTACAAGCGCAGTTTCAGTGCAGTCTCAAGTGCACTTGTAGTGCAAAGTGTCTTTGCCTTTAGTAAATAACACCTAACAATGCTTTCTAATGTTACACAATCACGCCATTTTTAGGACTCCCCAAATTTATGGCCGGGTCAGCTAAAAAAAAGACAAGCAGTAAATGTCAGCAAATATTTTAGTAGTTAAAATTTGTTTTTTATTTAAAAAATGTCTCAGACATTGTCTGGCATATCGATGGCCCCCCCACCCGCAAAGGGGGTGGGGGATGGTTTGGACAGGTAACCCTCTCCACTTCATTGAGAGATGAATGCCTAAATAATGTGTATTACTTTGGCCAGCCCCTCCTTACTTATACTATTGGCAGCCCACTGGACAGGTAAGAAGTGTCATAATACAAAAATATAAATACACACAGTACACATTTGAGCACATTTTTACATTCTGCTATTACCTATCAAGATAATAATAGGATACAAAAACGTCAAACAGTACCATTTAAAAGTATTCAGGCAGGCCCATGCACTACATGCTTTGGGGAATTCAACCATAAATCTGACCACAAAAGAGGTGGGTATAGTGTGTATGGGTTTGGCAAAGTCAGAAGATAGAGGATTGGTATCAGTTGAGTTGGCAGTTGTGGGAGGCAGGCTTCCAAATGATTTTGTGAACCCAAAAAAAAAAAAACCTCATGCACTCTGCCAGAATTTAAAGCACAAATCTCATTTTTTAACATTTGAGGGGGTTTTTAGGGTAAAGCACTACTATGGAGCTGACAAAATACATTGTTAACTGACTACACTAGGTGAATATAGGGCCAGGAGAGCATGCTGGGGAGGTAAGTGAAGGCAAATATGTATTAAGGACCAAAAAAAATTACATAAAAATCCAACATGCATGAGGACAAAGGGGACATTCACAGCATATTACAATTATGCTAATTAGGGAATGAGGACAGAAATACAATACATTATCAAACATTAAATACAATAAAATGTGATGTTAAAGGATAAATCTTACCTTAATATAGTCCTTCTGCAGGACCTGGGTGATGGCAAAACAGGTCTCCAGGATAATGATCCCCAGAGCCTGGGGGGAGATGCCTGTCGAGAACTTGAGGTCCTGCAGGCTTCTCCCCGTCGCCAGGTACCGCAGGGTGGCGACAAGCCTCTGCTCCGGAGTGATGGCTTGCCTCATGCAGTTATCCTTCCTGCTGATATAGGGGGTCAGCAAAGCCAACCAACGGTGAAATACGGGGTCCGTCATCCGGAGAAAGTTCCTGAAATCGTCAGGATTATTCTCATGGATCTCAAAGGCATGTGACAGAACTGGTCATGCTGGAGCAACCAATTCTTGGTCCATGAACTCCTCCCCACCCTGTTCATGGACTGGGCTTGTGTCAAGGTAAGGACCCCAACACCAAGCCCCCGCACAGCACAAACTCTACGAGAAGTACGTATACGCAACATGGCTAGAAAAGGGTCGGCTGCTCAGAACGAAGTAACAAAACGCACTGAAGAACAGCAAGGCCTGTGAAGAGAGACCTGAAAAACAATAATGAATGAACAAGAACACAATGACAGAGTCAAGGGAAACTCGCTGCATGCACTGAAGACCAGATACAAACCCACAAGCACAAACTGAACAGCAGAAAATGATCTGATAACCACGAGTCTGAAAAAGCGTGAATCGTCTCTCACCAAACTTTTACTAACACAAGATTAGCAAAAGGAGCCCAAAGGGTGCCGCGCTTGGTTCTGAACTGCCCTTTTATAGTCTCGTCGTACGTGGTGCATGTGACCGCGTTCTTGGCGATTGGAAATTCTGACAACTTTGTGCGACCGTGTGTATGCAAAACAAGTTTGAGCCAACATCCGTCAGAAAAAATCCATGGATTTTGTTGTCGGAATGTCCGATCAATGTCCAATCGTGTGTACGGGGCATTAGAATGCCTGAAGGCGGTGCTTGGTTTTCGGGGTCCCGTACACGGCTAGGCACCCAAAAAGTCTCACACATGTGGTATCCCCCACTGGCTGAAAAGAATGATACCGAGATGATACCTAAACCTGCAAGCATCATTCTGGTATAACCACTCAAAGTCCAGCAACATACCAGTACTTTGCTGGTCCTTGTTGGGCATATATTGTAAACTTTTCTTTCATGCAGCCTGTGGGCTGAACGAAAAAAAGAGATTGATCGGTGGGTATGCCCACCATTAGAATACCTCCCTTCATCCACCCACTTCTAATGATGGGCATACATGCACTGTTTATATATGCCGAAGCATGGGGGCATCCACCCCAAAAGGTAGGAGCAAATCGCTCCTCCGCCCCTGCTGAACCCATGCTTCAGCATATATGCTCTTTTTTTTAACTGTGGTGGTGAAATCACCTCCTACAGCGCTGAAGTCATGGCTTTATGTATCGTGGGAGCAAACGCTGTTGCTGTCAAGATAAATAAATCCGTGCTGCAACTGAATGGCGTACCTGCTAAGCAAATGATGGTTAACAATAAAACAAAGTAACATTACAGTGTAACAGTAATGCCCCGTACACACGGTCGGATTTTCCGATGGAAAATGTCCGATCAGAGCGTGTTGTCGGACATTCCGACCGTGTGTGGGCTCCATCGGACATTTTCCATCGGATTTTCCGACACACAAAGTTTGAGAGCAGGCTATAAAATTTTCCGACAACAAAATCCGATTGCGTCAATTCCGACCGTGTGTGGCCAGTTCCGACGCACAAAGTGCCATGCATGCTCAGAAGAAATTCTGAGACAGAACAGCTCGGTCTCGTAAAATTAGCGTTCGCAATGGATACAGCACTTTCGTCACGCCGCAATGTAAAAAATGGTTTAATACAGCGCACTCTCTTCTTCTTTATAATGTGAGAAGAATGAAGTAGTTTTGCTGCTCATATTCACACAGACTTCTCACAAACTTCTTTCTTTATTATTTATCGGGATTCCCTCAATATATTTTGATTTGTCACATCTGACCAATTTTTTTTGTTTGTTTTTAATTATAAAAAATTTTGTTTCAAGGCTGTTTTTTTTTTGTATTTTTTTTGGCTTTTTAGTCCAGAAATTTTTGTGTGTTTTTTTGTGTCAAGTTACCACAACACCATTGATATCTTGTATTATTTAATCTCAATGAGATTGTTTGGTGTTGGTGTCTCTTGTTAATTTCACATTGTATTTTTGAAATGTACCTGCTTCCTCACCAACAAACTGTTTTTTTTAAGGAAAACACACATAGGCAAGTATAATTGAACCAAAAATTCCTTTATTAAGGGCTCAGAACCAAACAAAGAGGGAGGCAACACCGGAGAAACAGCAGAAATTGGTGAAGCCTTTGGAACCCAGGGCACACATCAATTATTTTACTGCAAAATTGGTGGCATGAGGAGTCCATATCTAAGGGAGTGCAGTCTGGTCCAGAAGTCACAGAGATCCGGAAAGCAGCAGATGACATCTGTGTCCCCAGGCTGTGGTACTACAAGAGACTGCATCTTTTGTCAGACCAGACCAGACTGAACCCAGGGCCATCACTCTCTGGTCTTCCTTCCATGCTTCCTTCCACGCTGTGGCTGTGGTGGTTGAGTTGTGGCAGCAGCAGGAGGAGGAGTAGGATGATGGTCCAACTCAATCACGTCAGTATTGCGACCACAAGCTCAGGTAAGAGATGGATGCTGGCATATTTATAATACATGTTTTTTTTTTGGTTTCTATCTTTGTAGGTGATAGTGATGTTGTGGATCCAGGGCATTTCACCACGGAAAGTGCACAGATCCTGATCGGGGAGATCATGGGGTGTAATGTTGCATTTGGGGAGAGTTTAAAACCCCTCCAAATCCCTTTGTTTTATGGTGTACTACAATTTTTTCATTTTTTTGTCTAATTGTACAAAAGCAAAATTTTGAGGATGCACACAGTGTGTCAACATGTGCTATCTGCCATCACGGGAGATCAATGGACGCGTTTTGGGGGTGAAACCCCTTCCTCAATAATAAAGTAGATGTGAGGAAGGGGTGGCTCCCCCAAAACACGTCCCTTGATCTCCCATGATGGCAGGTAGCACATGTTGACATTCAGGTATTCGTGTACATCTTCAAAATTAGGCTTTTCCGGGGGTGACTTCACCCCATCTGAACGCAATATCAAACAGTTCCTAAATACTCATGTCTGATATTGCCTTCAAGTTCTACCAAATGTGAACTTTGTAAGTTCAAGATTTGTGTCTTTCTTGTGTGTTTTTAAACATGCCTGGTTTACCTTAAATGGACATTTCTACTTTTTCTAATGCCACCCCAAAAATTGTTATACAACAAACATGTTGGTTTGTTTTAAAAACCTTTTCTAAATGCACATGTGATTGTGCAGGTATTAAAAAGATTGTTAATCAAGAATGTGTGGATTATTGTCTCAATGCTACAACACTTTTGGGGTGCTCTAATTGGTGTTTTCTGTGACAATGGGTGTTATTTCCTAAGGGAAAATCCACTTTGCACTACAAGTGCAGTTTCAACTGCACTTGTAGTGCAAAGTGTCTTTGCCTTTAGTAAATAACACCCAACAATGCTTTGTATAAGGTTACACAATCACGCCATTTTCAGGACTCACCACATTTCTGTCAGGGTCAGCTAAAACAAACACAAGCAGGAAATGTCACCAAAGATTTGTTTAATGTTTTTTCTTTTTATTTGATAAAGGTTTCACACATTGTCTGGCATATTGATAGCCCCCCTACCCGCAAAGAATTCAAGGTATCTTAGCCGGACATCACAAGCACTCAGGGAGGGCAAGCCAGGACGGCCACTTTCAAGTGCCGTCAGGGTTGGTTCATTTTGAATTCCAGCCTCAGGCCCAACTGAGCCAGCATAGTTGGCAGAATGTTGCCGTAAAAAGTTGTGTAGAACACAGCACGCCAGGATAATATGATTCAGTTTATACTCCACCATATGTATGGGTGTAAGAAATAGGCGGAACTGGCTGGCCATGATTACAAACGTGTTCTCCCCCACTCTTCTGGCTCTGGCCAGCCGGTAATTAAAAACCCTCTGGTCCGGGGTGAGGGTCCTCATCGGGAATGGTCGCATAATATGGTCCCCCAGCGCAAAAGCTTCATTCGCAATGAAGACGAATGGGAGTCCTTCCACATTGTCTTCTGAAGGTGGCAAGTCCAAGCTGCCATTCTGGAGACACCTGTAGAACTTGGTCTGGGGGATGACTCCACCATCGGACATCCGGCCATTCTTCCCCACGTCCACATACAGTAACTCATAAGTAGCCGACACCACCGCCAACATCACAATACTATTGAACCCCTTATAATTATAATAGTACGACCCCGAGTTGGGTGGTGGGATGATGTGGACGTGTTTCCCATCAATTGCCCCTCCGCAGTTAGGAAAGTCCCACCGCTGGGCAAAGTGGGAGGCCACAGTCTGCCATTCCTGTGGCGTGGAAGGAAACTGTTGAGGAAAACCAAAAAAAATTAGTCTTTTTGCACATAAACATGACAAGCTGATTAGACACAAACATTCTTGGCCAACATCAAGATAACATTTATTTATGGGAATTTTTAAAGACCAAATTATAAGGTACAACTATCATATTCCCCCTCCCCCCCTCTCATGGGCCATTTCTAACATTATAGGGGGGGGGGGGGAGCTCTTGGCCAGGTAACCCTCTCCACTTCATTGAGAGATGAATGCCTAAATAATGGGTATTACTTTGAACAGCCCCTCCTTAGTTACACTATTGGCAGCCCACTGGACAGGTAAGAAGTGTCATAATACAAAGATATAAATACACATTGTACACATTTTAGCACATTTGGACATTCTGCTATTACCTATCATGATAAAAATAGGATACAAAAAATGTAAACAGTACCATTTGAAAGTATACAGGCAGGCCCTTGCACTACATGCTTTGGGGAATTCATCCATAAATCTGACCACTAAAGAGATGGGTATAGTGTGTATTGGTTTGGCCAAGTCAGCAGATAGATGATTTGGGATAGATAGAGAATTGTTATCAACTGACTTTGGGCAGTTGGGGGGAGGGAGGGTTCCAAATGATTTGGGGACCCCCCAAAAAAATACCTCTGGAACTCTGCATGAATTTAAAGCACAAATCACATTTCAAAACATTTTAGGGGGTATTTGGGGTAAAGCACTACTATGGAGCTGATAAAATACATTGTTAAGTGACTACATGAGGTGAATATAGGGCCAGGAGAGCATGCTGGGGAGGTAAGTGAAGGCAAATATGTATTAAGGACAAAAAAAATAATTACATAAAAATCCAGCATGCATGAGAACAAAGGGGACATTCACAGCATATAAAAAATCATGATAATTAGGGAATGAGGAAAGAAATACAATATATTATCAAACATTAAATACAATAAAATGTGATATTAAAGGATAAAAATCTTACCTTAATATAGTCCTTCTGCAGGACCTGTGTGATGGAAGAACAGGTCTCTGGGATAATGATCCCCAGAGCCTGGGGGGAGATGCCTGTCGAGAACTTCAAGTCCTGCAGGCTTCTCCCCGTTGCCAAGTACCGCAGGGTGGCAACTAACCTCTGCTCCGGAGTCATGGCTTGCCTCATGCAGGTATCCTGCCTGCTAATATAGGGGGTCAGCAAAGCCAACAAACGGTGAAATACAGGGTCCGTCATCCGGAGAAAGTTCCTGAAATCATCAGGATTATTCTCACGGATCTCACGGAGCAAGGGCATATGACAGAACTGGTCACGCTGAAGCAACCAATTCTTGGTCCATGAACTCCTCCCCACCCTGTTCATGGACTGGACTTGTGTCAAGGTTAGGACCCCAACACCAAGCCCCCACACAGCACGAACTCTACGAGGAGTACGTATACGCAACATGGCTAGAAAACGGTCGGCTGCTCAGAATGAAGTAACAGAACACACTGAAGAAAAGCAAGGCCTGTGAAGAGCGACCTGAAAAACAGTAACGAATGAACAAGAACACAATGACAAGTCACGCGTAGCTTGCTTGCACGCACTGAAGAGCAGATACAAACCCACAAGCACAAACTGAACAGCAGAAAACGATCTGAAAACCACGAGTCTGAAAAAGCGCGAATCGTCTCTCACCAAACTTTTACTAACACGAGATTAGCAAAAGGAGCCCAAAGGGTGCCGCGCTTGGTTCTGAACTGGCCTTTTCTAGTCTCGTCGTACGTGGTTTACGTCACCGCGTTCTTGGTGATCGGAAATTCCGATAACTTTGTGCGACCGTGTGTATGCAAAACAAGTTTGAGCCAACATCCGTCAGAAAAAATCCTAGGATTTTGTTGTCGGAATGTCCGATCAATGTCCGACCGTGTGTACGGGGCATTAGACTTACCATACCTGCAAAGCAAATACAAATAAAACATAGTAAAAAATAAAACATTTTTTAACGCAACCTGTGCCTAAACTATATATATGCCGAAGCATGGGGGCATCCACCCGCAAAAGGTAGGAGCAAATCGCTCCTCCGCCCCTACTGCCCCCATGCTTCGGCATATATGCTCTGCTTCGGCATATTTGCTCTTTTTTTTAAACTGTGGTGGTGAAATCACCTCCGACAGCGCTGGAGTCACAGCTTTATGTATCGTGGGAGCAAACGCTGTTGCTGTCAAGATAAATAAATCCACTCTGCAGCTGAATGGCGTACCTGAAAACAAAAAAAATGGTTACCAATATAACACAGTAAACAGTAAAGTATAAAAAAATTGCATACCTATTAACAATAAAACATTGCAGAATAGAATACAGTAAAAAAGAGCAGAACAATAGAGAGAGAATAAAGGGAGAACAATAAAACAACAACTATTTTTTTTTTTTTTATTTTATATATTTTTTTGTGGTTTTTTTATTTTTTTACGTTTTTTTATTTTTTTACACTTTTTTTTGTAACTGTAACTTTTGTAACTGTAACTGGTTCCAGGTTCGGGTCTCTCAAAATGCGATGGCATCTTGAAGGTGTGCCTAGTCTGTGCAGTGCTGTACCCTATGCTAATACTCAACTCGTGTATGTTAGCGTTCAAAACATTCACCAATGCAAAGACCAGGATTGTCAGGACAGGAGGGACAATAATAGTGGGTGTCACGCCTATATCCGTGCTTGCTGCAGACACGACATCTTTTTTGGGGGGTTCGTTGGGTGGGGGTAATTGGGAGGACATAAAGAAAATGCCTCTCATGCAGCCGGCTTACTGCACTTGGTTGGGGAAGGTGAGGTGGAGCACCGTCTGGAAACAGAAGGGCTCTGACGATCTCTTCCTGGAATTTAAGGAAGGATCCAGTCCGTCCTGAAGCTCTGTATAGCACATGAGCATTCAGCAAAGCCAATTGAAATAAATAGACACTTTCTTGTACCAGCGTCTGGCCTTACGGGCAATTAGGTACGGCGCCAACAACTGGTCGTTGAGGTCCACCCCTCCTATATTTTGGTTCTATTCGTGGACACAGAGGGGTTTCTCCACAACACCAGTCACCGTAGTAATTTGGACCATTGTGTCTGCATGATGGGAGGTAAGAACAAAAACATTCTTATTATCCCTCAACTTCATAGCGAGTAAGTTATTACACTTGAAGCAGGCTCTCTCCCCCAACCTAAGACGGGAATCTACAAGCCGCTGGGGAAAGCCCCGGCGATTAGGTTGCACGGTTCCACATGCTCCAATCTGCTGATCAAACAAGTGACTAAAAAGTGGCACGCTCGTGTAATAATTATCCACATATAAGTAGTACCCCTTTACGAATAAGGGTGACACCAAGTCCCACACAATCTTGACAGCACTTCCTATGTAGTCAGGGCAGTTTGTCGGCTCTATGTGGCTATCTAATCCCTTGTAAACCATAAAACCACATGTATAGCCTGTGGCCCTGTCACAGAACTTATGCATCTTGACCCCGTATCTGGCATGCTTGATAGGAAGGTACTGTTTGAATGCCAAGCGGACAGAAAACTTAATCAGGGACTCATCAATGCAGACAACTTGATGGGGAGTAAACAAGTCTGCAAAACGTTGGTTGAAGTGGTTTACGAGGGGCCGAATTTTGTAGAGCCGATCGTATCCAGAGTCTCCACAAGGACTACAGAGTTCATTGTCATTGAAGTGCATGAACCGCAAGATCTGCTCATATCACGCCCTGGTCATGGAGGCAGAGAACAAGGGCAAATGGTGAATTGGATCAGTGGACCAATATGACCGCAACTCATTCTTTTTAGTTATGTCCATGTTGAGGGAAAGGCCCAGAAAGAGCTTAAATTCGGAAACTGTAATTGGTCTCCAATCTCTGGCAAGGGAGGACTGGGGAATAGTGGTGATGTGTTGACCAGCGTACAAATTGCTTTGGTCCACAATAGATCTATAGAGATCTTCGGTGAAAAACAGCGAATAAAAATCAAGTGACGTAAAATCAACTGTTTCCATCTGAATGCCGGGTTGGCCAGTGAATGGGGGAAGTACGGGTGCTGCAGAAGTGGTGGGTTCCCAATTAGGATTGGTGAATGCAGCAGGAAGGGCACTAAGGGCACGACGGGCCTGTGTTCGTCTTCTTGGTGGCAGCCGGACACTACTTCTGCTTGCCACCTCACCAGCTTGAACTGCACTTATGGGACTCGCCACGTTACCACGTGATCCTGCAGTGCTGGATTGACTACGACCAGGGTGTACTAGGCCGCTGGTGCTTGCCAGTTCACCAGAAGGAATAGTGGCGCTAGTACTGCTCTGCTCCATACGAGGGACCTGCGGTTCTTGCACATCAACGATAGAAGAAGAAGTTCGGGGTCTGGTACGCCTGACCTTGGCAGGGACCACAACTCCATCGTCAGAGCTATCTGTCATGGAGCCGCTGTCATCTACAGGTTCATATTCTGGGCCTGAATCTGACAGATGAGTGACTTCCTCTTCACTATCTGTCGTGCTCAGAAACGTGTAGGCCTCTTCACTAGTGTACCTTCGATTTGCCATTTTGGGCTCTAAATTTAGTGGTACACTAGTGAGACTCACAGGTAAAAAAGCTCCTGACTGTTAGCGACTGTATCAAAACGCTACCAAAAAAACTGTTAGCGATCACAGGGATCAGGCCTGACTCTGCGAACACTGCTGTTATGTATGCTTAGTGTTTTGTAAGTGACAGTGATCGATTGATACTGCACTTGGGTGGGCTGGCCTGGGCTGGAAGGAGGGGCTAAACGCGGGTGCTAGCAGGTATCTGGGCTGATCCCACTAACAATGCGTTTTTGGTAACCCTAAACTGCTGGGGACGCTAGTATAGATCTGATCGGATCAGATATTGATCCGTTCAGATACTATACCACTAAGGGAGGTGTATGCTGCGTGTGTGGGTGTTAGCAGTACTGGAACTAACCTGACGCTGCCTGGGGCGACGCAGATCCTATCTGACCCTAAAACTTAACTTATATCACCGCTGGGCGATCAGGGGGTTAAACCTTTATTAATTAATAAACGGCGGGTGCCCTGAAACTATAAATAACAAACTAACCAGCGTCACCCATAACAGTTATACGGTGATCACTGGTGAAAGGGTTAACTAGGGGGCAATCAGGGGGTTAAAACCTTTACTAGGTAGTGTATGGGGGTCCCTGACGCTATAAAACGCTGACGGCGAACCTAAATACTTACCTCCCTAACTAGCGTCACCTGTGGCACTAATACAGCGATCAGAAAAACGACCGCTTAGCGACACTGGCGACAGGGAGTGATCAAGGGGTTAAAACTTTATTGGGGGGGTTAGGGGGGTACCCTAGACCTGAAGGGGCCTAACACTAACTGCCCTAATGAGCATCTGTAGGGCATCCTTAAGGTAGCTGGAGGAGTGCAAGGTCTCTAACATCCACCAGCTCTGTGATGTCGTCATAGAGGAGTGGAAGAGGACTCCAGTGGCAACCTGTGAAGCTCTGGTGAACTCCATGCCCAAGAGGGTTAAGGCAGTGCTGGAAAATAATGGTGGCCACACCTAATATTGATACTTTGGTCCCAATATGGATATTTTCACTTAGGGGTGTACTCACTTTTGTTGCCAGCGGTTTAGTCATTAATGGCTGTGTGTTGAGTTATTTTGAGGGGACAGCAAATTGACACTGTTATACAAGCTGCACACTCGCTACTTTACATTGTAGCAAAGTGACATTTCTTCTGTGTTGTCACATGAAAAGGTATAATAAAATATTTACAAAAATTTGAGAGGTGTACTCAGTTTTGTGAGATACTGTAGTTAGGTTGAAAAACGACATGTGTCCATTGATTTAACAAACTGAAAATTGAGTAAATAAATAAATAAAACAAAAACACAAACTTTGTCTGGAGGAAGACAAGAAACTCTTATTAAGCAGAGCTTTATACAGTTAAAGGGTAACTCAACTTTCATGGGAAAAAAAAATATCAGATCAAAAAATAATATAGCATATACAATTGCGACACAAGTCATATTGTAATTGAATGTTATTAAAAATTACCTTTCCTTTTCAATCTGCAGCTCTGTAAATTTTCTGTAAAATGCAATGCAATATGGCTACCTGGAGGTGTTCTTTAACCACTTGCCCACTGGGCACTTAAACCCCCGTCCTGCCCAGACCAATTTTCAGCTTTCGATGCTCTTACATTTTGAATGACAATTACTCAGTCATGTAATACTGTACCCAAATTAATTTTTTGTCCATTGTTTCATACAAATAGAGCTTTCTTTTGGTGGTATTTGATCACCTCTCAGTTTTTTTATTTTTTGCGCCATAAATGAAAAAAGACCAAAAATTTTGAAAAAAAACACATTTTTTTTAGTTTCTGTGATAAAATTTTGCAAATTATTAATTTTTCTTCATAAATTTTGGCCACAATTTATACTGCTACATATCTTTGGTAAATATAACCCAAATTAGTGGATATTATTTGGTCTGTGTAAAAGTTAGAGAGTCTACAAGCTGTGGTGCAAATCATAAAAAATTGATCACACCTGATGTACTGGTAGCCTATCTCATTTTTTGTGACACGAACAAGCCAGGAAAGTACAAATACCCCCCCAAATGACCCCTTTTTTGAAAGTAGACATTCCAAGGTATTTAGTAAGATGCATGGTGAGGTTTTTGATGTTGTCATTTTTCCCACAATTCTTTGCAAAATGAAGATTTTTTTTTCCACAAAATTGTCATTTCTCTCACAAGGCATGTGTATACCACAAATGACGCCCCAAAATACATTTTGCTACTCCTCCAAAGTATGGCGATACCACATGTGTGGGACTTTTTCACAGCCTAGCCACATAGAGAGGCCCAACATGCAGGGAGCACCATCAGGTGTTCTAGGAGCATAAATGACACATCTAACTTGTTGACTACCTGCTACACTTTTGAAGGCCCTGGAGCACCAGGACAATGGAAACACCCACAAAGTGACCCCTCTTTGGAAAGCTGACACCCCAACGTATAATCTATGAGGCATAACTAGTCTTTTGAATGGTTCAGTTTTTCCAGAAGTTTTTGGAAATTGAGCAAAAAAAATGAAAACGCATTTTTTTTTTTTGCACAAAGTTATCTATTTATACGATATTTTCAACACATAACATGTACATAGCAAAAATGACACCCCAAAATACATTCTGCTACTCTTCCTGAGTATGGTGATACCACATGTGTGAGACTTTTACACAGCCTGGCCACATACAGAGACCCAACTCTGAAATAGCACCTTCGGGCATTCTAGGAGCATAAATTACACATCTCATTTCTCAACCACCTATTACAATTTTGAAGGCCCTGGAGCACCAGGACAATGGAAACGCCCACAAAATGACCCCATTTTGGAAAGCTAACACCCCATTGTATAATCTATGAGGCATGATGAGTCTTTTGAACGGTTCTTTTTTTTCAGAAGTTTTTAGAAAATGAGGAAAAAAAATGAAAACGCTTTTTTTACACAACGTTGTCCATTTATAAAATATTTCCAACACATAGCATGTACATAGCAAAAATGACACCCTAAAATACATTCTGCTACTCCTCCTGAGTTTGGCGATACCATGTGTGAGACTTTTACACAGCCTGGCCGCATACAGAGGCCCAACATGTAAGGAACACCGTCAGGTGTTCTAGGGACACAGCATGCATATACCAAAATTTACACCCCAAAATACATTCTGCTAAGCAAAGGGTAAACAAAAGATTAACTGTGGTTTTAGTAGCGCAGTTGTCCACAGGAGGATAGCACTGGTCCAGGCAGCAGGCAGGGACTTGGTCAGCAAAAGCGAACGCAATTGTCCAGGCAACAGGCAGGAATACTGTCCATAGTCAGTACAGGCAGCAGACAGGGATACTGTCCATATACAGTCCAGGGTCAGTGCAGGCAGAGATTGTCAGCAGTGCCAAAATATTGGTCCTGGTAGTAGGCAGGAACATGGTTCATGTGGTGTGGTCTGTTCATGCGACAGGCAGAGGCATGATGGCATAGGTCCTACAGGCAGCAGGCAGAAGTAGGGCCTCGTTCAGGACAGAATGGGGACAGGGTTAGAGGCTTCTCCCACCCAAATCTCTTTGAAGCCTCCGAGTCTCCGGACCCTAATCTAGGAATGAGAAAACAAAAAAAAATGTTTTCTTCTTTCAGAAAAACAATTCTGGAGCCCCTCATATATGTGAGACCCCTGTGTTATGAATCCCACTAGTCCAGTGGCAGGGTACAAGATCAGTCCAAGAGGCAGGCAAAAAGCATGGTCAAACAGTCCAGGGTCAGTTCCAGATCAGGCAGAGGTATGTACAGAATCGGTAGGCAGAAGCGTGGTCGAATAACAAGCCAGGGTCAGTTCCAGATCAGGCAGAGGTATGAACAGAATCGGTAGGCAGAAGCGTGGTCGAATAACAAGCCAGGGTCAGTTACAGAGCAAGTAGAGGCATAAGGGGTGTGAAGGTAAATGGCAGGAAGTGAGGGTTATGTTTACCATACTTCACTAATAATTTAGTGAAGTATGGTAACGGCGGAAACAGTCAACTATGCAGAGGCCTGGTTGGGAAGGACATTGGGCACAATTATATGGTTTCTCTTCTAACTCCTCCTCTGGTGCACACTCCCTGTTGCTCTCGTTGGCCGCAAGAATATTGTACGCCTCCTCAGCTGAAAATAATGTTCTAAACATTGTTGGTGATGACAGAAGGCACTGATGACACCTGACACTGATGACAAATGGCACTGATTACGTGACACTGATGACAGATGGCACCGATTACACGTGACACTGATGACAGATGGCACTAATACATGGCACTGATTGTTGTATATGTTGTAATATGTTGGCCAATTTATGTATAATATTGTATTGGGGTGCCATGTTGACCAGAAATTCAGTTGAATTGTCCAAGTCAACTGAATTTTAACATAGCAAGGGGACAGCTGAAGACCCTTTGATGTGTTAATCTTATGCAAGTCTATTTGAACATTTCAAAGGGTGTTCAGGTGGTATCTGTTAATCTAATTACACATATCTAACGGGACTTGTTGATGTTGATATGCAGGAGTGCAAATTGGGGTGGTTTATGACTGCAGCTGTTCACGGCTGGGAGTTGTTGTCTATCTGAAAGACTAAAGTATATAAAAGACCTGAATGGAGACAGCCAATCAAATTGCTCAGCCATTCAGTGTCTAGTGAATATAACACGGCATTCAGTCTATAGTTTAAGTTAGGCTTGTCAGTGTATGAACACACAGACCTAGGAACATGGGTCTCTGAATTATATCTACTCTGTCGGATTTTTTGTCATCTGTGGACTTTGGACTTTGTTCTGTGTTGGAAGTCAATAAAGTGCATCTCTCTGGAAGAATTGGGTTGCTGCGGAAGAGTACTTACTAATTAATTATCATACCCACGATACCACTATACTACTACTATCCACTCTCTACATCATAACTACTTCTACACATATTATTATATCACTACACTGATGACACGTGACACTGATGTGGCACTGATGACAGATGGCACTGATGACACGTGACACTGATGACACTGATGACAGATGGCACTGATGACACATGACACTGATGTGGCACTGATGACAGATGGCACTGATACGTGGCACTGATGACACGTGACACTGATGGCAGATGGCACTAATACGTGGCGCTGATGACACGTGACACTGAAAACAGATGGCACGAGACACTGACAGGTGGCACTGATGACAGATGGCACTGACAGGTGGCACTGATGACAGATGGCACTGACAGATGGCACTGACAGATGGCGATGACTGATGGCAATGACTGATGGCAATGACTGATGGCAATGACAGATGGCAATGACAGATGGCACTGATGACAGATGGCACTGATGATAGATGGCACTGACAGATGGCAATGACAAATGGCACTGACAGATAGCACTGATGACAAATGGCACTGACAGATGGCAATGATGACAGATGGCACTGACAGGTGGCACTGACAGATGGCACTGACAGATGGCACTGACAGGTACTGTGGGCACTGCATTTACTGTTTTTTTACTGTTGAACTCACAAGCTGCAGCACAGGTCGCTCTCCCTCCTCACACGCGGTCTCTGTGTGAGGAGGGAGAGCCGGCAATGAGAGATGATCTCATATGTTTACACTTGAGATCATCTCTCATTCGACACGTGAGTGTGATTGGCCATTTAGCAAGGGACACGGCCAACACAGATTTTCCCCGATGTGCGCCCGCGGTGGCGTGCGGGGAACGAGTAAACAGGAGGACGTCCAGGGACGCCCTCCCGGCAATCGAGCGCCGCACTGTAGCCGTCTTTCGGCTATAGCGCGGGCGACTAGTGGTTAACACAGCACGTGTACAAAACGCCCAACAAAAACATAATTTCCTGTTTGTGTCATTGGCTCACTAATTTTCCCAGAAGTCTGCACTAAAATACAAATCAGATTTCAGGGTTCCCCTCTAACAAAAATGTAATTTTTGGTGAGATACTCCCAGTAGGAAATCACGTCTAAAGGGATGCAGACCCGGAGATTTTCCTCATTGGAGCCCTGCAAATGCTGCAGCTGATTGATAATTATGAAACTCCCAGTAAATTCACTTTCCACATGGACCGAGGCAAACACAGAGGGATTTCTTCAGAGTAACAAAAGGTAGGAACCTACAACAAAGTTTGTTAAAACCCTTGCAATGTACCTAGAGGGGAATGTTTTTTCTCAACAAAAGTGTGGTACTCTTTAATTCCAACAGGGAAAAAAATCCTTCCTGATCCTCTAAGGTAGTAATATACTGTATACAGAAGTTAAACTTCTTTCCTTCCAGATGCAAAGAATGCCCCTTTACCTGTACAATTACTTTAAAGTGAACATTTTAAAGTTTACTATGTGGACCATATATGTATTCATACAAAGTGATCAAATACCCTCTTAAAAGCCTCTTTCTAAGGGATAATAAATGCAATTCAGTTTAATTTAGTTGCCCTACTCTGCACTCTTACCAACTAAACTGCATGTTCAAGAAATGCTTTTGTACAATCCCCTTGAGGAAAACACGTGACAATTCTCTGTGTCGACAAATGTTGGGGAGGGGACAGGACAGTGTAGGAGGCACCTGGCTCGATTTGCTGTGGAGGGACTTGACATTTCATTTGATTTGAATTTACCTGCTATAGAGTGGTGCGCTTTAGCACCTGCAACATGTGAGTACCCTGAATGATTTCATTTAAATAAAGACGTTTTAAAAAGGTAAAACACTATCCAGACCTTGTTTTTTATAATTACGAAGGAACACATCAGTGGATATCCCAGGATCCCATTGAGTCCATTTACACAGAATCCAGGGGTGGTTCACAAGCATGTTTTGACCAAACTTAATTTTGCGTTCACACTCCCTGAAGTGAGCAGAATCTCACAGGGGGAGCACCATGTTTGATGTCACGTTGATGCACCTGGAGCACCATCACAAGATTTTGTTTGTAGCGTATGAACTTCATTATTAACTTTAGTATGTGCATTAATATTATGTCACTGTGCACAGATTTTTGATTTTAGTACATACACTGAAGCACTTTATTCAAAGTTTGTGCATCTTACAGATTTTGTTAGATTGTTGATTTAGCACATGCATTTAGCACTTTATGCAGATTTATTTATAGGCATCTGTTGTTGATGTATTTAGCGCGGCACTTTATTTATGTTTTATTGCTTTCTACAGTGGCAAGATTATGTTTCTTTCTGATAAGTCTATATCTCATTTAATAAAAGCATCTTGCTTGCTCTAGAAACTACAGCTTGGTATTGCATTCTGTTGTTAAAAGTGATTGTAAAGTCTAATTTTTTTAGTTAAAAATAACAAACATTTTATACTTACCTGCCCAGTGTAATGGTTTTGCACAGAGAAGACCAGATCCTCCTCTTCTCGGGTCCCTCTTCGGTGCTCCTGACCCCTCCCTCCTGTTGAGTGCCCCCACAGCCAGCAGCTTCCTATGAGGGCACCCAAGCCAAGCCGCAGCTCCCTGTGTCCATTAATACATGGAGCGGTGGCCCGGCCCTGCCCCCTTTCTCTCATCATTGGCTGACTGACTTTGATTGACAGCAGCATGAGCCAATGGCGCTGCGCTGCTGTCTCAGCCAATGAGGAGGGGAGTCCCAGGTAGCCAAGACACTCCTGCAACATTGCTGGATTTAGAGGGACCTCAGGTAAGTATTAGAGGGGCTGAGGGGGGCTGCTGCACACAGAAGGCTTTTTATCATAATGCAAAGAATCTATTAAGCTAAAAAACCTTCTGCCTTTATAATCACGCTATGATCCACCAGAACACCTTACATATTCTGTTATTGACTTCCCCAGTTGTCATCACCTTAGAATGTATTATGCATGTACATTTTTTACCTCCCAAATGCATAACTTAACATTAATCAGCAATAAACCTCGTTTGCTATGTAGCTGGCCAATCACACAGTGCATCATGCATCCAGGCATCTTGTTATATCTTGTAGGGACCTTAACATACACATTAGCTGTCTCTGTGCAATGTTGTCAAACACTTTAGCAGAGTCAAAAGGAGCAGGGGAGTTAGCAGAGTCGTCCAAACCCCAGTGCCTCAATATAAAGAAGAAATGTCAGGATAGTTGGCTGCGGATTGTCAGATGACAGATGACTTGGTGTTTTGTGAAGTTGCTGTGAGAGATAGCTGTTTAACTATCTGTATTCTCTTTGCAGACACTGCTCAGTAAGGAGCTGACAGATTGTTGACATTACTATTAATGGTAAAAATATGAATATACTTTGTTGGGTCTAATTGGTCTGGTTACCATGGATAAAAGAGAGATGGTGGTCGATCAACTTTAGTGAGAGAGCTGATTGCTCCTTAGTCAAATTCAAAAAAGAAACTCTAGGTGGTAAAGCATAGGGTATGGTGTGGGTAGACCCCGCATTAGTACAGCATGGCAGTTTGGGGAAAGATGTCCCATCATTTCTGAAACTCCTAGAGAGAATTGGGTCACTTAGCCCAAAAGTTGAGCAAAATACAACCCAGATTAGAATAGTTAGACATTGCTCTTGGAACCATATTAGGAAAAATCTATTGCAAATGGTGTATAGGGACTCAGCAAGGTGTTGTTGTTGTTAGACTATCACGCATCCACAGTATGTTGGATACTGGATTGTGGATGGTATTTGTGTGTCACTTAGGTTTCTAACCTATATAGGGTGAGGGGCTCTAGGGCATTGTGTCTATAGTGGAGTGCAGATCAGGAAACACAGATTGAAGTTCAAACTAATTTGTATACTTGTTCCAATGTGGCCATTGACAAAGTAGCACTTAAGCTATTGATTCAGCATGCAAATCAGCAAGTAACTCATTCAGAAGAAGAGGTTATCAATGGCAACCTCCATACCATTTCAAAACTGGTTTCCTTTAAGATTGTATGTTGTTTCAGAGATTGAAATGACTTTAGCGTAGGACTGATGCAATGGGACGAACAAGTAGTAGTATCACATGCAGGAGCTTTGGGAAGTCAAAAATAATGAAGCGATGCCTGATCTGTTCTTTAGCTATAGCATAAAAAATGTAGATAAAAGCATAATTTTAGATTAAGATATCTTTCTAAAATTCCCTCTACATTTGTATTTTTTTTCTTTAATAGAATGTTTGCACCCAAAAGTCAGGAACTGAAGAATTGCCCCACCTTTTTCGTTATGACATCTGTTTTGTCTACTGAAATACTGCGATTATCAGTTTTCAGTGAGCTGAAAATTATTATTTTTGATTTGTTGTGAACATGCATTGCAAATAAATCAAGTATTGTGTGTCAAAAGGCAAAAGAATAGAACTGTTCAAGGTAATTTTAGTCTAAATGTGGTGATTATTTTAGCCATCTTGATGAGATAATAAGAGGCAATATGTAAATGATGTGCTAATTTATTTGGTAATTGTATTTTTTGGTTTCAAAACAAAGAAAACTATTTCTCAATTAGGAAAAAAGATTGCTCTAATAAAGTGGGTGCTTAGATCTGTAATGATCTCTTGAGGTCATCCATGTAACTGAAAAGTATTTAAGAGCTGTACTTTATGCTGTTCAGGTATACTACTAACCAGACAGTGAGGTTTATTGGCAACTTATTAGTAGGACATTGACAGGTGAAACCATAGTGTAACCCACATATGAGGTAATCCAATAGATTTCTGGAAAAACATATTTAAGTACAAACCCTAGAAAGTTTCACAAAACCTTGCACATACATGGTCACCTTGAAAATATCACACAACCATATGTGAAGTTGCAAGATGTTCCGTTTGGTTAAATGTCTTTGGAATACCAAAGGATTCTTTGTAAGTGTTATATTAGTAGTGCATCTCAAAAATAGATGTCGTGTTAGAAACATTCATAACCCTATGATTATTGTTTTATTTCCTCTATGTTCAGAACAATTCTTTAAATGAGAACACAACAAATTTATATGAAGAGATCAGAACAATTCTGTAAATGAGAACATAACAAATGTATATGAAGAGATAACAAGGAGAGTGCCACCATCTGCTCTTATATGAACAGAGGGGAGTCTTAGTCAACCAGTGTGTTAATATAGGCTTCTTGGAATTGGAAATGTTCTGGGTTTATTCCCAGCTATGAGTCCAAACTCCCACAAAGCCCAAGTGTCTTATATATTTAGAAAGACAGTATGTTCCTTTTTGTAGGGAAAATTTACTGATCTCTGACTAGGAGGCATCTTAATTAGTGGGATGACACATAAAAAGTTGACTAATTCACATCTGAACAACAACAGAAGGAACAAGACTACTGGTGAGACTTCTGTTTCCAGTGTACTGCATACTGCTTTTCTAGAAAATGTTTACAAGAAATTCAGGTTCAGAGTCAATGCAAACACATTAATTATATTGTAGAATTCTGTGAAAAGCAAAGTAGATAATGTGGATTATTAAATGGTCAAATGATAAATACAGCAGAAAATGGAATAGTCAGTATGGTGAAGGGCATGAGTCAGTACCCTGAGGTGAAAGAAAACTAATAATACAAATAAAAATATTCATTATTTTTAGAGGTGTTGACAAACAAGAATAGATATGGCCTTTCACGACTCATAAGAACTATTATGTGGAAAGTAAGAATATAATACTCGTGTCTATGGAATATTGGCCACATGTCCACAATGTATCTTTGTTTTAAAGGATCGATAAATATGAAATACTAATTGGTTTAAATGAAAAGTCAGACTTTTAAAATTGATATTTTTTTTATAATTTTTTTTACATCCATGACTTATAAATGACCCTTTGCAACAGTGTCCAAGACCATAAACAATTAAAAAAAGGCTGATGGAGGAACTTGCTGTCTGTGTGCCATTAGGGAGATTCCCCTTCACGCCTTATCCTTAAGACCCAGCAGGGAGTGAGAAGAGAACATTCTCACTTGGTTGTAGATGCACTTTAAAACGAAATTCTAGCTTTGGTGGGAAAACCATTCTCTTCTGGCTAAACAATATGTATTGTGAAGTTAACAACAAACTTTATTACAGAATCTCACCTTATTTTATTCTAAAGATATTGATGTAGGCCTTGTCAGCACTTTCCAGAAATGGCTCCTATGTGGAAATCTTTCTTCATCTCAAAGTGACCCTGTCACTACAAGGTGAAAACAGAAAGGTGACTTAAAGGGGTTGTAAAGGCAGAAGATTTTTTTATCTTAATGCATTCTATGCATTAAGATAAAAAACCTTTTGTGTGTAGCAGCCCCCCCAGCAACCCCAAATTGCTTAGCTGAGCCCCTTCTCTCCCCAGCAATGTCCACAAATGTCTAAGCCATCCGAGATACTCCTCCTAATTGGCTGAGACACAGCAACGATGCCATTGGCTCATTTTGCTGTCAATCAAAGTCAGTCAGCCAATTAGGGGAGAGTGAAGGCAGGGCCAGGTCTGGGGTCCATGTCTGAATGGACAGACTGAGCTCTGATTCAGCTCGGTTGCCCCCATAGAGAGCTGCTGGCTGAGGGGGCACTCAATAGGTGGGAGGGGCCAGGAGCAGCAAAGAGGGACCCAAGAAGAGGAGGATCCGGGCTGCTCTGCGCAAAACCAACTGCACAGAGGAGGTAAGTATAACATTTTTGTTATTTAAAAAAACAAAAAAATATGACTTTAACTTTAGTGGGCCTTCACAAGAAGAGGCTCTAGAGGCTCTATGCTTTTCCATACTTTTTTATGCTCTTTTCCCACTACATGTGTGTTGAAATACCACAATACTTTTCCCCAACAGCTGTATGAGTTCCACACTTCTGGTTGTTTAAAATAACGCTGCATGCAGTGATTTCTTCCACTGGTTCGTATGTTGCTACAGGATGTACAAGATATTGGGATTAACCACAGCAGGCAGCAAAAGGTAAAGGTATTTTATCCATCTAAAGGGGAGGAGCATTGGCATTTCAAAACAGGGGCTGCCAGAAAGGAAAATATGGAGCCTCTGTCTTTTTTAATAACAGAAGCAAGAATCTTAGAATATCACCAAAAGTGAGGGGAAATCTCTTCAAAGTAAAGGTACATTTCCTCTTGGACAGTTGTCACAAGAACAAGTGTTAGTGTCATCATGTCACCTCTTCATCTGATCATAACTGTAAAATTTTAGATTTTCTCTCACTTTTCACCCTAAGGACAATGGACGCCAAGACAAAAAGAAGCAGGAACTTAGGCAGCAATAAAGCTCTAACAGGGTTCCAACCCTTCCCTGCTCTAGCCAAAACTGAAAAAAAACTTTGGCTAGAGATACACTTCAAAGCCAAAGAATATTACTTACACTCAATGTAATGTGTCCTGGTTTTGCAAAAAACGTAATCCTCCAATGCACCCTCCCACCCCGTCGCTATAATATTCCAGCTCAGTGGGATAAACATTACCGGGGGAGCTCTAACAGGCATTCATCAAGAATGCCTGACTATGTCTGCCCTTTCCAAACAACCATCTGCAGAGAACTTAAAAAAGAGAACTTTGTTATATGTTGGATTGCAGGAAGTAATCACAGGTTCACTATATTAAGCCACCCCCACTGGCTGAGATTATCTGGTAAAATGATTATGTGGTAATAGTCACATATTCAGTTCAGATGCAGTTCTCAATGTGCCAGACTTTTTCAGTGTTTAGCACATGGTTACCAGGCAGAACCCTGATTACTTGGCGATGGCGTATACAGTGACAGTATGAATTAATAACGATGTATAGCTGCAAAATGCACTCACTATCTGTTCATTAGAACTAAACAACTTTACCAGCATATTTGGACAGAGAAGAGAGAGAACATTGCATTTGCAGCTCTAAACATTGTGTACTCATATTTTTAGGCCCATGTGCAAAAACCCCCTAGTTTATGGTCAACTGGAAGGCACCTGAGCCTCTCGTATGCCAGCAGTGCAGGAATTCTGCATTCCAGGCATACACTCCTTAATGCTTACAGCATAAACGCAAGTACTGCTTAGTACAGCATTTAGCCATGTCCAGCCGATGCTAATTTCAGCCTCTCTCAGACACACTGCACAGGTGCTTCCTGGGTACCTGAATACACCAGGATTTGTATACCATTTACACTGCATGCTGGGAGTGAGCATTGTTAAGCAGCATATGGCTGGGCACTGCACTGTTGGTTATCATGTGCATATGTGCATTAATAGTGGTGCCCTGCTAATGCTTCAGAAGACAGATGAACCTAAGGGCCAGAATACTCATCCTGGAACCTTGTGATGCTAGGATCTTGTGAAAATCCTGGACAGTTGCACAGACCGTCAGTTACTGATGTGGACATGTGCACCAATTCCTGCATATGACCTGAGATATAAAAATATTGAGTAACATTTTTTGTGTGATGCTGCAGAGTACCATGAAAGTGCACAAAGGGATCAATTCACTAACGTTTACTGCATGCGATAACACAGTCATGTGACTCATTTGCATAAATTATCACATGCAAACAAAAAAAGTCCAATTCACAAAAAAATTATGATTATGCGATATTTACCACACAATGAACAATGTGCAGGTAAATATTGTCAAAAAAACATGCAGTAAGCTCTTAAGTCCTATTCACAAATGGAACAGAGAGTAAAAAAACATGTGATACTTATCACCAGAGTTTTGCTGTTAGTATCACATGTGGTATGTATCAGAAAGAGCGTGGGGGTCCCCCCAATAGCTGATTACTAAGAAGTGAGCTGAGAAGCCAGCCGCCACGTCCTTAACAACAGATGACTCATCAGCTGTCAGCTTGGCCCCCCCAAAATCTCCTTGTCCCCATGTTGATGGGGACAAGGGCCTCTTCCCCACAACCCTGGGCAGTGGTTGTAGGGGTCTGCGGGCAGGGGACTTCGGGTCTGGCATAGATTTTAAGAGGAACCCCACAACACAAAATGGCATGGGGTCCCCCCCAAAATCCATACCAAACCCTTATCCAAGCAGGTCAGGAAAGGGAGGGGACGAGAGAGTGCCCCCCCTCCTGAACCATACCAGGCCACATGCGCTCAACATGGGGGGTGCTTTTGGGCACCCCCCACCCCAAAGCACCTTGTCCCCATGTTGATGGGGACAAGGGCCTCTTCCCCACAACCCTGAGCGGTGGTTGTGGGGGTCTGGGGACTTATTGTAATATGGAAGCCCCTTTTAACAAGTAACAAAATACCTCATGCAGAAACAAATGTGTAACTTTTCAATTTATCCCAGGGTTTTTTTTTCTTATTTTTCGGGTTCAGAGGTGCGGCGGGCATCATTATTGACGATGGATTTACTTTGGGGACATTTTTGTGTTTCAATATTTTTACTGGAGTTTTTCACAGAACAAAATTAAAGAAATTTCTGCATTGGTTCTGAATAATACAGTGCTTCCAAAATCTGGATATCATACCGTACAAAAGTGGAAAGACAAACTTTATAATTGCATAAGTACAAAGTGAAGAACATATTGCCACACTCCGCATGGCGATAGGCCATGCTCCCTGAGACAACTTGCCTCTTATGTTTTAGAGGTAAATAATCATAATCCCTAATAATGATGTCCTATTAACCACAGTCTTGATTGTTATTCTCTAAAGCGAATTGTGGGACAGACTGCAAACCCTAAACATCTCAGTATTCAGGGGCATTTAAAAAAAAATGTTAAAAAAGGAATGGTCAAAAACTGTGTGTGTGTTTTTATTTCTATGTGGGTACAATGTACCCCATACTCATTCACATGGGGGGGCGGGATCTGGGGGTCCCCTTGTTAAAGGTGGCTTCCAGATTCTGAAAGGTCCCCTGCCCTGGGCGGTGGTTGTGGGTGTCTGCGGGCAGGGGACTTATCGGAATATGGAAGCCCCCTTTACAAGTAACAAAATAACTCATGCGGAAACAAATGTGTAAATTTTCAATTCATGCCAGAGGTTACTTTTTTCTTATTTTTTGGGTCCAGAGGTGCGGCAGGCATCGTGATTGACAATGGATTTATTTTGGGGACATTTAAAAAAACAAATGTTAATAAAGGAATTGTCAAAAACTATGTGTTTTTATTTCTATGTGGGTACAATGTACCCCATACTCATTCACATAGGGGGGGATCTGGGGGCCCCCTTGTTAAAGGCAGCTTCCAGATTCCGATAAGTCTCCTGCCCGAAGACCCCCACAACCACCGCTCAGGGTTGTGGGGAAGAGGTCCTTGTCCCCATCAAAATGGGGACGAGGTGCTTTGGGGTGGGGGTGCTCCAAAGCACTCCCCATGTTGAGGGCATGTGGCCTGGTATGGTTCAGGAGGGGGGCACTCTTGTCCCCTCCCTTTCCTGACCTGCAGGCTGCATGCTTGGATAAGGGGTTGGTGTCGATTTTGGGGGGGACCCCATGACATTTTTTTTTAAATGTTGGCGTGGGGTTCCTCTTAAAATCCATGCCAGACCCGAAGAACCTGGTATGCATTGAGGGGGACCCCACGCTGTTTTTTTCCCATAATTTTTAATTGCTGGCATGTTTTCTTTACATTCAGCTGTCAGTGGGGAACCCGCTAACAGCTAATGAGTCATCTGTTAAGGACACAGCAACCGACTTCTCGGCCTGCTCCTTAGCAACCAGCTCAATGCGCTAAATTACTGCATGAAAATATGCGGTAATTACCGCATTATCGAAACTTCACAGCAGTAGTTATTTACCGCACAATTTGTTTAAGTTATTTTACCACATTTTTTAGCGTTATTTAACTTAATTGACTCCAAAGTTCTTTAACAAAAACGGTAAATAGCATCCAAGCAAAAAAAAATTATATTATATAAATATCCATCATGTTTCAGTCTATGGGTCTGACCCTTTAAAACAGAACACTAGAAAATGAGACCAAATGTTATATTGTTGACCATACTGACCAATCCAAATTCTTATTTAGCTTTTCAATAAAACAGCAACTAAAACCTCATTGGTCGTTATTAGCAACAACTATACTTTTATGTTAGTTTTTTCAGTTTTAATAGATTAATCCCTATAGGAGAGTATTTTTAGACAGTGGGTTGTATATTTAGAAGTAGAGTGGAATCACAACTAGAATAAAACTATTGATCTACTAAAATAAAATAAATTACAGCACAATTGGCTGCACATTATGTCACCATTGGCCACAAGCTGAGAGATGTCCCATATTACATGAAATGTTCACTTCCCTTTGTCCCGCTCACAAATTGTGTATCCTTCCCACCACATAGTCATTACTACCTGATCTTGAACTACCTTTTGTGCTTAGTTATTATTATAAAAAAACTGCCAGGTACTATTTATTTCTAAAAAGTCCACATAAAAAGTGGCAAACAAAAAAGAAATGTACGCAGTACATCTCTGCAATACATGCACATTATCCCTTTAAAGATTGTGCAAGTACAGAAAATTACCTATTAATGTGCCAGAAATGCACTCTACTCCTAATTCTTGTTGTGGGCTGACAAAAACATCAGTTTAGGGACTGAGTGGTACCAGTCCTGGCCCGTTTTTTTGTTGTTAAACTACTCAAACCTCCCACTCTCCTGTTCTTTACAACATTAAGGCTAATTGAGCTGTAGTCCCCAAAAAAAATACTAGGTGAGCTATTCAGGCTTTTGGAGAAGTGAGCACAGGACAGCCCTGAATTTCTGACAATGTGTACTGTTTTTTTTCCGCACTTGTGGAAAAGATATAACAAAATACTTTCAATCTTATATTTAACAGAGCAAAAGAGTGCAAATAAATAAAGCTCAATGTTGGGGGTTTACATATATTTTAACTACTATTTCACAAAAATATAACATTTTTGGATTATGTCATGTCCTATGTTTAAGTTTCTATATGTGAGACGACTGTAATGTAACAGGAGCTGAATGCAGAACTGCATGTCCTCTATGTGTATATGGGGTACATTTGCATTTTGAGGTTAGGAGGAGAAAGAACCAAAACAACAAAAGCCATCAAACTGTTTACTATTAACTAGTTGATTTACATACTTTACATACTTTACTTAAGTCATCCCAAAGGTCACAGCACCGTCCTTAAAGCAGAGTTCCACCCAAAAGTGGAACCTCCACTAATCTGCTCCCCCCCCCCCCCGGTGCCACATTTGGCATGTTTCATGGGGGAGGGGGGAATGGGTACCAGTTTAGGACAGGTACCATTCCCCACTTCCGGGAGACTGCGCCGCGGTGCCGTCCCTCAGAAGTTCGGCCCCCCTTCTCATTCCTCCACCGCCGGGCCAGTTAAAAAGTGCAGCGTGCTTTGCGCATGCACAGTAGGGAACCAGCAGTGAAGCCAAAAGGCTTCACTGCCGGTTTCCCTCACCATGAATGGCGGCGGCGGCAGCACCCGAGAGCTGATCCAAAAATCGGCTGGGGTGCCGACATTGCAGGAACCCTGGACAGGTAAGTGTCCTAATATTATTACTATATTATTTTTTTTCATGGGGGGGGGGCAGAACTCCTCTTTAAGAATGCAAACAATAAAAAGAACAATAAGAGAGAGAGCCGAATTAAGGAGGCTATACCTTTTAGGGGTTTAACCAGAGTCATGCATCTCATGCAAACAAGATGCAAGTTGTCCCACAGGTCCTGCACCTTTCCTCCCATGCTTCCCCCTAAGAGGAAGCTCTAAGGGATAGAGCCTCACAATCGACATCCTTGCTGTAACCTTGTCTCCTAGACACTTTCCATCATGCCCCTGGGTGGCCCCCCACCAGTCTATGTATATTGGGGGCCCTACGTCATTCTTTATGGTCACATTTCACTACTACTAGGGCCTCTTAGGATACTACACTGCCCATTCACTACAGAGGGTCCTACTCTAAAGGCTAACTATGGTGTCCCTTGTGGCCAAAATTGGGAACTACACTGGGCAATCCTGTTCCCCTACCCTACAGTACTTCTCAGCATATCATAGGGGAGAGGTTCAAATACAAGAAAGATTATGTCATTTTTTTCATCTCCATGAAATTTGCTTTAAACTAGCCTTATGTAGGGAATTTGGTGTTACAGAAACATAACTCCTTTGGATGTAAAAGTATTAATATTAAAGGGCCTTGATTTGGTAAGTAAAAGGTACCCCTATATATTGTTATAGATTTTCCCAAGCCTGCTGTGGCTTCCTGGGGTTCCTTTGGTGCCCCTGTGCTTGCATTAGGGACAGTTTTAGCAACCATACTCCTTGGAATCCACAGTCACAAAGAATGTAGCTGGAATAGGCAAAATGCAATTAAGATATGCAAAAAAATTATATATATATATATATATATATATATATATATATATATATATATATATATACACACACACACACATACACACATACATATACATACATATACACACATTTATTTACACTATATTACCAAAAGTATTGGGGCGCCTGCCTATACACGCACATGAACTTTAATAGCATCCCAGTCTCAGCCTGTAGGGTTCAATTTTGAGTTAGCCCACCCTTTGCAGCTATAACAGCTTCAGCTCTTCTGGGAAGGCTGTCCACAAGGTTTAGAAGTGTGTCTATGGGAATGTTTTGCCATTCTTCCAGAAGCGTACTTGTGAGGTCATTCACTGATGTAGACGAAAAGACCTGGCTTTCAGTCTCCGCTCTAATTCATCCAAAAAGTGTTCTATTGGGTTGAGGTCAGGACTCTGTGCAGACCAATCAAGTTCCTCCACCATCGTCTTTATGGACCTTGTTTGTGCACTGGTGCCCAGTCACGTTGGATTAGGAAGGGGCCATCCCCAAACTGTTCCCACAAAGTTGGGACCATGAAATTATCTAAAATGTCTTGGTATGCTCACTCCTTAAGAGTTCTCTTCACTGGAACTAAGGGGTCAAACTAAACTCCTGAAAAACAACCTCACACCCTAATTCCCCCTCCAACAAATGATTTGGATCAGTGCACAAAGCAAGGTCCATAAAGACATGGATGAGCGAGTTTGGGGTGGAGGAACTTGACTGGCCTGCACAGAGTCCTGACCTCAACCTGATAGAACACCATTGGGATGAATTAGAGCGGATCCTGCAAGCCAGGCCTTCTTGTCCAACATCAGTGCCTGGCCTCACAAATGGAAGAATGGTCAAACACTCCCATAGGCACACTCCTAAACCTTGTGGACAGCCTTGACAGAAGAGTTGAAGCTGTTATAGCTGCAAAGGGTGGGCCAACTCAATATTGAACCCTACGGACTAAGACTAGGATCGCATTAAAGTTCATGTGCTTGTAAAGGCAGGTGTCCCAATACTTTTGGTAATATAGTAAATAAATAAATATATACAGTGGGGATGGAAAGTATTCAGACCCCCTTAAATTTTTCACTCTTTGTTATATTGCAGCCATTTGCTAAAATCATTTAGGTTTATTTTTTTCGCTCATTAATGTACACACAGCACCCCATATTGACAGAAAAACAGAATTGTTGACATTTTTGCAGATTTATTAAAAAAGAAAAACTGAAATATCACATGGTCCTAAGTATTCAGACCCTTTGCTGTGACACTCATATATTTAACTCAGGTGCTGTCCATTTCTTCTGATCATCCTTGAGATGGTTCTACGCCTTCATTTGAGTCCAGCTGTGTTTGATTATACTGATTGGACTTGATTAGGAAAGCCATACACCTGTCTATATAAGAATTTACAGTTCACAGTGCATGTCAGAGCAAATGAGAATCATGAGGTCAAAGGAACTGCCTGAAGAGCTCAGAGACAGAATTGTGGCAAGGCACAGATCTGGCCAAGGTTACAAAAAAAATTTCTGCTGCACTTAAGGTTCCTAAGAGCACAGTGGCCTCCATAATCCTTAAATGGAAGACATTTGGGATGACCAGAACCCTTCCTAGAGCTGGCCGTCCGGCCAAACTGAGCTATCGGGGGAGAAGAGCCTTGGTGAGAGAGGTAAAGAAGAACCCAAAGATCTCTGTGGCTGAGCTCCAGAGATGCAGTTGGGAGATGGGCGAGAGTTGTAGAAAGTCAACCATCCCTGCAGTTCTCCACCAGTTGGGGCTTTATGGCAGAGTGGCCCGACGGAAGCCTCTCCTTAGTGCAAGACACATGAAAGCCCGCATGGAGTTTGCTGAAAAAACCCCTGAAGGACTCCAGGATGGTGAGAAAAAAGATTCTTTGGTCTGATGAGACCAAGATAGAACTTTTTGGCCTTATTTCTAAGCTGTATGTGTGGAGAAAAACAGGCACTGCTCATCACCTGTCCAATACAGTCCCAACAGTGAAGCATGGTGGTGGCAGCATCATGCTGTGGGGATGTTTTTCAGCTGCAGGGACAGGACAACCGGTTGCAATTGAGGGAAAGATGAATGCGGCCAAGTACAGGGATATCCTGAACAAAAACCTTCTCCAGAGTGCTCAGGACCTCAGACTGGCCCGAATGGTTTACCTTCCAACAAGACAATGACCCTTAGCACACAGCTAAAATAACGAAGGAGTGGCTTCACAACAACTCTGCGACTGTTCTTGAATGGCCCAGCCAGAGCCCTGACTTAAACCCAATTGAGCATCTCTGGAGAGACCTAAAAATGGCTGTCCACCAACGTTTACCATCCAACCCGACAGAACTGCAGAGGATCTGCAAGGAGGAATGGCAGAGGATCCCCAAATCCAGGTGTGAAAAACTTGTTGCATCTTTCCCAAAAAGACTCATGGCTGTATTAGATCAAAAGGGTGCTTCTACTAAATACTGAGCAAAGGGTCTGAATACTTAGGACCATGTGATATTTCAGTTTTTCTTTTTTAACCACATCGCACCCGCGCTATAGCCGAAAGACGGCTGCAGCGCGGACGCTATCTGCTGGACACAGCCAGTCACAGATCGCCGTAAACAGCCAATGACAGCGGCCGTTTACAGTGAAATCGGCGGTGCCAATGAGAGAGGATCTCATATGTAAACATATGAGATCCTCTCTCATCGCTGGCTCTCCCTCCTCACACAGAGACAGCGTGTGAGGAGGGAGAGCGAACCGCTGCAGCGGTGAGTGTAAAAAACAGAAAAAAAAGTTGTCAGTGTCATCTGTCATCCCTCCCCACTGTCCTCTGTCGCTAGTGCCATCCCTCCCCACTGCCATCCCTCCCCAGTGCCATCCCTCCCCACTGCCATCCCTCCCCACTGCCATCCCTCCCCACTGCCATCCGTCCCCAGTGCCATCCGTCCCCAGTGCCATCCCTTCCCAGTGCCATCCCTTCCCAGTGCCATCCCTCCCCAGTGCCATCCCTCTCCTCATGTATCAGTGGCATCTGTCATTAGTGCCAAGTATTAGTGCCATCTGTCATGAGTGCCACGCATTAGTGCCATCTGTCATGAGTGCCACGTATTAGTGCCATCTGTCATCAGTGCTACGTGTCATCAGTGCCACGTATTAGTGCCATCTGTCATCACTGCCACGTGTCATTAGTGCCACATATTAGTGCAATCTGTCATCAGTGTCACATGTCAGTGCCACATATTAGTGCCATCTGTCATCAGTGTCACGTGTCATCAGTGCCACGCATTAGTGCCATCTGTCATCAATGCCATGTCAGTGCCATCAGTGCCACGTATCAGTGCCATCTGTCATCAGTGCCACGTCAGTGTCATCAGTGCCACATATCAGTGCCATCTGTCATCAGTGTCACATGTCATTGTCCTGGTGCTCCAGGGCCTTCAAAAGTGTAATAGGTAGTCAACAAGTTAGATGTGTAATTTATGCTCCTAGAACACGTGACGGTGCTCCCTGCATGTTGGGTCTCTGTATGTGGCCAGGCTGTAAAAAAGTCCCACACATGTGGTATCCCCATACTCAGGAGGAGTAGCAGAATGTATTTTGGGGCGTTATTTGTGGTATACACATGCCATGTGAGAGAAATAACCTATTATAATGACAATTTTGTGTGTGGGGGGGGGGGGGGAATCTTCATTTTGCAAAGAATTGTGGGAAAAAATGACAATATCAAAAACCTCACCATGCATCTTACTAAATACCTTGGAATGTCTACTTTCAAAAAAGGGGTCATTTGGGGGGTATTTGTACTTTCCTGACTTGTTCGGGTTGCAAGAAATGAGATAGGCCATCAGTACATCAGGTGTGATCAATTTTTTATGATTTGCACCATAGTTTGTAGACTCTCTAACTTTCACACGGACCAAATAATATCCACTAATTTGGGTTATTTTTACCAAAGATATGTAGCAGTATAAATTGTGGCCAAAATTTATGAAGAAAAATTAATAATTTGCAAAATTTTATCACAGAAACTAAGAAAAATTCGTTTTTTTTCAAAATTTTCGGTCTTTTTTTATTTATAGCGCAAAAAATAAAAAACCCAGAGGTGATCAAATACCACCAAAAGAAAGCTCTATTTGTACGAAAAAAAGGACAAAAAATTAATTTGGGTACAGTATTACATAACTGAGTAATTGTCATTCAAAGTGTGAGAGCACCGAAAGCTGAAAATTGGTCTAGGCAGGAGGGGGGTTTAAGTGCCCAGTAGGCAAGTGGTTAATAAATCTGCAAAAATGTCAACAATTCTGTGTTTTTCTGTCAATATGGGGTGCTGTGTGTACATTAATGAGGAAAAAAAATGAACTTAAATGATTTTAGCAAATGGCTGCAATATAACAAAGAGGGAAAAATTTAAGGGGGTCTGAATACTTTCCGTCCCCACTGTATATGTATACATATACACATACAGTATATATATCTGTGTGATGTATTTACAAAAAATGTCTCTATATCACCCTACTGAAGAAGTTGAGTCCATCCCAGAAACATGTAGAGAAATAAAAGATCCCCCTTCCCATGATTAGCTAATAGACAACCCTGCTTGTGCCTGCCGTTAGCTCCGTATGCTGCTGCACCTTCAGCTCCCGCTCCAGTGATCTCTGCATCTGCATCTTCCAGTGTTTCAGCCTGCTGTTCTCCGCTGACTACCTTCACCTGCAGTCCAGCCATCCCTGGAGGGATCTTTACCCTGCTCCAGCACCAGAGACTTCTACCTCACCAGGCACTCCTACCCCATTGTGCTCACGAGACCATTGTTCCCACTACAGTGGCTCCTGAACCAGCGTTGTATGAGAGGTCTCCTCCTACAAGTCAGGCTCTACTACCAGGTACCTAACATGGACATTGCTAAAAGGTGCTGGATATGGGTCAATATGTGATGGAGGCATTAAAATTACTGTATTTGATAGCACAGATTTTAAAGCATGACTTTGTAAGTGTTGATACCATTAAAGCAACAAAATAACTGGGTTGTGGGCTCCACCAACCACTTCAACATTGAATGTCACAGTTACAAAAAATTCTTTATTGCACAGATAACATTTAAAAGACCACAGTACACAAGATTAAAATTCCCTGTAAACCTGCTCTCACACAGTTTGTGTATATGAGAACAGGTTTACATACAGGACAATGGCAGCTGGTGAAGTTTTAGGATGGGAGGTGCCAGACCCCGTCCTTCCTTTTTTGACCCCTTCCACTTCTCATAAGCCCAACCCCTTATAGAATCCACCCACTCCGTCCCCTGTATTCCACTTGCTTCCACCCATAGTGTCAGGGGTATACAGCTCAGTATCACAGGACAGAATATACAGCCCAAGAATTACAGGACAGAGTATACAGCCCCAGAATCACAGGACAGAGTATACAGCCCCAGCATCACAGGACAGAGTATACAGCCCCAGCCTCACAGATCAGAGTATGTAGCTCAGCCTCACAGATCAGGGTATATAGCTCAGCCTCACAGATCAGGGTATATAGCTCAGCCTCACAGATCAGGGTATATAGCTCAGGGTATACAGCTCAGCATCACAGATCAGGGTATACAGCTCAGCATCACAGATCAGGGTATACAGCTCAGCCTCACAGATCAGGGTATACAGCTCAGGGTATACAGCTCAGCCTCACAGATCAGGGTATGCAGCTCAGCCTCACAGATCAGGGTATACAGCTTAGGGTATACAGATCAGGGAATATAGATCAGGGTATACAGCTTAGTCTCACAGATCAGGGTATATAGCTCAGGGTATACAGCTCAGCATCACAGATCAGGGTATACAGCTCAGCATCATAGATCAGGGTATACAGCTCAGCCTCACAGATCAGGGTATACAGCTCAGGGTATACAGCTCAGCCTCACAGATCAGGGTATGCAGCTCAGCCTCACAGATCAGGGTATACAGCTTAGGGTATACAGATCAGGGAATATAGATCAGGGTATACAGCTTAGTCTCACAGATCAGGGTATACAGCTCAGGGTATACAGCTCAGCCTCACAGATCAGGGTATACAGCTCCACCTCACAGATCAGGGTATACTGCTCAGGGTATACAGATCAGGGTATACAGCTCAGCTTCATAGATCAAGGTAAACAGCTCAGCATCACAGATTAGGGTATACAGCTCAGGGTATACAGCTCAGCTTCACAGATCAGTGTATACAGCTCAGGGTATACAGCTCAGCATCACAGATCAGGGTATACAGATCAGGGTATACAGATCAGGGAATACAGATCAGGGAATACAGATCAGGGAATACAGATCAGGGTATACAGATCAGGGTATACAGCTCAGCCTCACAGATCAGGGTATACAGCTCCACCTCACAGATCAGGGTATACTGCTCAGGGTATACAGATCAGGATATACAGCTCAGCCTCACAGATCAAGGTAAACAGCTCAGCATCACAGATTAGGGTATACAGCTCAGCTTCACAGATCAGTGTATACAGCTCAGGGTATACAGCTTAGCATCACAGATCAGGGTATACAGATCAGGGAATACAGCTCAGGGTATACAGATCAGGGTATACAGCTCAGGGTATACAGCTCAGCCTCACAGATCGGCACTGACAGCACTGGTCACTCAGCCTCACTGATCGGCACTGGCTCGCAGCTCCCACGGGGACTTGTAGAACAGGACCCACCCTGGTGGCACTGACAGCACAGCACCCCCCAGGCTCGTGGCTCTGCTCTGACAGCACCCCCCGCCCCCTGCGGGTGGTCCGGCACTTATTGTCTGAGTCCTGACTGTGTTGTCTCCACCAGAGCAGCAGCGGTGGCAGAGGTATCATTCCTTGAGTCCAGCACATGTCTCCTCTGCTAGTGACTCCTCTGCCTAATCGACAGGCATCCAATAGGTTCTCCTGGTCCCTTGGCACCTCCCATCCCCACCAAAGGAGCCCATGCGTTCAGTGCCCTCCTGAAAGGGGCCAGGAGCATGGATGGGGGGCCAGTGCCCGTGCGCCCACAATGCCCGGGCTGCTACTGATACAGCACAAGACGAAGTAGCCTCACTTACCATCTTTTGTTGCTTTTTTTCCTTTATCTACATTTTTCTTGCATTGAGTCAATATGTAACAGGTCCAAAGGGCTCCTTAAATTTTTCACTGCAGATAGGTGTAACAGCACTCAGGTAAGGGGGAATGAGTTGTCATAAACCAATTCTAATGTTGACCTCACCTTTTGAAAATACTAGTTCCTTGGCTATTATGTTGGCTTCAGCTGTCTTACTAATTCAATGCCTTTAGTATCCAGAATGGTTATGCAGTTTAGAAGTTCTGATTTCACCCCAACTTTCCTGATATGCATGCTTGTTTCGGTCATGCTTGTCCTAGTGACTTAAAAGTAATGAACCAGAGGCAGCAAAGCAACTAAAATTTTCAGAATGATGTCAGCAATAGCAGTTTCTGAATTTCTCTCAGTACAAGTGTCATTTCACTCAGAGTGTTAATGAAAAAATCTGAAGAGAAAGCATGGTGTTGCATGATGTTTTCTTGCCCGTGATCCAATCGTACAGTACTATGGATATGAAAGAAAAAGTCTAAATTGTGGCAGTAGGGAACAGGGATGGGCCAAACACCCCCTGGTTCGGTTCCCACCAGAACTCTTGAACATCACAAAAGTTCAGACCCGAACGCCGAACCCTATTGAAGTCTATGGGACCCAAACAGGAAAACTCTAAAGTCCCAATTTTGAAGGCTTATATGCAAATTATTGTCTATAAAAAGGGGAACGGGGACCTAGCTACTGCCCTGGGGGACATCTACCAATGCAAACATTTTTTTTTAAAAAGATCGTTTTTAAAGGAGCAGTGATTTTTATGATGCTTAAAGTGAAACAATAAAAATGAAAAATCCATTTAAATATAGTGCCTGGGGGGGGGGGTCCCCTTAGTCTGCCTGTAAAGTGGTGCATCTGTAGCATGTATAGAACCTGCGGCAGCAAAACTGTCATTTCTAAAGAAAAAAAAATGACATTTAGGCTCGGTTCACACTGCAGCGATTCTGGAACCTTGCGAATCCACTGCGGGTTCCCACATCGCATGTTACATAGTTACATAGTTAGTCAAGTTGAAAAATGACACAAGTCCATCAAGTTCAACCAAAATAAAAATACAAAATACAATCCCATAAACACAAACCTACACCCACAGTTGAGGAGGAAGGCAAAAAACCCCAGCAAAGCATGCTCCAATTTGCTACAGTAGGGGAAAAAGTTCCCCCGATCCCCCGAGAGGCAATTGGATTTTCCCTGGATCAACTTTACCTGTAAATGTTAGTATCCAATCATATTGCATGTCTCCTGGTGGCAGTTCACACTGCCCTATGCAAACTGCTGAAAGTGTCAATTAAAATTAATGACACTCCCAAATCATTACGTATATCGCAGTGCGATCTGAAAATTTGGACATGAATTGGAACACCCATGCGATCCGATTCTGCTGCAGACCAAAAAAAGGGTCCTATGCGAGTTTGGTCTGAATACGATGCATGTATGTATGGATGAAATCGCATCGCATAGAGATCGCATGTGATTTGCACTGCAGTGCGGTGCAAATCACATGCGATGTCGGACAGTGGGAACCGGCCCTTAAACTGATTTTCCCTGCAAGCTTGCTTTATTTTCCAGTGGGAACCGGCCCTTAAACTGATTTTCCCTGCAAGCTTGCTTTATTTTGTAAACAACGGCGTGGGGAGACAGTCTGTATGATGAGGCTACAATTTAGTGCACTTGGAACGAGATTAGAGATTTTTTGGAAAAATTCTGGTGTCTCTTTGGCAGACTTCGGATGGAAATATAACACATTTTTGCACCCCAGTGAGCAAGCCTTATTATTTTTTTTTTTTTTTTAATTATTTTTTTTATTTAAGAAAAAAGGAAATAACAGTATTGCAAAATTACAGGCAAGTGAAAAAGAAAAATGGTACAACAATTGGTATATATCACATAACAAGGAAATGATTGATATATGGGATGTATGAATTACAAGAATGCGTGTACATAATATGTCGTATGCCCTCTGGCAAGAAAGGGGCCAATTCCTGCTTAACATAGGTAAACAATTTTCCATATCCAACATCATTGCCCAAGGTAATCAGGGTTTTTTCGCTATTTTTCAATGATAGGATCATCCTCCCTGCTATGGGACAGCCCGGGCATTGATGTCCCGGCTATCTCACAGCCATAGCACTGTGCTGTACCATTAAAGATCAAGAACTTAACCATGAATAGATACCTGAGAAAACGAACAGGGAAAGTAGAAGAAGAAAGAGTGGTGGAAGTGGGGGGAGGTAGAGGGAAAAGGTGAGGGAGTAGGGGGGTGTGGGGTTTCCCCAGGTCCGGACTCCTGTGTACAGTATTCGTCATCTAAAACATTTTACTCAGGCTTTGACATAATTTCCGAAAAGACTGTTGTATATTTGAAGGCAAACCAGCAGGACCATATTTTTGTTACATAATCAGATTTGTTCCTGAGCGAGAGGGTGAGGTCTTCCATGTAATATGTGCGATCAACTTCCGTTAGCCATTGGCGTAACGTGGGTATGTTTTTTTGTTTCCATAGTCTGGGAATCAATGCTTTGGCAGCATTAAGAAGGTGGGGAGTTATGGATTTCTTATATGCTCCTACTGGCCTGCCTGTACAGTGTAACAGTACCACAAACGGGTCATTGGGGACCTCATCTCCTTGAATCACCTTAATCCAGTGAAGTATAGACAACCAAAACGGACGTATCAGTGGGCAAAACCACCAGATGTGAGCATGTGTTGCACGTTCCCCACATCCCCGCCAGCACAAAGGAGAGACTTGTGGAAAATATTTGTGAAGAAGGGCTGGCGTGTAGTGCCATCTGGTTAGCAGCTTGTAGTTCATTTCGGCAGTTTTAGTAGCTGAGGAGGTGATATGAGACATTATGAGAATATTAGATTTTTGTGTTGGGGACAGCTTTTTTTGAAGTTCCGTTTCCCAGTTGTGTAAGAAAGCTGGGTCTCCCACAGGGGTTGCCGTTTGCATTATTTGGTAGAAGTGAGAAATTGGTTTTTCCACCGGTTGTGACTCGGCTAAAGTTGACTCAATAGGTGTAAGGTCATTGATAGATCTAATGGGTTTAGGAAGAGATTGAATAAAGGCCGCAAGTTGTCTGTATCTCCAATGCTCCATAGGTGTCGCCTTCGAACTTTGTAAGATTGTGTTCAGGGGCAAAACTCCCTTCGAGGTAGTGACCTGGTGTAAGTGGGTCAGCGTCCCCAAAGACCACGGGTGGGCCCCGCGGCCGAGGTTCCCCGGCGGGAAATAGTTGTGGCCGGTTAGTGACATAAGGGGTGAGTTGTATAGCCAGTTGTTTGTTTTACAGATAGAGTCCCATACCATAAGGGTGGAATGAGTAAGCGGAGAGGTCTTGGATGATAAGACTCTGAATTTCTGTGGTATCCATAGTTGTGTGAAGAGATCGGAGCCGCTTAGTTCTGTTTCTAGATCAACCCAAAGCTTGGTTTTTTTGTGGAATTTCCAATCTAAGATTCTGGTCAGTATAGTTGCCAAGAAATAATTTTTAAAGTCTGGTACGGCTAAGCCTCCTTCCCGTTTAGATCTATAGAGTATGGACCTTGCAATCCTGGGACGCCTTCTGTTCCATATGTATTTGCCAATTAGCGATTTTAGTATTGTAAAGAAACCTACTGGTATTCCAAATGGGATCATTTGAAATAGAAATAGCAACCTGGGTAGTATATTCATCTTGATGACCCCTATCCTCCCCAACCAAGAATGTGCCATCTGAGTCCATTTCTGTAAGTCAGTTTTGATCTCGTTTAATAGAGGCAAAAAGTTTGTGCGGAAGAGGGCGTCAGGGTTCGGGGTTAAGTAGATGCCCAGATATTTCAGCTTGTGCGCCTGCCAGCTAAAGGGAAAGGAACTTTTCAGTTGGGAAGCGGTCTGTGAGGGAGTGGATATGTTTAGGATTTCTGATTTGGACATATTAATTTTAAAGTTGGAGATGCGACCGTATTTTTCAAGTTCAGACAGAAGGTTAGGGAGCGATATCAGGGGTTGCTGCACATAAAATAAGATATCGTCCGCGTATGCGGCATATTTGTGTTCGGTTGGGCCTACTGTAATCCCATGTATGGATGGATTATGTCTCATAGTGGACAGAAAGGGTTCAAGTGACAGGGCGAATAAAATAGGTGAGAGGGGACAGCCCTGACGAGTACCATTATACAGGGTAAAAGGAGAACTAAGGGTGCCGTTCACTCTCAATTGGGCCATAGGGAAACCATACAGGGCCTTTATTTGTGTCAGCAAGGGAGCCTTAATACCTAGATGGGTCAGTGTAGCCATAAGGAAGTCCCAATCCACCCTGTCAAAAGCTTTTTCAGCATCTGTTGATAATAGGAGGGTGGACTGGGACGACCCCCTGGTGTGTGTTATTAAAGATATAGTACGAAGGGCATTATCCCTTGCTTCCCTTCCAGGGATGAACCCAGTCTGGTCCGGGGAGACCCACTGCGGGATCAAGGGAAGGAGTCTGTTCGCTATAGCTTTAGCATAGATTTTTACGTCGATATTCAACAGTGAAATGGGACGATAACTGCCGCAAATGCTAGGATCTTTGCCATGTTTGGGGATAATAGTAATGTGCGCGTGGGTAGTTTCAGGCCTGAGGATCTCACCATCCGAAACCGCGTTAGCATAAGAGGTTAAATGCGGAAGTAGAATATCCGCGAAGGTACGGTAGTATGCTACCGTGAAACCGTCTGGGCCCGGTGATTTACCATTTGCCATGGCTTTTAATGCTGTGCGCAACTCCGCTATGGTGAGCTCCCCATCCAGGGCGTCTAGTACCTTGGGTGATAGTCTGGGAAGGTTAGCTTGGGCCAGATATTCTTTTATAAGTTTGGATTTAGTATCACGGTCTGCTACTGAGTGTTGGACGCGGTATAAGTGTTGGTAGAATTCCCGAAACTCTTTAGCTATTGATGGTGTGTCGTGTACCAGGTCATCTGTAGTATTTTTAATTTTAGTTATGAAGGTGGCTGTTTTCTTTTGTTGAAGTGAGCGTGCCAATAGTCTACTGGGTTTATTACCCCATTCATAGAAACGTTGAGCCACAATACGGGCTTGTTGTTTTTGTTCACTATGAAAAAGAGACTTTAACTCTTCTCTTTTCAGGGTTAAGTTGTAAAATACCGCCTGCGCTTGGTTCGCTTTATGAGATTGTTCCAGGTCCCTAATCTCCTCTAGTAGTTTGGACTGTTGAAATATCCGTTCCTTCTTTTTTCTAGACCCTAGTTCAATGAGTTTTCCTCTAATATGGGCCTTGTGTGCTTCCCAAATTATTCCTGACGAGCTTTCGGGGAGTTTATTTTCAGCAAAATAGAGGGATAGATTTTCACCTATTTGATTTCTATCTATTTCCTCTTCTAAGAGATGTTCGTTAAGTTTCCAATTAGTAAATCTGTGTGGTATAGAGGGAATTTTAATGGTCAGTGTGATTGGGGCGTGGTCTGACAGAGGAGATGATTCGATATGCGTATTAGTAGCGAGAGAAAGATGGTGGTGATCGATTAGGAAAAAGTCTATTCTGGAGTAGGTGTGGTGAACCTGCGAAAAATGGGTATAGTCTTTCGCGCGCGGGTGCATAATTCTCCATATGTCAACCAGCTGGGATTCGTGTATTCGTTTGCGAATAAATCGCAAACGTTTATGAGGTATATTAGTCTTGCCTCTAGACGTGTCTATGGCAGGTTCTAGTGGGATGTTAAAATCTCCAGCTAGGAGGACACACCCACGCGCGAAATCCCTGAGTTTATTAAGACTGGAGGCAATAAAGCCTGCTTGATCTCGGTTAGGTGCGTATATAGTAGCAAGTGTACAAGTCATACTACCCAGGTTGCCTCTAATGAACAGAAAACGTCCGAGTGGATCACTTATCATGGATTCTAGTGTAAATGGGGTCCCCCTACGGAATCCGATGGCCACACCTTTAGCTTTATGTACATCCGATAGGCTATAGTACCACGTTGGGTATTGCTGTGAGGATAGTTTTACCCGTGTGGAGTGAGTGAGGTGAGTCTCCTGCAAGAAAACAATGTCTCCCCGCAGGCGGCCCAGCTCCCTGTATAAGTTGTGCCTCTTCCCTGGGGCGTATAGCCCTCGAACATTAAAAGAGATAAGATTTACCTTAGCCATGGAGACCAACAGGGGGAGCACACGTTCACTATATCCTGGGGAGCCGGACCTGAGGTGGGTACAAAAAATTTGAGAAAGGGATGGGGAGGATGGGGAGGGGTGAGAGAAAAGGAAAAGGTCAAAGGAGTGAGAAGAAAAAAGGAACAAACAATATCCATTACTGGGTAGAATTTAGACCAGTTAGGGGGATGGTCAAAATGTGCACGCATTAGACTGCGGTGCGTGGTGGGGCATACCAGCGGCAGAACGCCCCCATCCCCGTTGCCCAGATATGAGCTAGGGAGTGGGGCCTCCAGCCGGCATGGCGCCCCTTGAGCAGGGGAGTGGGGTACTCCGTGCATATGCGCACGGTCACCAAAATTGGTGTGGGCGTCGTCTGGTTGCTCCGGCGCCAACACCAAGACTTCACAAGTTATTAATTACAAATATAAAAGGCACTCATGATGCATCTAATCTGCACTGATCTTTATCACTTACGATCAGATGTCTAGATGTCTGGGGCTTAGCAGGTATAACTTTGGGTTGTGAATATAACATCCTTAAGACAAAAATATAGTCTAACATAGATATATCAAGGCTAACGGCCTAATCAGTAACCATTCACAACTGTGTTGTTGCCAAATTAAAACCCGTTAAGAGGCAGGTGCATTTTTGCTCTGTCAGCAAAAACAAAAACATTTAGGGGCGAAGAGCGTGGGCCATATAACTCACAGTCTTAACCCAGTTCGGTGGATCCTCCGGAGGTGGGAGAGCGATTTTTGCGCTCAACCTTTCGCCAACCTGATTCCGCTGTTGCAGGCAGGGTAGGGATGTGATCTTGCCATCCGGGGAGTTCTGGCGGAGAGATGTTGACATCCATGCAGAATTTGTCTAGTTCTTCTGGAAATCGAAGAATCGCGGTTTTACCATCTCTGTTAGCAATCAGTGCGGCCGGGAACCCCCATCTGTATTTGATCGAGGCTGCTCGCAATTTCTCTGTCAAGGGGCGCAGGGCTCTACGCCGTTCCAGGGTTTCCCTAGCAAGATCTGGGAAAAATGATAGCACGGCACCATCAAAATCCAGTGATGCAGCATCTCTGGCTTTTTTCATGATGAGCTCTTTTTCCTCATAGTAGTGGATCCTGCAAATAACATCACGGGGGACATCTGAGGAGAGGTTCCGGGGGCGAAGGGCTCTGTGCACTCTATCAATTTTCAAAGGGTGGTCTGCAGCCTGGCCCAGTAGGCCGTTAAAAATGCCCCGGACGGAGGGGAGAAGATCATCGTCCCCAGTAGCCTCCGGCAGGCCTCTTATCCGAATATTATTCCTCCTGTTGCGATTTTCCTGGTCTTCAATTTTGTATAACGCCATTCTGTGTGCTATAGTGAGTGCACGCGTTGAGGATTGTAAGTGTCTAATGGCCACCGTGTGGCGATCAAGGCGCTGCTCCGTCTCCTCCACTCTTTCTAAGACATGTGAGAGGTCAGCTCGGACCGCAGACACCTCCTTCTTAATGGCGCGTTCCAGGCCTAGTAACATGGAGGCAAGCTCTGTTTTAGTTGGTAGATCGCTTACCAGTGCCTCTACTCCCGATCGCCTGGAGGAGCCTTCCTCTCCCTCTGAGCCAGCCGAGGACACTGGAGAGCGGTGTCTGTGTTCGGGCCTACGTCGGTGGGCGGAGCCTGCACCGGAGCTTGTGCCTCCTGGAGAGCGGCCTAGGCCGTCCATGTCTTCCGGATCGTCTGGTTCCGTGGCCAGGAATCGTTTGATCGATCCCACGGCAGATCCTTTTTTAGGCAGGGTCTTCCCCGATCTCTTCCGCATCTTTTTAGGGTGAGTGGGAGCGATCGGAACAGGATAAGTGCCGAGAATAGTGTGTCGGCGCCGGAGCACGAGAGAGACGTGTCCTCACTGCTGCATAGCCAAACCACGCCCCCTCCAGTGAGCAAGCCTTATGTGAAGAAACCAAATTATAGTACACTCAGGCCAAGATTAACACGTTTAGTCTGGTGTCTCTTTCGCAGACTTTGGATAGAAGTAACAGGTACAGAAAAAATTGGTCTCTCTTTTCTCTGTCACAAAACCCCCGGCAGCACTGAATGCCCATTTGGAAAGCACGCTGGATGCAGGACAGCCCAGTAGATCAATTGCATACTGGACAAGTTCTGGCCAGTGGTCTATTTTCATGACCCAAAAACCCAGTGGATCGTCTACTGGAAAGCTCTCCACATCTGTTTTCACACCTAGATAATCTTCCACCATATGATGCAGACGCTGCTGATGGGATCTTGAAGCTGACAGCTCTGGGCACCTAAGACTAAAAAAATTTTGAAATGTATTACTGAGGCGGCCTCCTTCTCCTCCTTTGACCAACAGAAGCCTCAATACTAGCTTTTCCTTGAGATTGTAACCTACCAGAGTCTGGAAAGGCATTATATAAACTCCTCTTTAAGGTGTCCCCAAGATATTTCATCCTGTGCTCCCTCTGTGAGCGCAGGATGAGTTCCGAGACTTTTCCCTTGTAACGGTGGTCAAGGAGGGTTGCCAACCAATAATTATCCTTATCCTTGATGCCACAATTTCTCGGGTCCTTTTGCAGGCCTTGAAGAATAAGGAAGCCCATGCACCCCAAGTTTGAGGAGGCATGAGAAGCACAGTCTTTGGGGTCACAGAGGATTACAGTATCTGGAACTGCCTCCTCCCAGCCACATACTACTCCCAAGGTTTCTGGGGACTTAAAACCATCTCTCCATAATGCCACACAGACAGGGTCATCTTTATTGATTGGACCCTGGGCAAACATTTTCTTGGGACCCCTTCCATGTAATTTCACTCTCCACATGCTCTGAGACATATAATAAATAGCAGCTAGACTCAAAATCAGTTTACTGAATCAGATCAGGAAGTGATTGCTATTGGTTGTTGGAGGTTACAGTGTATCATTACCACTTACTGACTGGCTGCTAGAGGTTACAACACACATTTTGGCTCACTGATTATTTACTAGAGGTTACAACACATGACTTCTGCTTGTATACAAAAAGTGCAGCGCTGGATATAAATAAACATTAAAGAAGTACTGTGCTAAATACAAACAAACGCTGAAAATATATAAAATTAAAAGAACTGTGCACAATGATTCACTTGAAATAAATATTGTCCATGAGTATTCCCAATATAGTGAAGACAAACTGAAATGTGAATAAAACGTGCTTATTCATTTAAAATAGTGTCCATAGAGACATGTGTGAGAATCGCTGTTGGATATATATATATAACTTCCACCGCTGTTAAACCCGTCACCACAGAGAGATTAAAGGCTTACCAGACAGCCCTTAAAGAAAGGCATGAAAACGACCTCCACTTTGGATGTTGTCCCTTAGGTGGATAGGTCCGGATCAGATGGATCTCAGGTTAGTGAGATCAGATGAGCATGTTGCATTAGCCTGCCGGCCTTAGATTATCACCTGGGCGTTTTGCTGCTTGTTGATTGGTTGTTAGAGATTACTGTACATCAATACTGCTCACTGATTGGTTGCTAGAGGTTACTGGAAATCCTTACCACTCATTATTTGGTTGCTAGAGGTTACTGCACATTATTACTGCCCACTGATTGGTTGCTAGAGGTTGCTGCATATCTTTACCGCTCAAAGATTGGTTGCAAGAGGTTAGTGCACATTGATTGGATTGGACCCTGGGCAAACATTTTCTTGGGGCCCCTTCCATGTAATTTCACTCTCCACATGCTCTGAGACATATAATAAATAGCAGCTAGACTCAAAATCAGTTTACTGAATCAGATCAGGAAGTGATTGCTATTGGTTGTTGGAGGTTACAGTGTATCATTACCACTCACTGACTGGCTGCTAGAGGTTACAACACACATTATGGCTCACTGATTATTTACTAGAGGTTACAACACATGACTTCTGCTTGTTGATTGGTTGTTAGAGATTACTGTACATCAATACTGCTCACTGATTGGTTGCTAGAGGTTACTGGAAATCTTTACCACTCATTATTTGGTTGCTAGAGGTTACTGCACATTATTACTGCTCACTGACTGGTTGCTAAAGGTTACAGCACATCATCTCCTCACTGCCTGCACACCATGGACTGGGGAAGTGACCCATCAATAGACAGAAAACTCCTAGGGATCCTAGGACTCCTGGGATCAGTGGCAATGCTGGGGGAGGGGGGTGTGATTAGTGGAAATGCTGGGGGGTTGATGGGATCAGTTGCAGTGGTGGGGGGGATGGGATTAGTTAGGAGGCAGTACACTGCGGCAAATCCTGAATCATGTAGAGCAAAGCTGGAAATGTTTGACAAGTATATAGTGGGGGACTCTATACTGTCCACCAGTGTGAGGGGGGATTTAAACTGACCACCAACGTGAGGGGGTATTTGTATTGACCACATTGTAACAGTGGATTTTACGCCACCCCCAAATATAAAGAGGGATTTCTACACTGACACATGTAATAGGAGCATTTACACCAACCACCAGTGTAAGGGGGAATATACAATGACCTCCATGTAAGGAGGAATTTACACTGACAACCATTGTTGAGGAGATTTGTACTGACCAGCAATAAAAGGTGACACTTCTACACCAACCACCAATATTAGGGGGGATTTACACTGACCACCAATGTAAAGGGGGATTTACACTGACCACCAATGTAAAGGGGGGATTTACACTGACCACCAATGTACAGGGAAATGTACACTGATCATCAATGTAATGAAGAATTTCCACTGATCACCAATGTAAGGGGGACCTTCACACTGGCCACTAGTGTGAATGAAAGAACACCAAGCCCCAATGTAATGAGAGGAGTTACACTGACCACCAATGTAACTAAGACATTTAGCCTGCGTTCACATTTCTTTGTGTCGGGAACGCATGCAAAATCGCTTTCCTGACACCACAGAAATGTGTTACCCTTTAGCAGATACACAACAGTGGCATTAATTGTTAATGACACCCTCACACATCTGCTGAGATGTGCGTATTTACATGCACCAAAATTCATAGTGCTCTGGCACCATGTTATTTTAAAAAAGGGTTCCACCTCCAATTTGCTTACCTTTGCAAAACAAGCTAATGTTAGGCTTAATGACCACAGTTGTAAGCAGGACTTTCAAGCATGCCTCTTTAACTCCCCAGTGGGCAGCATTCAGAAGAAGTAAAGGTGGATATGACCTCGGGGGGGCATGATATGCATATGAATGCTGCCTCTATTTACATATCAATGCCACTGAACTGTGGCTATTTACATATTAATGGTACCAATATTTACATATCAATGCAGATTATTTACAGGTAAACACAGGGTCTGTAGGTGAGTCATCTGTAAACGGCAATAGGGAAGAGCTGGGCAGCATTAGTAACAGAACTTCACACTAAGATATCGGGGCACAGCGCGGGACTAAAACTTCAAGGGACAGGGAATTAAACTGGGATAGTTGGCAAGTATGAGACAGCTGCTTTGGGCCCCACAACAATGATGGGGCCCAGGGCAGCTGCCTCTTTTGCCCTGCCTTAAAGATGGCCCTGCACACAGAGTATGCTCCAGCAGGAACACAAGAGGGATTGTGTCACTGATGCATGCATTGTCACGGCTCACCATCCTTGTTGCCTCCTCAAATGATGACAGTACAGTGCATGCATTCTTTATCAGTGGCCATTGACATGGGGAAAAAAAGCTGAGGTGCCCTGAGCCTGTCCTTGTTCCATACTCACACAGGCACTCGTTGATGGCCCTCTGCTGCATATGCAGCCACTGCAGCATTGCCAAAGTTGAGTTCCACCTGGTGGGTATGTCACAAATTTAGCTGTTAACGGACAGGTGGAATTCCCGCTGAATTTCAGCCAACCGAACATTGGCTGTGTATGAAACTGAAATGGCTACAGACTCTTCTGGCCTGCTTTAGAAGATCTTGCGAACCTGGGTACCTTTTGAAGAAATGCTGTCCCCGCAGAGCTGAAAGAATCTCTTTTTTGGTGTGGCTCTTGTTCCCTAGACAGACCAGCTGAAGCACTGCATTGCATCTTTTAGCCTGACAGACTGAATGGCCTAATGCTTAGGGGGTACTGGTGGCTCATAGGACAATTCAGCAGTTATGGGCATGGAGGAGGAGGGGGAGGAGCTGACAGATCTCGCATCATCACCACCAGCTATATGGAGACGTGGCGGCAAAACAAGCTTCAGCACTGAGCCCTGTCCTGCATCTTTCCTAGTTGAGGGGCAGAGTTACCCAGTGTGCTGTGAATGAAATATATCATCCCTGACCATGCTTGCTGGACCAAGTGTCACTAGTAAAGTCGACCTTGTGGCTGACTGCCTTGCCCAATAATGCCAAAACATTACCTTCCACATGATGGTACAGAGCTTACATGCAACGTCTGGGAACCCACCCTTTTGGTACAGCACATTCTGCAAATTAATGGAAGGGGCAGAATCCACCTGACGGAAAGGCAAGTTTAAATGCTAGCAATTTGGACAAGCTGGAATTTAGATGCTGGGCATGTGGGTGGCAGGGCGTGTATTTTTTTTTTGCTGCAGCAGCTGGAGCAGAGAAATTTGCCTGCTATACTCTACAGCTGGTGTTGTGCTGCTGGCAGACCTGTTGCAAGGACCTGTGACACCCTTTGCTACACCATCATCCCTGTCAGTGGAGGCTGCTGAGAGGTCATGAGATATAGCAGAGGTAGACATGAGAGGTGATGAGTGAGGAGTAGAAGAATTGTGTCCCCTGTGTGTGGCTTTCAGGTGCTCTTGCCAATGGGCTGAGTGGTGGGAGGTTAAATGCCTTGTCAAGCATGTGGTACTCAAATGGCTAATGTTTTTGCCACGCTTGATCTGCTTGAGATTGCAAATTGCAACGGTGCAATCAGCTGCACAGATAGCCGAGCTGTGGGAAGTGGGCTGGGGCATAACAGCTTAAAGTGGAGTTCCACCCAAAAATTGAACGTCCGCTTTTTTGATTCCTCCCCCTCTCCGGTGTCACATTTGGCACCTTTCAGGGGGGAGGAGGGAACAGATACCTAATACAGGTACTTGCTCCCACTTCCTGGCATAGATCACGGCGGCGCTTTCGGTGACCTACGCCACTTCCGGTGCCTACACTGTCCTCCCCCGCTGTATTCTGGGAGACACAGAACACAGCAGGGACCAGTGAGGACGTGCATCGTGACTCGCGCATGTGCAGTAGGGAACCAGGAAGTGAAGCCGCACGGCTTCACTTCCTTATTCCCTTACCGAAGATGGCGGCGGCAGCAGCCGAGAGCCAACGGACAGATCGGCTTCGGCTGCCGACACTGGGGGCTCCCTGGACAGGTAAGTGTCCATATATTAAAAGTCAGCAGCTGCAGGATTTTTAACTGCTGGCTTTTAATATTTTTTTTTCGGCGGACCTCCGCTTTAACAATCTGATGGAATAGGGTGGCTGCCTCTGGAGGAAATCCTTCCTCGTTGGGGTTGTTCCCCCCCTCACTTTCCTCCTCTGCTCTATCCAACACCCAAGCCACCTCAGTGACCTCATCATCATTATTCCCTTCATCCTTATCATCACTGGAGCCAACTTGGCAATGCGCTGCAGCTGGGGGAACATGACTGCCAATTTGTTGTTTATCAGTGTTCTCCCCTCTCTGTAGGCTCATGTTACTCCCTTACTTTACCTCAGAACTAACATCAGAATCAAGTAATGTCTGTGCATCCTCAAGAAGCAAGTGGCTGATGCTGTGTTCAAATAATTCAGCTGACTCCTCCATGCATGATGCTGGGGCTATGGCAGGAGTAGCTGTGGACAAGGAGGTAGAAAAAGCTGCTCTGGCAGCGGAGATGGACTGCGCACTAGTGTCAGCTTGGTTCATAGAGGATGAGAAGGATGAGGATGCATTAGTAAGCCAGTCCACCACCTTCTCTACATGCTGTGGCTGGATAGCATGGGTAACATCATTAAACAGAGACAAAGGTGCCCTGCCTTAGGACTGACCACGTCCACCTTTGCATGTGGACACAGACACAGATATTGCAGATTTTGTAATGTTTGTTTATAACTGACCTATTCCCCCAAATTTCCCAAATACTTTAACCACTTCCATACCAGGCACTTTCCCCCCCTTCCTTCCTTGCGCGGTCATGCAACACTGTACCCAAACTAAATTTTTATAATTTTCTTCCCATAAATAGAGCTTTCTTTTGGTGGTATTTGATTACCTCTGCGATTTTTAATTTTTGCGCTATAAATGAAAAAAGACCGTCAATTAAAAAAAAACAAAAACTGATGGGCACTGATAAGCGGCACTGATAGGCAGCACTGATGGCACTGATAGGCAGCACTAATGGGCACTGATAGGCGGCACTGATGGACACTGATAGGCAGCGCTGATGAGGAGCTACTGACAGGCATTACTGAGTGCCACTGATTGGCACTTTGATGGGGCAATGACAGGCATTACAGATGTGGCACTGATTGGCACTTTTTTGGGTACTGATTGGCACTGTTGTGGGCACTGATCGCCACTGTTGTGGGCACTGACAGGCATTTATTATGGGGACAGGCTGGCAGGTGTTGGGCACTGATTGGCAGCTGATGGGCACCTTTTGATGGGGGCTGTGCTGATAATCAATGTGCTGATTATCAGCACAGACCCCCCTCTGACAGGGAGAGCTGCCAATCGGCTCTCCCTGTCAACGTGAACCGAGGAAAGCCGTTTACCGGCACTTCCTGGTACATGCAATGATCAGCTGTGAATTTAAAAAAAAATAACAAACATGTCCATACTCACCTGCTCTGTGTAATGCCATTGCACAGAGCAGCTGCGAACCTCCTCTTTTTGGGTCCCCCCACAGGTGCTCCTTACCCCTCCCCTCTGTTCAGTGCCCCCATGGAAAGCTACAAGGGAAACTTGTGTGTGTGAGCTCAGCGTAGAGCGCCATCTTATATTCTACTGATCCAAATTGTATGCCTCTAATTGGGTTCTCATTTCTTAATATAGTGGCCAGTTATTCCATTTTGAGGATGTATATTAATTGGGTTGAATCGAAAGCCATTGGTTTTAAACCTGGCCATGAGTTAATAGTATCATTTCATTATTCTGGTTACTGTAATGTCAACTAGATTTTGTAATAATCTTTATTTAGATATACACATACAAAGCAAAAATGCTTGAATATATGACCATGCATTATACTATGTGTGCAGTTTCCCTCCTTTTCCCTGTGGCTTCAAAGTCTGCATTTAGACCTGTTCTGGCGGCTCCTTCTACTAGCAAAAGCATGCCCACTGCTGCTTGATTAAAAACATGTTTTGCTGCTAAAAATGACCTTTTTTGCTTATAGGATTCAAATAATAGTGAACTGGAGTGCTGTTGTCTGTAAGAATAAATAGTTGTAAAATGATAAATTCCACAAGAAAACATGCACTGCCAAAATGCGATGTTGCTAAAGCTACACCTGAAATTTGTACTGTTCTGTAGCATCACATACAACCCAAAGACATTCCCCAAAACTGTTATTTCATGGATCTGTGTAATTTCTATATCACTTTTGAAACTGTATGAAAAAGACACTTCCCCCGCTATACTTTTTTTTGTTTTTATGCATTTTTGGCAGTGGTAAAGTTTGTCACAGAAAACAAAGGAGGGCGCAAACGCCTAGTGCATTACCCCAACACCATTATCAATTTATTAAAAAGCTAAAAACATACTCACAAACATGAGAAGATCAATTCCAGCATGATGGATATTCAAATTACTGTAGCTGAAAATCTGACGCGTTTCAAGAGACAACCCCCTTCCTCAGAGCTGATCCAACTTGTTACATAACATAATTTATATAGGCCTGACACATTATCCACTCTCCACTATTAGCTTCACTAGACGAGGCCAAATCACCTACATAAGGGATATGCAATTAGCGGACCTCCAGCTGTTGCAAAACTACAAGTCCCATCATGCCTCTGCCTTTGAGTGTCATGCTTGTGGTTGTCAGAGTCTTGCTATGCCTCATGGGACTTGTAGTTTTGCAACAGCTGGAGGTCCGCTAATTGAATATCCTAGACCTACATGCTTCCCAAAGTTTGGCAGTGTCTGGCTTCCCATGACTTTTTTTTCCCAATAGCTTGTCTATTAGCCTACAAATGGCCAGAATTCACCCCTTATTAACCTCAATGCAATTCACTCACAATTTCAGATTTGCCAAACATTCAGAGTGATTCACTGAACTCTGGGAGAATTGAATCTTGACAGTTTCTCTCATCACTGGTCAGCAGCATAGCACATCAAGTGTCTGTGTCAAAATATCATGCATTTTTTCTCAGCGTGAAAAGAGAAAAAAATGTCAGCATTGCTGAACAGCACAACAAAATGCAGACTGGCAGTCTCTTGTGTTAACAATTTTGCAGACATATAGAAACTGTGGGGTCTAGTGTGAATCTCAGTTACTGAATGCCTTCAGAGCTTTTGCCTAGTCCAGATGGGAGATCATGAGAACACAGAACAGTGGCACTATTCTATTCCTTTCCAAACTGTAACCAAATTTTTCAAAGTCATTGGTAGCAGCAACAGTACCCTTCACCCCTTCTGTTTGGCTGCTGAAAATAACAGAATAGCAGTCTTTTTTGGCTCTGAACGCTAGGGATGATGGTAGGGCCCCACCACTGTTGATTTTACTGTATGTATTAATGTCATGCTTGCCCCGATACCAGAACCTTAAGGTGCCTTAGGGTACCACTATTCCCTTAAGGTGAGCAGGCCTACTGGTACTTGATTTTCCCCAGGGCTTAAAACACGATGCTAGAATTTCTAGCCAGGTGGCACAAGAGACTGAGTTAAGGTAAGGGAAAAGAGTACCTGTGGCCCTCAGGAGTGTCAGGCATGAACCTTAGCATAGCTGGGGAGTATCCCTATGAAAGTCAGGAGGCTGGTGAAGGTCAGATCAAGCCACTGACAACAAGCATAATCCAGAGACAGTCTGAGGACATGACAGGGAAGGCAGCAGCTGATGTGTAATCCAGAAACAGTCCTAGCTTGGGGCAAACAGAAATATAGTTCATTATCCAAGCAAGGGGTCAGTGATAGGAGAATCCAAAGGCACAGTATGGTGGACAGAAACAAACTACGTAGGACCAGGGTACAGGAGCCAGGTAGCAAAATGCTATCACAAACTCAAATCCCTGGGCTTGTGATGCTTAAATAGAGTGGTGAAGCCAAATCAGATTGGGAAAGCTAGGCAGACAGAGTCAATCTTCTGTCTAGCAATGAGGACACCTCCCAAGAGCAGCTAATGGAAGCACATGGGTGTTGCTGCTGGAGCCAGGCCTGTTGTTCAAAAACCACAAAACTCAGGCCAGGCAGCAGAAAGTGGCTGAGCAGTGGGCTAGGTTAGGGGATTTTTTATAAGGAGCCATGTGTGTTGAGTTATATGAGTAAGTATGTGCAGTAAAGTGTTGCTTAGTTTTGTACAGTGCCTATATAAAATATTTACCCTCTTTATTGTCTTAGAACATTAATGAGAGTTAATTTTGTTTTCTTGACACAAACCAACAGAAATATAATATTCAAATGTGGAAAAGAAAACAAATCTCTGCATAGAGAGTTTAAGTGATAAAAAAAAATGAAAATAGCTGCTGTATACAGTGCACCCTCTTTAATATGACACACATATAGTAAATGCATAAATCATCAGCTGCAGCCAGTTCTTTTCCAAAATTACATAATTAGTGAAGTGGACATTACCTGTGTGTATTTAAGAGGTTTCAAGTGACTCTAATATAAATATGCTTGTATTCTAAAAAGTTCAACTTTTGATGAGTCATGTCATGGCCTGATCTACACAAAAGAACACTCGAAGCAACTGCATAAAAGGGGGACAGAATAGCACAAGTCTGGATACAAAAAACTTTCCAAATCACTAATATCCCTTACACTACAGCTAAATTAATAAGTAATAAATTGAAAATTATAGCATATCAGTAAATCTGCAAAGAACCAGCTGTTCACCAAAACTGAGTGACCATGCAAAACATGTGGAGAAGAAAAGATGGAACCAGGCCCGGATTTACTCCCTTTGCCGCCTCAAGGCCGGGTCCTTCAATGCCGACCCCCCCCCGCCCCTCCCACACACAACACACACACACACACACACACACACACACACACACACACACACACACACACACACACACACACACCACCATTCTCGTCCTTTATCGATGACTGCTACAATAGATCAAGTAAAAACATATCTCCATACACGAGAACACTGAAAATAACTGGCTTTAATTGTACAGACTAAAAATACTTCAGGGTAAGCGCGCGAGGGGTAAGGATTTTTTGCGGGAAAATTTTCAGGGCAATGGCTGGTGTTAGTGCTTTAATCATCCCCGGCACCATGGTTGATATGGTGTCAGGATGATTGAAACACATTATTTCTATCATTACATTGTAATATAAAATGAAATAGTTCAACTCACCATAATGCAGAATCATTCAGAGCCCTGAGCGTGTCACATGCCACCATCGCTTGCCACGCTGCCTGCCACCAGATGGGGATGTCACTTGCCACGCTGCCTGCCACCAGATGGAGATGTCACTTGCCATGCTGCCTGCCACCAGATGGGGATGTCACTTGCCACTATGCCTGCCACCAGATGGGGATGTCACTTGCCATGCTGCCTGCCACCAGATGGGGATGTCACTTGCCACGCTGCCTGCCGCCAGATGGGGATGTCACTTGCCACTATGCCTGCCACCAGATGGGGATGTCACTTGCCACACTGCCTGCCACCAGATAGGGATGTCACTTGCCACGCTGCCTGCCACCAGATGGGGATGTCACTTGCCATGTTGCTGCCTGCCACCAGATGGAGGAGGGTGGAACAGTGGTGCGGGCAATGAGAGATGTTATCTCTCTCCCCCGCTGCCGCACCGCTGACATTACTTGCCTCCGCCGCGGCCCACAGGTTGGAGACCTACTCTCGATTTTTCCAAAATGGCGTTACTGCGCATGTGCCGCCCGGCCAATCGCGTACGAGCTTTCCCGAGCCCGGCCGGCTGCGGATTGGCGCATGTGCAGTTGCGTGGTCGGCTCGCGGCCATCTTTTCTACGGGCACCGGTGCCCCTAATAGACTTTAATGGGCAGCCCGAAAGGGGGGGGGCTGCGAAGTCGCCGCAGGAGTGGTGCCGCCCCTGCACCACTGCCGCCCCGAGGCCTGGCCTCGGTGGCCTTGTGGCAAATCCGGCCCTGGATGGAACACTGCACTCTGAAGAAACAGCCTAGGCATAGGTGTGCACAGCCTCTTGCATTAGGATGTGCATCCCAAAGCTCAAATACACATGGCTTTCTCTGCAGCCTCAGCTGCACGGGGCAGTGAATGAATGAGAAGTGCCCTGTTCCGAGGGGCTTCCTGTTCATTCACAAACTAAAGCAAAGTAAACAGTTTACTATGCTTCATTTATAAATGAAAACAGTAATTGAGTGTGTTTACTGTGTTCATTTAGAAAAGTAAGGCGCTGGTATTTACTAGCCCCTTCCCCCACTCTCCATCCTGAAACATTCCCCGCAGCAGCTGGGGAACGAGGAGAGGAGGAAGGCTGGAAGCAGGGGGAATTGGTACTGCATGTAGTGATTAAGGTGTGCCTGTGCACGCTTATGAGCCTAGGTAAGAAAAGATGACACTGGCTTCATCTCGACTCCTCCCAAGACACACCTTTGACTGTACACCCCGCCCACAGGGCTTAGTCATAGGGGTCAGTCACTTTCACCTTTTCTTTCCTGGGCTGTTTCTTTAGAGTGTGGCGTTCCATCTTTCCTTCTCCATGAGTGTATATAGAGGCGGGGACAGGCACCTGCATCCAGTGTGAGTCACCACAGCATTATGGGATGACTGCTTGGAGCGGCACCCGAAGCTTGAATGGTTCTTGGTCACATGCAAACCAGATGACCAGTGAGAAAGGCCAACAAGGGACCTAAGACCTTGCTAAAGGAGTTAAAAGCCTCAGTATCTGAGATTGGAGAAACTATGCATACAAAAACTGTTTCTCGGGTGCCTCATCAGCCAGAGCTTTAAGGCTGCATTCACACCTGAGCGCTGTAATTTTTCAAAAAATGTTGTGCATACCATCATGCATTTTACGCATGTTTTTGTGCATTTTGTTATAGCATTTTAGCTTCAGGCATTTTTGTAATAGCCAATAGAGAACAGTATCATCTGTGACATCACTTGTTTCTGTGTGTGAGGTAACTCACATATCAGCTTAAAAATGCATATAATCGTGTGCACCAATACAATTCTAGGGGACTCAGACTGCCCCAAAATGCTGCAATCTGCCTGATTGCAACTCTAAAAGAAGCTGCAGACCTTTTTTGATCAATAGGCGTTCGCACGCTCAGGTGTGAACAGGCACCAAAGAAAGACTTAGAACCTCCAAACATTATATATTTTTTAAAGCAGAGGCCCTAGAGAATAAATTGGTGGGTTTTGCAATTTTTGATGTCACACGGTATTTATGCAGAGGATTTTCAAATGCAAATTTTCTGGGAAAAAATACACTTTTTTGTATTTTAATGCAAAAAAACACAATACATAACCCATTTTTTTTGTACAATATAAAAGATGATGTTACGCCAAGTAAATAGATATGTTATAAATTTTATTATCCCTAGACACCGTTTTAAAAGCCTTTATAGGTTACCACTAGGGATGAGCTTCGTGTTTGAGTTGAACGCATGTTCGACTCGAACATCGTGTGTTCAGTCATTCGCTGAATGACGAACGTTATAATAATTCATCGCAGTGCATTGCTGGCTGATGATTGGCCAAGCATGCACTATGACCCGCATGCTTGGCCAATCACAGCGCCGTGTGTACAGAGAGCCGTAATTGGCCAAAGCCAGGGAGGCTTTGGCCAATTATGGCTCAGGGGATTTAGTACACGCCCCACACTATATAAGGCCACCTGCACGTCGGCCCTGTGTAGTGTGTTGCGGTGGAGAGAGATAGACAGGGAGACAGTGTCATTTGATTTAAGTTAGAGTAGGCAGGTCGAGTCAGTTAGCTGCACTTGCAGTATATTGTGTATATATATGTATCCCAGGTGTTGTATATATATATATATATATATATATATATATATATATATATATATATACACTGTATTCAGTTTAGCTAGATCCTGTTCTTCTCTTCCTAATATACTGACAGGCAGGCAGGTGTTTTTACAGTATTTCCAGTTACTTTACTGTGTACCCTGCACAGTTGCACCTACAGTATAGCTACCTGAAGCCAGGTGCTTGTGTGGGCTCTTGACGTATTTCCAGTTACTGTACTGTGTACCCTGCACAGTTGCACCTACAGTATAGCTACCTGAAGCCAGGTGCTTGTGTAGGCTCTTGACGTATTTCCAGTTACTGTACTGTGTACCCTGCACAGTTGCACCTACAGTATAGCTACCTGAAGCCAGGTGTTTGTGTAGGCTCTTGACGTATTTCCAGTTACTGTACTGTGTACCCTGCACAGTTGCACCTACAGTATAGCTACCTGAAGCCAGGTGCTTGTGTAGGCTCTTGGCGTAATTCCAGTTACTGTACTGTGCACCCTGCACAGTTGCACCTACAGTATAACTACCTGAAGCTAGGTGCTTGTGTAGGCTCTTGACGTATTTCCAGTTACTGTACTGTGTACCCTGCACAGTTGCACCTATAGTGTAACTACCTGAAGACAGGTGCTTGTGTAGGCTCTTGACGTATTTCCAGTTACTGCACTGTGTACCCTACACCGTTGCACCTACAGTATAACTACCTGAAGCCAGGTGCTTGTGTGGGCTCTTGACGTATTTCCAGTTACTGTACTGTGTAGCCTGCACAGTTGCACCTACAGTATAGCTACTTGAAGCCAGGTGCTTGTGTGGGCTCTTGACGAATTTCCAGTTACTGTACTGTGTACCCTGCACAGTTGCACCTACAGTATAACTACCTGAAGCCAAGTGCTTGTGTGGGCTCTTGATGTATTTCCAGTTACTGTACTGTGTACCCTGCACAGTTGCACCTACAGTTTAACTACCTGAAGCTAGGTGCTTGTGTAGGCTCTTGACTTATTTCCAGTTACTGTACTGTGTACCCTGCACAGTTGCACCTACAGTATAGCTACCTGAAGCCAGGTGTTTGTGTAGGCTCTTGACGTATTTACAGTTACTGTACTGTGTACCCTGCACAGTTACACCTACAGTATAACTACCTGAAGCCAGGTGCTTGTGTAGGCTCTTGACGTATTTCCAGTTACTGTACTGTGTACCCTGCACAGTTGCACCTACAGTATAACTACCTGAAGCCAGGTGCTTGTGTAGGCTCTTGACGTATTTCCAGTTACTGTACTGTGTACCCTGCACAGTTGCACCTACAGTATAACTACCTGAAGCCAGGTGCTTTTGTAGGCTCTTGACGTATTTCCAGTTACTGTACTGTGTACTCTGCACAGTTGCACCTACAGTATAACTACCTGAAGCCAGGTGCTTGTGTGGGCTCTTGACGTATTTCCAGTTACTGTACTGTGTACCCTGCACAGTTGCACCTACAGTATAACTACCTGAAGCCAGGTGCTTGTGTAGGCTCTTGACGTATTTCCAGTTACTGTACTGTGTACCCTGCACAGTTGCACCTACAGTATAACTACCTGAAGCCAGGTGCTTGTGTAAGCGCTTGACGTATTTCCAGTTACTGTACTGTGTACCCTGCACAGTTGCACCTACAGTATAGCTACCTGAAGCCAGGTGCTTGTGTGGGCTCTTGACGTATTTCCAGTTACTGTACTGTGTACCCTGCACAGTTGCACCTACAGTATAGCTACCTGAAGACAAGTGCAGGTGTTCTCATACTAATAATATTACAGGCAGGCAGTTGATTCTGCTAGCTGCAGTATAATCGGTATATATATACGTCCCAGTTTTGTGCAGCTACATCTCACTGCAGGCCAATTGTATGTCTGGAAGGCCAACAAGGAGAGGCAGACAGTCACAAGCCAATAAAAGAGGGCAAGCAGGCTCTGTGTCTAGAGGCAACAGTGCTGGTTGTGGACACGGTGCATCCTCATCAGCACATGGCCGTGGGACACGCTTGACCTTTTTTTCGGCAGCTGGCCATGTTGAGCCGCAACATGTGGAAGACTTGGTCAAGTGGATGACCAAGCCGTCCTCATCCTCCTCATCCTCTCTCACCCAGGCTCAGGGTACTTTGTCTGGCAAAGCAGCTGCCAACACGGCCTCCTCCCTTGGCTCAATGGCATCAGTGACTCCTTCCCTAGCCCCACCATGTCCTCCTGAGGAGTCCCCCAAATTGTTTGACCACAGTGTTGGGTACATGCTCCAGGAGGATGCCCAGCGTTTTGAAGGCTCTGATGATGGTACTCAGCTAGAGGAAGGCAGTAACGTGAGCCCAGACAGAGGGGGTGCCCAAGAAGGACAGCAATCTGGCAGTCATGTTCCCCCTGCTGCAGCATACTGCCAGGTTTTCTCCAGTGATGAGGAGTGAGGGGATGATGAGGTCACTGACTCCACGTGGGTGCCTGATAGGAGAGAGGAGGAGGAGGCACATCACCAAGGAGGCAGGATGCCCTCCAGGGGCCGGAGGGGCGGGCCTCTAAGCTGACCACAACAGAAAGAAAAACTTCAGTGGAGAGGTGGAAGGCTACGGCACCTACTTGAGGGGTGATCTGCCACAAGGGGACACCGCCACTGGATTTCAGCTATTACGCCTGTTACCCCTGCAGGGGTTAGGCGCTCTTGGTGAGTGCGGGCACAAGTGGGAGTTGTGGAGGAAATTTTTTTTAATTTATGGATGGATCATCACTCATAGACTATTACCTTTAGGTGTATAGCCATATACACACGTATTTTTGTTTGGACTTTTATATTTTATTTTATTTTTGATATCATCCATTGCCACTTATTATCTACATATTTATATTTTTTCCATTTTCTGGCATTTACTAACTTGAATCATTTTCTTTGAATTCACATGGGGGCACTTTTGTCTTTAATTTTTCTTATTCATTAAGCCACCCCCCTTTTTTTTAGCACGTCACATTATGTCATTATTTGACGTGGGGTATTATCACTGTTATATTTATTTATCTTCCATGTATTCTCATTTTTTACACTATTGATCTTATAATAGTCAGGAGGACAAGCCAAAGGTCAGGGCAACCAGCAAACAGGGATGGTCAGGAGAACAAGCCAAGTCGGTACACGAAATCAAACGTAGAGCAGACGGCAAGAATCACTCAGGAAAGCCTTCACACAATTGTTCCTCGGGCAAGGCTGGCTTGCAGTGCGTGGGGTTAAATAGTGTTTCCTGTTAGAGGCTGGGATAGAGCCATGCTGAGAGAAGATTACTTAAACACACAGGTGTGAGAGCTCAGTCCCTAAAGTTGATACACAGACCAGAGGGGTAAGCAGACAGTCAGGGCATGAAACAATTACACCCCAAAACACATTCTGATACTCCTCCTATGGGGATACCACATACATTAGATTTTTTGCAGTCTGGTAACATAGAGGGGCCCAGATTGTGGTATAGCCAAAATGTAATGAGAATTCATAAACTATGCAATGTAACTGAGTACTGTTGAATCCTGGTTATGTATGTTTGTTTATGTTGAACAAACAAAATAAAGTTTTCTTTGGATATAAAAAAAAAATAGAGGGGCCCAAAATCCAAGGAGCATCACATGTTTGGAAGTCCAGGACTGCCAGAAAAATAGAAAACCCCACAAAATGACCACAGTATGGAAAGCAGACAACCCAAGGTATTTTTAAGGCATGGAGCGTCTTTTGAAGATTTATTTTAACCATTTACATTAAATATGCTTTTTTTGCACACTGACACATATCCATTTGCCTGTCTGAGCCTACTTTAACAAATAACTTAATTAAAACCAGCAAATGTTGGGACAAAGAATATTTTGGTCAGGACTATATAACACACAATAATGTATAGAGTGCAGGGGTCAGGACTAAGTAAAGTACAAAATAAACATACATAAAGCAGCAGTCAGAACGTGCTCCCTGTTCACATCAGATTCCCCCCTTACATCAGGAGTACCCACCAGAGTTCCCCCTTATATCAAAAATTCCTCCTTATATCATATGTACCTAGAGTGTCCCCTTACATCAGAGTAACTGGAGTCCCCCTTACATCAGAGTCCCCAGAGCCCCTCCCCGTTACATCAGGGTACCCTCTTTTATCAGGGTCTCCATAGTTACCCCCTTGCATCAGGTTCCCCAAAGACACCCACTTTACATCAGGACTCTCAGAGTTACCCCCCTTACATAAGGGTTTCTAAATCCCCCCTTACATTAGGGTCCCCAGAGCCCCTCACTAAATCAGGGTCCCCAGGGTCTCGCCTCCTTATATCAGGGTCCCCAGAATCACCCCTCTAAATCAGAGTCCCCAGAGTTTCCCCAGTTGCATCAGGGTCCCCAGATTCCCCTCTTATATCAGGTTCCCCAGCGCTCCCCCTTACATCATGGTCTCTAGTGCCCCCCCCCCCCCTTATACCAGGTTCCCCAGAATTCTATTCTCAGTGTAGCAGACAGATACAGGTGGTGGCTGGGAGGCAGGGCACAGGGAGCAGCTCTGGAGAAGGAAATTCTATCCTCCTGCTCTGAATGCTGGGGCTTGGGGGCAAAGCAAGCAGGTGTTTAGTTGCTAGGATGCTGGGTGATTCTAGCTACCAACCACTAGAGATGACAGTAGCAGGCAGGGGCAGTGGATGGAACTTGCGTTGCAAACGCAGGAAGTTCACGCATTGCGCTGTCAGCCAGTCGTTGTATTTTCATGGATTGTTCTCCTGTCCACAGACTTTACAGACAGGAGAAATCAGAAGTATTTTTACAATATATCCATGAAAATATGGACAGTTGACAACCTGTCCTAGCCACATAGAGGGGCCCAAAATCCAAGGAGCACCTTTAAGCTTGCAAGGGGCATAAATTGCATGTTTGACCTGACTACATATCTCTTTCTGGAGGCCCTGGTGTACTAGGACAGTAGAAACACCCAAAAAGTGACCACATTTGTAAAGCAAACACCCAAACGTATTTTAAAAGATACATAGTGAGTCTTCTGAATATTTTTCTTGCCACACATAGTGTGGGCACAATTAGAAATACCTATTCTGCTATCCTCTCGAGTATGGGGATACTACATACACTATATTGTCAAAATTATTGTGACACTGCCTTTAAACGCACATGAACTTTAATTGCATCCCAGTCTTAGTCCGTAGGGTTCAATATTGAGTAGGCCCACCCTTTGCAGCTATAACAGCTTCAACTCTTCTGGGAAGGCTGTCCACAAGGTTTAGGAGTGTGTCTATGAGAATGTTTGACCATTTTTCTAGAAGCGCATCTGTGAGGTCAGGCACTGATGTTGGATGAGAAGGCCTGGTTCGCAGTCTGCTCTAATTCTACCCCAAGGTGTTCTATCGGGTTGAGGTCAGAACTCTGTGCAGGCCAGTGAAGTTCCTCCACCCCAAACTCGCTCATCCATGTCTTTATGGACCTTGCTTTGTGTACTGGTCCAAATCACTTGGTGGAGGGGGGATTATGGTGTGGGGTTGTTTTTCAGGGGTTTGGCCTGGCCCCTTAGTTCCAGTGAAGGGAACTCTTAAGGCGTCAGCATACCAAGACATTTTGGACAATTTTATGCTCCCAACTTTGTGGCAACAGTTTAGGGGTGGCCCTACATCTTCCAACGTGACTGCGCACCAGTGCACAAAGCAAGGTCCATAAAGACATGGATGAGCGAGTTTGGGGTGGAGGAACTTGACTGTCCTGCACAGAGTCCTGACCTGAACCCGATAGAACACCTTTTGGGATGAATTAGAGCGGAGTCTGAGCCAGACCTTCTCGTCCACATCAGTGCCTGACCTCTCAAATGCGCTTCTGGAAGAATGGTCAAACATTCCCATAGACACACTCCTAAACCTTATGGACAGCCTTCCGAGAAGAGTTGAAGCTGTTAAAGCTGCAAAGGGTGGGCCAACTCAATATTGAACCCTACTGACTAAAACTGGGATGCCATTAAAGTTCATGTGCGTCTAAAGGCAGGCATCCCAATACTTTTGGTAATATACTGTATGCATAATATCTTTAGTGAATTATAATGGCGAATACCATGAGAGCCCTTGCACACTGGGGCGGCTTGCAGGCGCTATTGCGCTAATAATAGCGCCTGCAAACCGCCCCGAAAGTGCCGCTGCTTTCATCCCAGTGTGCAAGCCCCGAGGGCTTGCACACTGGAGCGATGCGCTGGCAGGACGGTAAAAAAAGTCCTGCCAGCAGCATCTTCGGAGCGGTGAAGGAGCGGTGTGTATACCGCTCCTTTACCGCTCCTGCCCATTGAAATCAATGGGACGGCGCGGCTATACCGCCGGCAATGCGCCTCTGCAGAGGTGCTTTGCGGTGGTATTTAACCCCTTCTCGGCCGCTAGCGGGGGGTAAAACTGCCCCGCTAGCGGCCGCATACCGACGGTAAAACGCCGCTAATAATAGCGGCGTTTTACCGCCGATGCCGCCCCCCGCCCCAGTGTGCAAGGGCTCTGAGTTGTAAGAATTTTTACTGTGGTGCCGTTGAATGTTCTATCAGTGTATCTGTGCTTTGACATGTGCTATGTACTATATGTGTGTGTTGTAGATGGCTGTATATGTACTGTATATGCTGTGCATGTGTTGTGTTGTATGATTATTTGCAATATGTGCTGTAGAGTGGTAGATGATGATATACTTTATGTGCTGCAGAATGTGAAATGATTATATATAAGCTGGAGAGTGTGATAAGACAATGTATGTGCTTGTATTGTTGTGCGTGCTGCAGTGTGGTATAGGAGCTTTTATCATATGGCATACATACAGTATGGAATAAGTTGCATAGTGCTATATTTTGCTATGTGTGGGCTGTGGAGTGTTATATGTGAATGTGTATGCTTTGCAGTGTTGTGTGACTGTGCATGTGCTGTGTAACATTATGCTTGATTTCTGTGTGTCAGTATCTTCCTAATCCTTTGCTCATTTGTTTTCTTTATTACATATATGATTTTGGAGATATATATAATATATCTGTGCTGTAACAGCATATAACTGCTGCAATGTTCATGTAACCACCCCCTTAGAGACCCTTCATCATTGTTTCCCCTCCCTTCCTTCTGTCCCTCTGTCCCCTTGTCCCCAGCAGTGGACTACAATGCTGCCTAAATCTGTTGCTAAAAATACTTTAGGTGACTCAGACTGGCAGGCGGTGAGTCACCGACATGTGGGGAAGAGAGAGAGTGAGGGAGAGGGTGGGCTGCACACAGGCAAATAAAGACTAGTAGGGAATTGGAAACGCAGAAAACGTCTTACCTACTCAAAAAATAGATGCTGAAAAAGACAGAAGGTATGATTAAGAGTGAAATGACATCTGAACGAAAATGGAAAAGATGTTAAAATGTCTTTGTTTTACATCATCATTCATCATGCATTCTTCGCCCTCTCTACTGCAGTTTTTCCTGCTTTACACCTGACACCTATCACTATACAAATGGTTGAGAGGCAAAGGACCACTCAAGATGGGAATCAGTTTTGTGGGGGCAGGTGACATCTATGCATGTAATACTGGCATATTTCTCAGATCATGCCACAACAGGCTCTAAAGTATATCATCATATAAAAACAAAATACTCATTTTGAACCTAATTCTTTCTTCTCAGTTTAGGCATCTTCGATTTAGACTGCCTTTGCAGTATATCATACCCTGCTGTAAATGTATTCTTCTTTTAAACCTTTTGCCTATTCAGCCGCCAGTTTCAGTGTTGCTTGTTACATAATTACATAGTAGGTGAGGTCAAAAAAAGACACAAGTCCATCAAGTCCAATCTATGTGTGTGATTATATGTCAGTATTACATTGTATATCCCTGTATGTCGCGGTCGTTCAGGTGCTTATCTAATAGTTTCTTGAAACTATCGATGCCCCTCCACTGAGACCACCGCCTGTGGAAGGGAATGCCACATCCTTGCCGCTCTTACAGTAAAGAATCCTCTATGTAGTTTAAGGTTAAACCTCTTTTCTTCTAATTTTAATGAGTGGCCACGTGTCTTGTTAAACTCCCTTCTACAAAAGTTTTATCCCTATTGTGGGGCCACCAGTACAGTATTTGTAAATTGAAATCATATCCCCTCTCAAGTGTCTCTTCCCTGGAGAGAATAAGTTTAGTGCTCGCAACCTTTCCACATAACTAATATCCTCCAGACCCTTTATTAGCTTTGTGCATCACTGAGACTTGTATTTGTCCTATCTTTACATTAAGGCTTTGTTTAGACTTTTGGTTGGGGGGGTGGCAATGATGTGTGGTTGAGCCGCGTTTTTGCTGCCTGCCAATCGCCCTCCCTTAAGCTGCAATAGGCAGTGGATGGGGTGTTAACATGCTGCAGCCACAATGCTTCACTTCATACCCACAGCAAAGTTCACCGACTTGAATTGAAGTATATGGAGAAGCGCTGCAAACGCCTCTCAGCCATGTGCAGTGCACATAGTTGCGGCATGTGAGTCAGCAAAAATGGAGTTAAAACAGGAATTGCATCAATTCCTCACCACTTGTCAATAGCCCCTGGAGCATGATCCGAACGCAGATTGGGCTTCAGAGGCAAGGGAGATTTAGACGCATGCCAAATAAAAATAATCCATCATTATCGATCTACAATCTTTCTTTTAAATTCATGTGTAGAAAAAAACGCTTTGCCAAAACACTTAAACTCTTGCCTGGTTTGATATGATACAATATGAAAAGACAGAAATCTGATAGCAACAAAATGGATTAATATTGGACTATAACTTCTCAGCAAACTACTAGAAGACACTTCACTACTGTATTTAGTTTAATCAGACAGTGGATCAGTGGCAGCTGGTGCTCAGATGGGAAGGCGGCGACCCATGGCGTACCTTATCTTTAGCTGTCAATCTTGATGAGCCGGTGTTTGGGGAGACCATGAAGCCCTGGGGTTGATGCTGTTGCTTGGCTCCTTGTGGCCTCCTTTCACTGTTGCTGGGGTAGAGGTGTGGGAAGGAGGACGATGATGAGGTGGTGGTGTTGGATCTGAGGTAGGGTTCCCGGAAAAGGCTGTTGCTGCTCCTCTGCTCCTCCACCTGCTGCTCCGCGCTGCACATGGCCCACAGCTTGCGAAGGGAAGAGCTGGGGCTGTTGCTTCTCCTCCCGGCCGAACAGGAAGCGGGTCCTGAGACTCAATTGGCAGGAAGTTCTAAGACTCCCTGGCCAATCGGGTCTCAGGACCTGCTTCCTGATTTGCTGGGAGGAGAAGCAGGAAGACATTAGTCACACAAGTGGGTGGGCTCAGGGTGCAGTGCTCTGCCCCCAAGTCCACCCTTTTTGAAGCCAATTAGAGCTGCAGGCTCTAATCATTTGCTAAAAAAAAAAAAAAAACCACACACACACATAAAAATCCATGTGTCCAGCGCCCTGCATGAAGATTAGGAGCCGGGTGCATGGATTGGGGGGTGGCCCTTATGAGCGGGCCGCCACTGGAGTGGATGTGTATTCAGAATCATTCTCACACGCAGACCTCCCCGATAAACAATGGATAAGGCCCATGAAGAAGTAAATTGAACTTTTGTACCCACAAAAAGTTTTCTAAAGCCTAGGGGCCGAATGTCAGGTGACATCGGGAGGTTCAATCGAAACTAGCCAACATTCGGCCCATGTGTACTGCCGCCAGTCCGACAGAAGCCTACCATGTAAGTGTCACTTTTCATTGACATCTTGGTCTGTTAAACAAAGTTGAAAAATAACAAATTTAGTGGCAGGACGAATAGGTGAAAAAAAGGGAAAAAGCCTTAAAAAAGGGAAACTAATACAGCCACCACATCTAAGAACTGCTAGGATTGCAATATAACGGAAAATTGTATACTCACCTTTCCGTAATTTTCCTTTCCTGTTGCATCTTCATGGCAGCATACACGTTGGGTTGTGACTCCGCCCCCACAACCTGATAGGACCACATAGCTATAAATTAATGAGTAGACACCCATCCCAGTATTCTCTGTATATATATATATATATATATATACATATGTCACCTTAGAAGGGTGGGTGATTGTATGCTGCCATGAAGATGCGACAGGAAAGGAAAATTACGGAAAGGGGAGTATACAATTTTCCGTTTTGGAATGCGCTCTTAAGTCTTCTGGAATCTGCAAGGTGCTTAAGGAGTAGGCTTTCTTGATAGTTTTCACGAGCCATGAGGCGATGGTACGGGCAGAAGCTGCCTGGCCCTTCCTGAATCCATGTGGGATGACTAAAAGGTTCTCGCATTTCCTGAATGGCTTGGTTATAGAGAGGTATTGCAGAATGTTGCCCTTGACATCTAGAGGATGAGGAACGCCCTGATCCATGATTAAAGCCAGGAGGTCAATCTCCTGGTTAAAGTGGAATGAAGAGGAGACTTTTGGGATGAATCTATCTGAAGGCTTCAGGGTTAGTCTGTCTGCGTAAACCATCAGATACGGTTCCTTGATTAGCAAGGCTTGCATTTCTGAGACCCTCTTCGCCGATGTGATGGCAATTAGAAATGATACTTTTAGTGTCAGGTCCCAAAGGGAGATGTCTTCAAGTCGGAAGAATGGCTCTCCGGATAAGACCTCTAGGATGAGGTGAAATTGAACCACCAGAGGATTAAGTGCCCATTTAACTCCTGTCAAAGCGGAGATGGCAGAAACTTGGACCTTTAGGGTGCTGGACCTAAGGCCTTTGTCCAGACCTGACTGGAGGAACTCGAGCACTTGCACTGCTGATGGGGAAGAAGGGTCCCAACCTTGTTCCTGGGCAAAGGAAGAGAACACAGGTGTTATCTGTGGAGAATTTTCTAGCCTGGAGCAGGGTATCGACTACCTTTTGAGAGCAGCCTTGGTCTAGGAACCTAGACCTTTCAATCTCCAGGCCGTTAGGTGTAATTTCTCCAGATTCGGATGGAGCAACTGGCCTTGGGTTAGTAGATCCGTTGTCACCGGGAGTGCAAGTGGAGCCGCTGTGCTCAGCTGCAGGAGGGTGGTGAACCAAGGCCTCCATGGCCAGAAGGGAATCACAGCCAGTACTAGGGCCGTTGAATATTTGAGCCTCAGAAGGAACTTGGCTATAAGAGGAGTTGGTGGGAAAATGTAGCCTAGGCGAAAGTTCCAGAAGTGCTGGAGACAATCCGTTCCCTCCGCTGAGGGGAAGGGGTTCCTTGACAGAAACCTCTGACATTTCCTGTTCGCTGGCGTTGCTGCGAGGTCTATGTCCGTATTACCCCATGTCTGGCATTTGAGGGCAAATGTTTGGGGGCTTAGACACCACTCGTTGTTGGAAACGAATGTTCTGCTGAGAGAATCTGCCAGAAGGTTCTGAACACCCGGAATATAGGCCGCCCTCAGATCCCGCAGGTTCAGTTGGGCCCACTGCATCACCGGACCAACCTCCTGCATCATGGAGATGCTTCTGGTACCCCCCTGCCTGTTGATGTAGGCTACAGCCACTCGGTTGTCCATCTGAATGAGAACTTGTTTCCCTCTCAGAAGTGAGCTGAATGCCAAAAGGGCTTGGAAAGCTGCCTTCATCTCTAGAACATTTGAGACCACATCCTTGGTTTTGAAGTGCCAGCGGCCCTGAGCCGCATAGTGTAGGTAATGTGCCCCCCATCCCTCCAGACTGGCGTCCGAAGTTACCACCTCCTGGTGGGGGATGACTATCTGCTTGCATCTCCTGAGGTTGTAGGGGTGTGTCCACCACTGTAGAGATAGACTGGCTTCCTCCGAGATGTGAATCAATTGGGACATGGACCAGCCGTCCCACTGGCGCAAGAAGGAGGCTTGCAGGGGTCTGGTGTTCCATTGCACTCATCTGACCATTGGAATGGTTGCTGATAGGGAACCCAGGAGGCTGAGGTATGCTCTGGCTGAAAGGCATGGTGCCGGAATAGCATCCTTTACCTTCTGAATTAGTAGGGACAACTTCTCCCCTGGAAGTTCCACTGTATTTGCTCGGGTGTCTAGTTCGGCCCCCAGGAAGACCATCCTTTGGGTAGGTTGGATGTTGCTCTTTTGCCAGTTTATTATCCATCCCAGATTCATTAGGGTGGAAACTAAGATCCCGCGATGCTGCACGAGTGATTCCTGGCTGCTTGAGAGGAGGAGGATGTCGTCCAGGTAATGGTGGACCCTTAGACCTTTCTCCCTCAAATAAGCTATTGCTGGCAGTAAGACCTTCGTGAACGTTCTGGGGGCTGTTGAGATCCCGAAAGGAAGGCTTCGAAACTGGAAGTGCCCCTCACCCACCGAGAATCGCCGAAATTTCTGGAATGCCACATGGATTGGAATGTGCAGGTAGGCGTCCTGGAGATCTATGGAGAGCATCCAGTCTCCCAGATTTATGGCCTAGAGGATAGACTGCAAGCTTTCCATCCTGAATGACTCCACACTGATGGACTTGTTGAGGTTCTTTAGGTCTAGAACCGGTCGAAAGTCCCCTGACTTCTTCTTGACGAGAAATAGAGGAGAATAGAATCCCCTGCCTCGTTGTGCTGGCGGGACCTCTATTATTGCTTGTTTTTGGAGAAGATCCTGAATGTAGTTCAGTAGATACAACCTTTTTTCCCGAGATGGAGGAATACGGGTTGGACAGAATTGATCCCTTGGGGGTCGGTTTTTGAAGGACCACCTGTGGCCGAAACTGACAGTGGCCAGAGTCCAGGTATCCCTTATGGTCTCCGCCCAGACCAGCTTGAAACTGGAGAGTCTTGCTCCCACTACTGCTGGCCGGACGGGCGCACCATCAAAAAGGCTTCTGGTCGCTGGAAGCAGGGGTCTTAGGCTTCTGGAATTTCATAAAGGAGGATTGAGGGTTCTTCCAGCTCCTTCGGTACTCCTTCCCCGGTCTGTACGCTTTCGCGTCCCTATACCTCTCTGGGAGGTTTTGCTTAAAGGGAGGAGGTCTCTGCTGCTTGGGCCTCCTGTCCGAGGGGATGAGACCAGACTTGCCACCGGTTACCTTGGAGATGGCTGTGTCCAATTTTGTTCTGAAGAGATTTTCTCCATCGAATGGGATACGGCACCAATTAGACTTGGAGCCTGGGTCCGCCGTCCAGGGTTTCAGCCATAGTGCTCTTCTGGCCGTTACTGAGGCCAGCATAGATTTTGACGCAGACCTAATGGTATTGACTGAAGCCTCTGCCACGAAGTCACCTGCCAAGCTTAGCTCTTGTAACGCTTTCACTATTTTTTCTTGGTCTGCACCCTCCAATACAAGCTTCTCTGTGCTTGTAGACCAACTCGAGATGGCCCTTCCTACTGCTGCGCGTGCTATCGCAGGCCTGCAGGTGCCTCCTGCCGACAGGTAAGCCCGCTTGAGATCCGTGTCGATCTTCCTGTCAAGCACATCCCTGAATGTTACCGCGTCTTCTAACGGGAGGGTAACATGCCTGGCTAGGCGCATTAAGGATGCGTCTACTACCGGAGGAGACACCAGAGGGTTCACTTTAGGCTCCTTGAGTGGGTATAGTTTTAGAAGTCTGTTTCAGAACAGAATTCAGAACTAGACTTTTTTTCTGGCCTTTGCCATTTTTCTTTAATTAGGTCCTCCAGTTCGTCTATGAACGGGAAAGCTTCTGGATCCTTTTTAAGATGAGGAAAATACTTCCTTTGCTTCGGTTGAGCTTCCTGGGGTTCCTTCCATTCTATCGCCTCTTTAACCGATTTGACAAACGGTTCTATCAGAGAGAAATCAAATCCCGCCGATACCTCCAGACCCTCATTATCAGACAGAGAGTCTTGCTCCCTTGATGTGCTGGCCCGGGCTGGAGAGGTAGTGGTGGAGAAATCCACGTCTGGTATCGAGGCCTGGGGGGCTAAGGCCCCAGCGGAATCTCCGGTCTCCGAGGCTCTTTCTCTTGTGGCCTCCTCCAGGCATTTTTGGCAGGCCAATTTTTCCGGGAGAGCCGCCGCGCCGCAAATCCAGCATGCGTTCCCGGCAGGACGGGAATGGCGTGCAGGGGAACGAGGTCTGCGTGAAGACGACCTTCTATGGCGGGATCGACCATGTCTAGAATGCGACCTAGAGCGGCTTCTTCTGCGGCTTCCTCTCGAGCGGCTTCTCCTATGGTAGGAACGGCTCCGTCTGTGTCTGGAGCGACTTCTCCTGTGCAAGGACTCTCTTTGTCTTGAAGCAGACGTTCTTGAGGACCTGGTAGGGCTCACCAATTTAGGCAGCATTAGTAGTGCTCTCTTTTTCGATCTTCACTACTTACCCTTGTCTTCCCCCCCCTTACCTATTAGGCTGGCGGTGATCTACTGGGGCAGCGGTCTCCATGGTGAGGAGTGGACTGGAAACCTGCAGGTAAAACAAGAAGAGCTATGCAGAGGGAGCAAGATTCCTAGGCTAATAGCTGAATAAAGGGTAGCCACATACCTTTGTAGAGCGTCTTACAGGGAGAAACGAACTGTCTCAGTGCAGTCATCCAGCAGCAGCAATCACAGCTGATGCTGGGCTTTTAAAATTGCCGCCATCGGCGTCGGACGCTCGCGCATGAGCAGTAGTGCCGCGGGACACTCGTCGCCATCTTGGAAGCTGGAACAGGCATAGGAGCGCCCGAAACGACGCACTGCACATGCGTGAGAAAGCCGAGGACGCTCGGCACCCACGGAGGGCAGGATGGAGGACAACAGAGCCCAGCAGACAGGCAGAAACAGCTGGTAGGACGGGGAAAAGAAGAGGGAAGGGGGGGGGGAGACCGCTGCACACAACTAAGCCTGTTTAAGGCTTATTTCATGAGGCCAAACCGAAGATTCCCTGGCCATTCCTCCAGCAAGCCTGTTTAAGGCTTTATGTGGGCTGCTGCACATGAAGCCTGTTTAAGGCTTATATCATGGTCAGACAGCAGAGTGAGAAGAGAGAGTGCCCCTGAGACCACCAGAGTGGGGCTCCTTCCATTTAGCTCGTTTAGAGGCTGTACAAGAAGGACTTCCACCCAGGAGAGGCTAGAACCTGGCTGGGGCTGATGCGTTGCAGTCCTGACAGGTGAGGAAAAATAAGAGAATACTGGGATGGGTGTCTACTCATTAATTTATAGCTATGTGGTCCTATCAGGATGTGGGGGCGGAGTCACAACCCAACGTGTATGCTGCCATGATGCGACAGGAAAATACAGTTTTGCTTTTGGGTTTAACACCTCTCCAAGACCATAAGCATGAATGATGATTTGTCTAATTTATCAAGAAATTGTTGAATGAGAAGCTGGTTCACTTTCAGGGGTAAATCTGATGGGTAGATCTGAAATGAGGGGAAGCTCAGCTGATTTGATTATCCAATCATGTGCAAGCTAAAATGCTGTTTTTTTATTTGCCTTGCATGTCCCCCTCGGATCTACTTCCAAGTGCACTTTGCACTTGTAGTTTGCACTTGTAGTGCAAAGTGTATTTGCCTTTCATAAATAACCCCTAATGTCCTATTTAATGTGAGAGGCTGAAGCCACCTTGGAAAAGAATGAGGCATTAAAGCGTAACTTAGCCCATGATATCCTCCCCCCCCCTTTCAATCATGCCACTATCGTTGAGTATCTTGTGTGTGTGCACACAAGTGTCAAAGATCTATGCCAGGTCTTAAGAAAACTGGGGAGACACATACAGCACTGGTATCTGGGACCTTGATACCTGTGACACGCATGAGCTTGTCAGTAAAATTGCCTCCTGGAATGTGTGATGTGGACATCCAAGGAGGCAGTGTGGGGCATTACGTCATTCTCGCCTAGGCAAGAAAGAAAGGCAAGAGAGGAAGGGGGAGAAGCCAGGAGGAAAAGGGTTGTATCATTAGGTGAAGATGAGCTTTTTTACCACCTTGTCCTTGTGTAAGATCATAAGAAGTTCTTTACAACACAAAGCCACCAGACACATTTCTCACAGAGGTGATGGCAACAAGAAACACAACCTTGTGAGTGAGTGTGGAAAGGGGAATATCTCTGATAGGATTAGCATTTGTTTTGAAACTGAGAGAACAACACTCAAATCCCATGGAGACACAGATGGGCACACAGGGGGAGCCACATGATAATCATCTTGTATGAAAGTCTTAATCAAAGAATGAGTATCTTGTGGTCTCTACATTAAGATTACAGGCACTGACATCTGACCCTTGATAGTTGTGGACATCTGAAGTAAAACTGAGCAAGCAGGACTGCCTCAAATGAGGCCACCATCAGGCCCATGACACTCATGTAGAAGTCAAGAGTGGGTTGAATTTAGTACTGAAGAGTCTGATGTTTGAAGTGTGATGCAATATGGTTGCAGTGGATAAAATGTACAGTATGTATCCCACATTTTCTGATAGGGATTATTTGTTGATCACGGTACTCTGATGAAGGCTATGCCCCCCTCTTTTTTTGGGTGAGTTGGGTGGTTATTTTGTTTTGTTGTTTTTTTCTTTATGTGTGTATAATGTAAAAAAGAGAAAGATTTCATAAATAAAATCTAAAATAAAAAAAGAAGAGTCTGAGTCTGAGAGCAAAGAGTTTCTATTTTTTCTTGTGATAAAAAAATAAGGCTTAAGGCTTGTCCAGAATAAGACACTCATACTTGTAGCGATGAGTCAGCTCTAACGTAGACTTCTGTAGATTCAGCATCCAACTGAACCCCTTCTAGATCTGAATTGTCTGTGCCACATTGTTGGTCAGGACCTGTGCCAACTGTTCCCTCAACAGTAGGTATCCCAAAGAGAAGCCCTGGGAGCATAACAAGGCAAGCACAGGGGGATAAAACCTTAAAAAAAACTGATTGACAGAAGACGCCGAATGGTGGGGCCAAAGCCAGGGAAATACAAAAGGAACCCTTTTTCCCTCAGAGTCCTATATGTACCCTATGCTGGGGTAGATGAGTACTCTTACCACCAGTAAAATCCTTGATGACGGTGTCCAAAGCAGCTTTAAATAGGTATTCACCCTCAAACAGCCTGAGCAGCAATTTACATGTCTGCCCCGCAGCTGAGCATTTCAACCAGAAGTTCTTTGCATATTCAGGGTTAGGGTTAGGAGACTCATACAGAAAATAGGATTGGAGATATCCACTAACCCATCTGTACAGCAGTGTAGGGCTGTCAGCATTTTACAAATAGTGGATTAGTTGGAGTAAAGTGGGATCTTTTGTCATGAGTATAGTCCAAAATGTTTGACAGACTAACATCATGGCCATCGCAAGTTGCAATGCAAGGCCTACCAGGAAAAACAAGGTTTTGGAGAATCTGGTAAAATGTTTTTCAGTATTACATAATGTTTGAAAATACTGTGTGCATGCAAATAGTTTTATTAGTCTTAGGGCAGGAGTGTGTAGTGCTCCTGATCCTTCACAGCTGCTGGTCTCATTCCAGCATCCTGGTTTTGGTTGTGATACATTCTCTCTGCCTGTCCACCTGCAAGGTGATTGATGTGGTCAGTCTCTGGGTGGAGACCAAACCTGATTTAATCCAGCTAAGCCTGCAATCTCATGCTTTTGATATTGCATTTGTTATATAAGTTTGAAGCACCCTGTTTGTCTTCCTTACTCTGCTAGATTGGATTTCCTTGTTGACAACCTTGGATCAGATATAGACTATTCTCTGAACTCTGCCTGCTTTTTTACTTTGGATTTTGACCCTGACTATTCTGACCCTTTCCAGTCTGCCAACTGCAAGTACTTGTCTGCTTTGCTCAGTTTGTGCATGCTTTGGTGTGGTAGCCAAGCACTATAGCATTGTGCAGTCCTGGGGGCAACCTAGTATCTGCGTTAGGGATAAGTGTGGCAGGGCCTCTAAGGAATCCTGGACTGGTGACAGCACTAGCAGAAGCTACAGGCCACACCTCCATCTTTAAGTTTGCACACAGCCCTTCAATAGGAGCGGAATTGGTCTCTCTAAGCTTGGGAGTTATGGTGGCTGCCCACAACTGCCCACAACTCCTCAGGGATAAACTCATCTGCCAATGAGTTTTTAGACTCTTTTCAGATAAACCCACCCCAGTCGAAAGGCTCAGGGGACACTAAGCCTGTAGGTAGATGAAATAATGATTCTGCAGGGGAAGGCGTTGAGGTATGCTAATGTCCTCTGCAGTCAGCAATTAAAACTCCAATTTGGACCATAAAATCCTGCATAACTGCAGTGAAATCCATTACACCTTAAATGGGAACACTTTAACTCTAATACAAGCGATGGCGGCCCATCGATAAGGGGTGCAGGGGCGCTGCCCCCCTAATCTCTATGCCCCGGTCCCTAATCTCCGTGCGTGGTGCTGGATGCATAGAGTTTTACGAGATTTTTTTTTTTTTTTTGTGAAGCACATGATTAGAGCTGGGAGCTCAAATTGGCTTCAAAAACGTTGGGCTCTGCGCCACGAGCCCATTCACTTATGACATTAGAGAATCTACATTCGCTATTGTCTTCCTGCTTCTCCTTCCAGGCAATCAGGACAGGAAATGAGTCCTAAGATCGAATTGGCCTGGAGGAGAAGTGACTGGTTTGGCCCGGGAGGAGAAGCCGGGGAAGCCGCCCGCGACCTGAATAGGGTAAGTGCAGGGCTGTCGGCTTGTGAGCAGGCTTGTGATCGGGCAGGCGAGTAGGGCTGGTGAGCGGGGCTGGTGGGCGGGGCTGGCAGGGGAGCAGGGCTGGCGAGCTGGCGGGAGAGTGGGTGGTTTGTTTGCCACCCCCCAAAAAATGGAGCACCAGTTGCCACTAAATACAAGGTAAAAACCTTGAGTGCATTTAAACTGACTGCAGGAATCAATTGAAATTCAGATGGCCGGATGTGAGTAGGTCACTGTAGGGAGCAGCAATAACTAGCTGAGGTAAAACCAAGTGTCTCTTGTGATTAGTAGTAATGGACTGAAGGTGCTACCTCATATGGAATGGCAGGAAAAGAGAACAGAGTTTGCACATGGAACACTTCCGCTAGTAACACAGCACTCAACTCCTCCTGTTTTAACCTTTCTCGTGAAGACCAGTAGAGAAAAGGGGTAGTAATAGTGATATCCCATGTGGAATGGCAGGAAAAGACAGTAGAGTTTGAACATGGAACACTCCAGCTAGTAATGCAGTACTCAATGCAGTACTCAACTCATCTTAGCATTTTGACCTTTTTCGTGATGACCAATGGAAAAAAGGGGTAATAATGGTCCCCAATGTTTCTAATACAATGAAGTAGCTCCTGGGGCTCGACCTACATGACCTACTGTGCCAAGGCTTTGGACCTAGGAAGTGGTCTGAACTAACACAGCACACATAAATCTGGAAAATTCCACACGTAAAGCCTATTGCTTGCAGGTCACATTTAAGGCAGGTCCAGGGTGTCCAGGTATGAGGTACAGAGCTGTTCATAAGGATAATGGATGAGTCAAACGTACCTGGCTTCAGCTCTGGGCGGGTTCCCCAAATGCTATTGAAGATGAACCCCATTAAAGTCAATGGTAGATGAATGTTAGGGAACAGTAATGGTAGATTTTTGAGCTAATAAACAAGGGAATCTCAAACAAATTGCATGAATAGCTGGGCACTGTCCTGAGGAAATAAACTATTTTTAAAAATTCTGTTGGGCAGGAAGCAGTGGTTTTATTAATAACTAAAGTAAAATACTAAGAATGCTAAATTATTTAATGCCAGAACAGTCTGGTCACTGGGGCTGCTGTATTCGACTGTAGTAGCATTACCGGCAGCAGTATAAAACACTTCCTCTCTGCTACTGGGAACAAATTGAGTCAGTCTTAGAGAATTCCTGCCATTTAGGAAAAACTTTGGATTTGTATCAATTATTTCTTTATTTCAGGTACTTATATAGCACCATCAATTTACACAGCACTTTACATATACATTGTCCCTACCCTCAAGGAGCTTACAATCTAAGGGTCCCTAACTCACATTCATACATACTAGGGACAATTTAGACAGTATCCAATTAACTTACCAGCATGTCTTTGGAGTGTGGAAGGAAACCCATGCAGGCACAGGGAGCACATGCAAACTCCAGGCAGGTAGTGTCGTGGTTGGAATTCGAACCAGCAACCCTTCTTACTGCTAGGTGAAAGTGCTATCCACTACATCACTGTGCTGCAATTAATACAAGGCTTCCTCTCATTGGCTAAGGTGGAGGGACAGGTGTATGATGTCATGATCACCACATCAGCCAAGTGAGAGCCATGTATTTATGGATAAAAACATAAAATGTCTGCTGAACGGCAGGGATGCGCTAACACTAACTTGATCTATTTCTTGTAGCAGAGAGTAAGTGTCTCATACTGTTGCAGACATACAATGCTTGTTACTGTATGTAGCTAATGCTATTACAGCCCCAGCCTAAGTGACTAGATAGATTTTGGCATGGAAAAAATTCATTTGGGCCACTGTGGCCCAAACAAATTATTTAAGATGACAGTATACCTGAAATTCTACTTTAAAATGGTTGTAAACCTTTTAAAAAAAGAATATTAAACATGTCATACTTACATACTTACAAACCACTGCACAGAACAGCCCTGATCCTCCTCTTCTGGGGTCCCTCACCAGTAATCCTGGCTCCATCTCTTCAACGAGTGCCCCCATTAGTCTGTGTATGGTCACTGACAGCACAGCTTGGCCCTGCCCCTACTCCTTTATCACAGGATTTAATTGACAGCAGCAGGAGCCAATAGCTCCCACTGCTATCAATCTGCCCTGTGAGAAGGAAGAGAGCTAAGAGAGCCACTACTCTTGGGCACAGTGCTGGATTGAGATCAGGCCCACGTAAGTTTTGGGGGGGGGGGGATCCTGGGGCACAGAGGTTTTTGTTACCTTAATGCAGAGAATGCATTAAAAATCCTTAAGCCTTTGGATCCACTTTAAATAACATGCCAGGGAGATGCCCTTCACCTACTTATGAAGTGAAGCATCTGTACGATTCTTGGCTTCCTAGTTCTGTTGGTAAACATTTTTAGGTGATCAAGGTATCTTCCCATGTTGGAGGCATGTGGCCGGATATGGTTGGGGGGGGGGGTTCATGTTCGCACGGGGTTCCTTCTTAAGATCCATAACACACTCAGAGGCTCTGGTATAGAATTTGGGGGGGACCCCATGACTTTAGGTTTTTTGTGTTCTGTCTGGTATGAATTTGGAGGGGAGGGGATCTATTTTTTTTTCTTTTAAACACAATTTTCACCACTCCTTTTTTACATTCACCTGCTGAGAATCCCCCGCTAACAGCTGAATGGGCTGGATGGGGATGTGTTTTGGGTATTAGAATGCCTTCGGCTGCTGGCTCCCTAACTACCAGCCTGAGCAAGATGCTGTCACATTTAGCAATGGCAGTAATACTGATGTTAATTGTTTCACTTTCTTCTGCAGCTGCAAACCTCCAAACTAACAACATTTGGTCCAAACATGGGTTTCTTACCAAACCAGCAGCTTATCCCTACTGAAGATTCATCAATTCTAGTAGCTGCATGAGAGATCAGCACAAGCAGTGTGGAGATGAAGTCTTGATTGAAGAAAAGAATATTCTTATCTTTGAATCCTGTATCTCTTCAATGAACTAGAAAGAAAGAGCATTTAGCTCAACAGCACCATGGACAGTGGAGGAGAGAAAGCAGCTCTATATTAAGGCTAGGAAACCATTTGGTTCAGCTGTATAGTAACAACACACATACAAAAACAATTATGGGGAATAAGTAAAGCATGATAGAAATGGCTACAGACAATATGTAAGATGGGAGAATTTGATAAAGCTGTAATAGCATGGAATAGGAGAGAAAAAGGTCAAGCAACCAGTGAGTTATACACATACACACATGGAAAGAGAGTGACAAAGAAGGGAGGGAGGATGAGTGAGGGAGGTAGGGAGGGATGCAGGAGAGAGAGAGAGAGAGAAAGAGAGAGAGACGGAGGAGTTTTAATAAACAGCACTAAATTTAGCTCCTGATGCTATTTTTAAATTGCAGGACAAATGTATACTGGAGATAAAAATATGTACTTTATGTACAAGCTAAATATAAACAGTGAAACGTTTTATATATATATATATATATATATATATATATATATATATATATATATATATATATATATCTCTCTCTCTCTCTCTCTCTCTCTCTCTCTCTCTCTCTCTCTCTCTCTCTCTCTCTCTCTCTCTCTATATATATATATATATAGAGTGAGAGATATGTATCTATATATCTATATCTATATATAGATATAGATATACAGTATCACACAAAAGTGAGTACACCTCTCACATTTTTGTAAATATTTTATATCTTTTCATGTGACACACTGAAGAAATTACACTTTGCTACAATGTAAAGTAGTGAGTGTACAGCTTGTATAACAGTGTAAATTATCTGTCCCCTCAAAATAACTCAACACACAGCCATAAATGTCTAAACCACTGGCAACAAAAGTGAGTACACCCCTAAGTGAAAATGTCCAAATAGGGCCCAGAGTGTCAATATTTTGTGTGGCCATCATTATTTTCCAGCACTGCCTTAACCCTCTTGGGCACAGGGGCGGATCCAGGGGGGGGGCAACGGGTCAATTGCCCCCTCCGAGAATGCTGGGGAGAGGGCAGGCAGCTGGGTCCGCAGGAGAGAGAGAGCGGACGGCCGGGCGGGTGACAGTCTGAGACTGACTGTCAGTCTCAGACTATCACCAGCCCCCCCGTCCGTCCGCTCTCTCACCCGCCCACTGTCAGTCACTGACAGTGGGCGGGTGAGAGAGCGGACGGCCGGGGGGGGCTGGTGACAGTCTAAGCCTGACAGTGGGGTGGGCGGATGAGAGCGGATGGCCGGGCTGGCCGCTGGTGACATTTAGAGAGCGGCCGGGCTGCTGGCCAATCAGGGAGCCGGCGGGCGGGGGAGCAGAGAGATGACATCATCTCTCACCGCCCGCCCTGCATCCCTGCAGTTCCGCCCTCGTGCAGGTAGCTACGGGCAGCAGAGAGATTACATAATCTCTCTGCTGCCTGACTGGTAATCTGCTGCCTCACCCTCTGGGAAAAAGAAAGTGACAATTGTAGCTGTAGCAGGCAAGTGACAATCCCCAACGTGTGGCAGATGATGTGGCAAGTGACAATCTGCAACTGGTGGCAGGCGACATGGCAAGTGACAATCCGCAATGTGTGGCATGTGATGTGACAATCCGCATCTGGTGGCAAGGTGACGTGGCAAGTGACAATCCGCATCTGGTGGCAGGTGACGTGGCAAGTGACAATCTTCATCTGGTGGCAGGCGACGTGGCAAGTGACAATCCGCAATGTGTGGCAGGCGACGTGACAATCCGCATCTGGTGGCAAGGTGACGTGGCAAGTGACAATCCGCATCTGGTGGCAGGTGACGTGGCAAGTGACAAACCGCATCTGGTGGCAGGTGATGTGGCAAGTGACAATTGTAGCAGGCAAGTGACAATCTGCATCTGGGGGCAGGTGACATGGAAAGTGACAATCTGCAATGTGTGACAGGAGATGTGGCAAGTGACAATCCGCAATGTGTGGCAGGTGACGTGGCAAGGTGACAATCTGCATCTGGTGGCAGGCGATGTGGCAAGTGACAATTGTAGCAGGAAAGTGACAATCCACATCTGGGGGCAGGTGACATGGCAAGTGACAATCTGCAACGTGTGGCAGGTGAAGTGTCAAGTGACAATCCGCATCTGGTGGCAGGCAACGTGGCAAGTGACACGCTTGGGGCTCCCACTGATTCTGCATTATGGTGAGTTGAACTATTTCATTTTTTATAACAATGTAATAATAGAAAAAATGCGCTTCAATCATCCTGACACCATAACAACCATGGTGCTGTGATGATTGAAGCGCCAACACCAGCCATTTCCCTGATAAATTCCCCCCCAAAAAACGTATTTTCCGGCAGTGCCCCTCCCGAGACTAGACTCTGGATCCGCCCCTGCTTGGGCATGGAGTTCACCAGAGCTTCACAGGTTGCCACTGGAGTCCTCTTCCACTCCTCCATGATGACATCACAGAGCTAGTGGATGTTAGAGACCTTGCGCTCCTCCACCTTCCATCTGGAGACATGCTTGGCCAGTCCATCACCTTTAACCTCAGCTTCTTTAGCAAGGCAGTGGTCGTCTTGGAGGTGTGTTTGGGGTCGTTATCATGTTGGAATACAGGCCTGCGGCCCAGTCTCCAAAGGGAGGGGATCATGCTCTGCTTCAGTATGTCGCAGTACATGTTGGCATTCATAGTTCCCTCAATGAACTGTAGCTCCCCAGTGCCGGCAGCACACATGCACACATGCTCCCCAGATCATGACACTCCCACCACCATGCTTGACTGTAGGCAAGACACACTTGTCTTTGTACTCCTCACCTGGTTGCCGCCACACACGCTTGACACCATCTGAACCAAATAGGTTTATCTTGGTCTCATCAGACCACAGGACATGGTTCCAGTAATCCATGTCCTTAGTCTGCTTCTCTTCAGCAAACTGTTTGTGGGCTTTCTTGTGCATCATTTTTAGAAGAAGCTTCCTTCTGGGACAACAGCCAAGCAGACTAATTTGATGCAGGGTGCAGCATATGGTCTGAGCACTGACAGGCTGATTCCCCACCCCTTCAACCTCTGCAGCAATGCTGGCAGCACGGATACGTCTATTTTCCAAAGACAACCTCTGGATATGATGCTGAGCACGTGCACTCAACTTCTTTGGTCAACCATGACGAGGCCTGTTTTGAGTGGAACCTGTCCTGTTAAACCGCTGTATGATCTTGGCCACCATTCTGCAGCTCAGTTTCAGGGCCCTGGGATCTTCTTATAGCCTAGGCCATCTTTATGTAGAGCAACAGTTCTTTTTTCAGAGCTTCAGAGACTTCTTTGCCATGAGGTGCCATGTTGAACTTTGAGTGACCAGTATGAGAGAGTGAGAGCGATAACACTAAATTTAATACACCTGCTCCCCATTCACACCTGAGACCTTGTAACACTAACAAGTCACATGACACCAGGGAGGGACAATGGCTAATTGGGCCCAATTTGGACTTTTTCACTTAGGGGTGTACTCACTTTTGTTGCCAGTGGTTTAGAAATGAATGGCTGTGTGTTGAGTTATTTTGAGGGGACAGCAAATTTACACTGTTATACAAGCTGTACACTGACTACTTTACATTGTAGCAAAGTGTAATTTCTTCAGTGTTGTAACATGAAAAGTTATAATAAAATATTTACAAAAATGTGAGGGGTGCACTCACTTTTGTGTGATACTGTATATAAAATATTGTGAGTAATATGGATCTGGTGAGTGCTTGCTTGTTACATTGGTAACATAAATTAGCTGCTTTTATGGCTTTATAAAGGGCATAAGATGCACTGTAGCGTGGCTGCGGGTGTTCTTATGTGGCAGAACTAGTGGAATTAGTATACACTTGAAAACTGTTGGTATAATATTACAAATATATTACAAACACCTCAAATCTCTAAACTCCAAAAAAATACAGAACGTGCATTTTAGTAATAAATCCAAAGAGATTGAATGTGTGAATCTATATCCTACAGCTTTATGACAACAGCATTAATGGATATTGAAACAACAATGTGGTGTTATATAGTTTGATCATGCTGTATATTGAATTATCATTATTGTTGCAGCTGATTCGCAGCACTTGCTTATTTGTTCACAGACTGTTCTTTTCAAGGTAAACAAGACATATTTCTTGCTCTGTACCTTTCATTGTATTTTGCATGGTTAAGAAGGAATATTTTTGTAGATGATATTCAACATGACCATGATGTATCCGAACAGATTTTAAACAAGGATCCATCATTAAAACCAACCATACAGGAAAATCAGCAGTCTGAATGTACTCTGTAACAGGTTGGATATCATACTTGCACTGAACCATGTTCTGCCTTACTTCTGTGTGTGAATTCAGTTCATAAAATGCAGATAGTTAATACTGCAGTTTTTAGCTAGTATAAAATGTGGGGTGTAACTGTATTTGGAAGTGGAAGTTGCTATTGCCACTGTTTGCTATGTATTGCCAGCACTGTGTTATAAATAGAAAAGCTAAAATAAGGAATTCATTAAAAGGAGGGGTGAAAAGAGAGTGAGAGAGCGTGGGAGAGAATATGTGGGTGGAAGGAAAGGAGGGAGAGCAAGGACAGCAGCTAGGCACAAATAGATGTATAAAAATGGAGATAGACATATAGATAGATAGATAGATAGATAGATAGATAGATAGATAGATAGATAGATAGATAGATAGATAGATAGATAGATAGATAGATAGATAGATAGATGATACATACATAGATAGATAACAGACATAAAGATGGAAACGTTGCAGAGCATTAATAAAACAAAATGTTCCTGCATGTTTCAATTTTATCATAAATTCAAAATATTCAATAAATGACTGTATCTGTGCTGTAAACCAGCAGTTGTGAATGCACAGTTAGCCCAGGAGCAAAAAAGAATGATTTTTCTCCCAGCCCACTATCCTAAATTCAAGACTAGACCTCTGTTTTTTTGTGATTTAAGTAAGACATGTGGATACTTTTGCTTTGAGGGCCAATTCACAATTCTACAGTCAGCTGTGATATGTTAAAAACATACATTAATTAGCACACAAAGCAGAGTGCATTAGCATGCATTGAAATATAGTTGCCCATTCATTATAATTGGGCTGCCAGTGCACCTCAACGGGCAAATTAACAAACTTGTAACCTTTTTGGTGGAAGCACCATAATGTAACACAACACATCGATTGTGTGTTATGGTGCGCTGCTGCATGTTGCGCATTGGAAGCTACTGCCCCCAATCTTTTAATAAACACTAATAGAAAGGAGAGCAAGACCAAATGATAAAAGAGTGCACATTAATTTATTAGTTTAAACCTAAAAACAGCCAATGCATTTCAGGTGTCAGAAATGTTTACCTCCACAGGTTGAAGTGGATGGACTATTGTCTTTATTCAACCTTACCTACTATGTAACTAAGATATAAACTCCCCCTTTAGCAGGACTTCAGTTAAAATAAGAACCTTGAATGGACTCATGTATGAATCTGTGTGAAATCTTGATTGTTCATGCAAATACTGCTAGCCAGTAACTCCCTAATCCAGCAATTAGCTTTCATGCACAGAGACACACAGGAAAGCTCCATTTGAGTCCATTCAAGGTTTTTATTTTAACTAGAAACCATAAGCAATAGAGAAATATGGGGCCAATTATGTGATACCGCTTGTCAGTGACCATCAAAATCAAAAAATGAAAAGTTCAATCTTATTAGCTCTAATGGGAGGTAACATTTCTACTTTTCCTACAAATACTGTAGACACATGAGGCCCTGTATGCACAACTTATGATTGTTGAACACCCGTTACTAAATATGGAGGAATTGTGGAAAATTAAGAAATAAATCCAGGGTGGGCAAAGTTACCATGATGTCAGTTTGCTTGAAAGACCATTATGATGTACAAACATGAAAATTATAGACTTTGATTTAGCAAATGTTATTTTTATTCATGTATACGCAATGCTTGATCTTTTCCTTTTTATCTATTTTTCCTAACACCTTTGTCTACATCCTGCCACCCACTTTCTCCTTGCAGTTCCTTTTTGACAATAAGCCATTTCCGTTCTATGTAGGATATATTTTCTTCCTCTTCCCACACATACATAGTTGTTCTGACAGCATAAACACCGGCATTTAACCATAATCTGCACTAGTGATACCAATCCTTTCACAGCTGCAAGGGCCTAAGATATGCGATGAAGCAATGCGTATTGCTTCGAGAGAGCTTAAGCAAGGCTTTTAGGTATGTTTGGTAGGTATGAGAAGGACAACAGTACCAACCAACATGCATTGTGTACCTTAGTGTACAAGCTGCACCATATAGACACAGTTAAAAAAAATACAGTATAAGTTATTTTATTTTTTTTTACAAATGTTTAAAATTTTTGCTTGATTTATCATTTGCAAACACAGTTCATGAACTTAAGGCATTATATCACAATGAAGAGCGTTCTATTCAGGACCAGATTTAGGGTGTGGGTTAGGGCACCAGGACTATCAGGGGGTTGTGCTTGATCACCACGGCCCTGGCTCTGCTGTGTCCAGTGAATGTAGTGGCTTGAATTCAGTTTTTCATAGGTGCCACAGCTGCTATACAAACAGCAGGCTAAAGCACCCTACAATAAACAGTGGGGTAGATTTAGTAAAGGCAAATAGACTTTGCACCTTTGCAAATGCAGTTGCTCCAGGGTTTAGTATATGAAATGAAGCTTCACTTTCCATAGAATACCCAATCACATGCAAGAAAAAAAAACAACCAAATTTCTGATTGCACATGATTTGATGATGAAAGTCAGCTGAGCTTCATCTCATTTACTAAGCTCTGGAGGAACTGCTCAGTCTATTTGCCTTTAGTAAATCAATCCCAGTGAGTGGAGGCCCTCAGCTTCATATGCTCAGGTAGTGTACAATAGCGGTGCCTTGGATGTGGGTACCAAGTCATATAAAGGGGAAAAAGTGGGAACCAAAGTTTCAGCCCTACCTTGCTTCATTTTTTAATTCCTTTTCCCTTCTCTGCCCTGGGCAATCCCATGATGAATGGAGGATTGGGAAGAGAAGGGCCAGTTGTGTACAGTATTCATTATTTACTGACTGACTGATAACATTTTAGGAATATTATCCTTCATTGTCAATAGCAATGCCGCTGGTCTGCAGCCAAGTTTCTGGTGGTCTCAGTACAATACTGAATGTGTTTGTGGACATATTTCATGCTGAATGGTACTGATTGTGTCTGCAGACAGGTTTCTGGGGGTGTCTATATGGTGCAATTTGTGTCTATGCAAACATGTTGCTGGTGATCCCAGTATGGTGCTGATTTTGTCTTTGTGGATTTTTCTGCTAATGGCATCACAATACTAATTTCATTTTGATTCAACTTCAGTAATTATGATTATGTTCATAGGTTGGACTTGATGGACTTGTGTCTTTTTTCAAGCTCACCTACTACGTAACTATGTAACTATGTTCTCGCTAATAATATATTTGTGTAAATCTTGGTAAATCTTCCTGTATGCTGTGTGTTGGGAGGAATAAGGACCATGGGGGGAATAATTAAACCCTGCCCTATCCTTAATGGACTTGTATGTATTAAACTATTTAGAGTGACCTATCAGGTGTTCAAAAGTAAAACTAAAATTACAGTCAAAATGTAGCTACATTTTAGCACCTGTAAGTATGCTTGAAAATCTTCAGCTACATTGGTACTAGCAGAAACAATTCACAGAATGAATAATACAATGTCCCATGCTAAGATGGTAGCCATCGATCAAAATCAAATTCCAAAATTTGAAAAACTTTGGCATCCTTGGATAAAACAACAGTTCCTGTCAAATTTCAATGACTCTGTCCTGTTGCCATGGTAACAGATTAAATGACTTACAGAGACACCCATTCTAAGGCTTCAAAGAGAACTAAAAAGAATAATAAACTGACGAGCGGGACAACCTTGTGGACCATACCTCTACCTTTCAACCCTTTTTCTTCTTTCTCTTTCCTTTTCTCCACCTTACGATTAAAGCTCATTATCAGAATTTATTTGACCTATATACACTCTACTTGTTAACCTCCCTGGCGGTATGATTATTTCAGATTTTAGGTGCTGAAAGCGGTACAATTATTTTGCACAGAAATTTGGCGTTTTATATTGTAGGCCTGTAATTCTTAGGAATAGTTCACTTAAATCTGTCCAAACAAGAGTCTAATAGACATCCCGGGTATGATAAAGTTTGAAAAACGAAATAAAAAATTATAATATAATAAATAACTATAAATAATTAAAACACACAATAATATAATAATAATAAAAATTATATAATAATGTAATCAAATCAAAAACACTGAAATTTGCTCAGTTGCAGAATTATAGCTTTTATTACTTTTAGTGTTTGATGACGGATCTCCCCACAAATCACTATCGCTCAATTCTGCAAGTGATTATAATTTATTATCGCTTTTTTCTAGCTGGTCTAAAACCACTTTTGATGTAAAGGGACGGTTTTGGTTGCTATGGACAATCTCCAGTTTCCAGGCAGAAAGAACAGTTTTATATATATAAAACTGCATGCAGGACACTGGACAGACCACTAGGGACAAAGGGGATGTGTAGTTATTTGATACAGTACTGTAATCTGTAAGATTACAGTATGCTGTATCTATACTATGTGTTTCACTTTTGAATTTACCGCCGAACTCCGTCCCCGTGCGTCGCAACGCTCGCAGGGAACGGAGCTCGGCACTGTGAATCGAGCGAGACACAGCGGCTCGCCGATCACAGCGGGGAGACATCGCAGGATCCAGGGGACAAGGTAAGTATGCTCTTCCTGGATCCTGCGATGCAAGCCCGAGTCTGGCTCGGGGATACCGCTTTTGGTATGTAAAATCCACCCCGAGCCAGACTCGGGAATACCGCCAGGGGGGTTAACAATATGTATAGTAGGTATAAATCTTTTAAATACCTACAAAAGTAACTAAGGAAATGATATATATCTTTAATTTAGGTTTACGTGAACCCAATGTTTAATATTTGAAATTTCATGATATTTACCTATATAAACCCTACTGTAAAACAATGAGCTTACTTTATAGATCCTTGTAAACTTACTTTATGTATCTTTATGTATCTTTATAACATTGTATACTCAATAAACTTCTTTTGACAAGGAAAATCTTCAGCTAAATTTCTGTGGGCCTGGGGATGACCAGGATCCCAGGCCACAGAATTATATATAAGTTTTGGACTTCTGCCTGACAAACATGTGAGCCCTTCCAGAAATAAGCACCATTCCTGACTGTTTAGCAGTTCAATAAAAAATGTTTTACTGGAAATTCTGGCTCTTACATTAGACTGTTAAACAGCAGGAATGGCGAGGGGCAACGGCTTCGCTCCAAGTTCAACAGAAGATTAGCCCTATGTATAGTGTAGGGATCTACAAGGGATCTACGAGACAAAAAAATACTAGTTAGTGGAATAACAGATACACTTACAGGTAGTACAAGGTGCCTGCATTATGACAGTACAGGCATACCCCACTTTTAAGTACACAATGGGGTTTATTTACTAAAGTTGGAAAGTGCAAAATCAGGCTCACTTCTGCATAGAAACCGATCAGCTTCCAGGTTTTATTACAAAAGCTTAATTGAACACGCCGAGGTTAGAAGCTCATTGGTTTCTATGAAGAAGTGAGCCTGATTTTGCACTTTCCAGCTTTAGTAAATAAATACCATAAATAAATAAAGTGGGGTATGCCTGTATTGCTACTCTGGTCACTCGACGGTCTCACTTTAAAGAACAAGTCAAGGCACTAAGTAGAATAATTCAGTAAACCACCAATATGATCCTAAAATCATGTAACTATGTAATTAATTCATCCAAAATTGCATTAAGATTTGTTTACCCCCTGTTTCTAACAACAACATGAAGCAGGACCTTTGCAGTGCCTCTGAGTGGATCTGAACCTTCCTACCAATCATTTTATTTTGTTTTGCAATTTGCATTTTTCCAAATGATCCTGTAGACAGTGCTTGGGGACCAACTGATGTGCAAATGGGTTTATTCATGATTTTGATTAGTGTAGATAGTAGGATATATTCCATGCCGACATCCCCAGGGTGATGAGCAGTGGCGTCGCTAGGGGGTAGCTTTTGGGGCTATAGCCCCAAATCTGGGGCCCATAGCCCCGAGTCCCAGGGGTCCCCAACCACAGGGCCCCGGTCCACTACCGAGCCGTGGCCTCTCAGCAGTAGTGCGGTGGGCAGCACTGGAGAGCTGGAGACTGGACAGGCAGCACGGAAGAGCAGAGAGATTACATCATCTCTTACTGCCCGTCCTCTCTCTGGTGACCTTGATGTAAGGAGCAGCTCTCTAGGGACCCTGAAGTAAGTGGGGGGCTCTCTGGGGACCCTGATGTAAGGGGGGGCTCTCTGGGGACCCTGATGCAAGGCGGAGGCTCTTTGGGGACTCTGATGTAAGGGGGGCTCTCTGGGGACCCTGATGTAAGGGGGGCTCTCTGGGGACCCTGATGCAAGGCTGAGGTTCTCTGGGGACTCTGATGTAAGGGGGGCTCTCTGGGGACCCTGATGCAAGGCGAAGGCTCTCTGGGGGACTCTGATGTAAGGGGGGCTCTCTGGGGACCTTGATGTAAGGGGGGCTCTCTGGGGACCCTCATGCAAGGCTGAGGCTCTCTGGGGGCTCTGATGTAAGGGGAGGCTCTCTGGGGACCCTGATGTAAGTGGGGGCATCTCTCTTGGGACCCTGATGTAAGGGGGGGCTCTCTGGTGACCCTGATGTAAGTGTATGCCCACCCAAGCGTATGACTTTCTTTACTTCGCTGCTATAGGCTCTAGCCCCAGATCTTTTGTAGACCTAGCCACGCCCCTGGTGATGAGTGTGTGTGAGACTCCTTACAATACAATAGGCTTGGGAACAGGGAACTTATAATACAAGATTAGGGCAATGGACAGGGTAAGAAGAGCAGTGTTAGTGGTTTATTTTTTGTTAGTTTCTTTAGGATAACTTTTTTTTATAATTTAAAAATTTTAACTTTTTTTTACAATACTTTTTATTATTATTTTTTAGGAGCCCCATTGGGGGCTTTGTTGAAATATCAGGAGTCTAAACATACTCCTGATGTTTTACTTTTGGGACAGAGAAAGGGACTGAGGACAGAGATTCCCCAGTCCCTTTCTCTGCATGCAAGCAGCAGGGGAAATCTGTGCAGAACAGGGTGATTAGGGTGTGCCCAGGCACACCTGACACACCCTGTGCACATGCTTTTGTTATAGACAACCATAGATATATAGGGTGGCCTGATGTTTGCCAACAATTCTACAATGAAAGCAAAGGTTGTTTGTTGGTAGCCTTTGTATCATTTTAATTGCTTTTTTCTTCCAGTGCGTACCTTTATATAAACACACTGCTTACACAGCTTTATGTCGATTCTACATTCCATTGGGAAACTGGACCATTTAAGGTGTGATCTGCTATTAAGGTTTACATTATTAGGGAATGTAGACTCACAATGAAGTTGGTACCTCACCTTTTTAGCTGGGCTTACACCTCCGATGGATGCGGCTCGCAGCAGGGGTCCGCTTCAGCCCTATTCTCCGTTTCAGGGATGAATCAGGGTGGAATTTTTGCCTGAATTCGGCCCTGAAATGGAGCCAAAAATGCACAGCACTCCTGTGCAAGCCACTCCACAGCCACAATGTAAACCGGCTCCATAGAGGTCCAATCACAATCTACTGTAATGCGAATTGGATGTGAGGAAACCCGCATCCAACTCGCATAGGTGTGTACCCAGCCTCAAAGGATTTTGGAGGATTGGGATACATATTTTCCTGACGTAACAAACCCACCTACCCACAATTATTGAATACTTGTTTATGTTGCCCAGGTGATTGATACACTTAGGAGAAAAAAAGTCCAAATGCTTCCTAATTTGCATAAATTATTGTTTACCTCTAGAATGCTTTCTGCTTGGATGGGCAAGCTGATTCCAAGGTTAGGCAACCCTGGAAATCTATCTAAATTTTGTCTTATTTTGGTGAATTCTGCAATTCCTGAATAAATTAGTGTAGATTTGTCCAATATGTGGAGAGTAATGCAGTTTGTAATTCCAGGTAATCATCCAAAAAATGAACTGCATGGTTCTCTGCAGATTGGAAAAAAAATGGTGTACTGATTTGTGATTGCCACATTCACGATTTGATTTGCCCATCTCTAATGAATGACACTTGCTTTTTTTGTTTGAAAACATTTGTTTGAAAATGATCTCTCACTAAAACAAAAATATGAATAATTTGAGTTTTATATAAAAAAAAGAACACATTTATTGTAATAGGTAAATACCAGATAATACTTTGTTATTTTGACTGTTTCTTAATTCCCCTTATCAATATCCAGACAAAAACAAACACTTTTTTCGGAGGCTATATGAACAGACATAAGATGAGGGGCCATTTTATTGTGGATCACCAGTATAGAAGGCACGTAGAAAGTCTTTAAAACAGATACAAATCAAGACTTGAAAGCATATATCTCACAGGTGCCATTTAAGCAAGGTTTAGGTGAAAATGTTTAAAAAAATATGTTAGACTTTACATAGGAAATGTTTTCTTTCTTTCTTTCTTTCTTTCTTTCTTTCTTTCTTTCTTTCTTTCTTTCTAACTCTTTTAACATGGTTTTACTCCCACGCAGCCCTAGCAACAGGAACCTGTCTCCCAGCAACAGCATCTTACGTGAAAGGAGCGTAGGGAGGGAGTGAGGGATGGAGGGAGAAGGGAGGGAGGAGAGAGATGCGCCAGACGACAGCCTTATAAGGACTTTTTCTCGCTCCAAAAATAAAACAATCAGGTTTTTATTCCTCTCTCCTTCACCTCACCAGGGAAGGAAAGTTTTAGAAGAGGGAAATCCCTTTAAACTTTTGATTGCTGGCAAGAAAGGGGATACTAGCTCAGGCTTTATGGTCTGTAGCAGAATTTGGTGATTAGAAAAGATCCATTTTTACCCTATGTGCAGAATTCGCCTGGTCATTTTGTAGAAGGATTTTGTTTTAGCAAGACAGGTCAACATCAATGGACAGATATATAATCAAAAGCTGCTTTCAGAAAGATAACTATATTATGATCTAAGGATAAAAGCTACTACTGACAATAACAATACTCATAAACAGGATTTAATATAGCCATGTAATTAAAGTGGAATGATTGATATATGGGGGTTTACAGTCCACATTAATTACATTAGAATTCTTTGCATGGCTTAGTGTTTTGCCACTGCATGTGCCCACTTGAATAGCAAAAGAATGGTCGAATAATTTAACATTCTGCTGATGTGAGCACCAAATGGTTAACAGTGCATTACTGAGCAGATGAGTGGTTAAACAAAAGGAAGAAAATGGGAAAACATATAAATAAAGAAGGTCAAGGATAGGAGAGAAGTGATTGCAGCTATTTTTATCAGAAGCTAGAGTAAGAGCATATACGTGATGGAAAAGGTAAGGGATTGATAATAGCAAAAGCAACATCACAAATCCATTAATAATAATAATAATAATAATAATAACATTAAATGTGTTTTTCGTGTGTTTACAGCTATATGCACTTTTCTCTGCCCCATTCCTTAGCATGCCATGAGTGTACAATGTAATTCTTCTATGGGGTTACATTTCATGTAGTAAAAGCACAAAGGTACAGTTAGTGCAAATAGTTTACACTGGGTAATGAATCTTTCAGGCACTAATACAGGTAAAAGAAAAGGAAAAGAACATAATTTGTGTGTCATAATGCAGAATAAAAAAGGTAGCAGAAATTGTTGTAAGGTAAATGACTCAGTACACGACACACAAAATATCTTAATTCTAACAGCATGTACCATATACAGTGCCTACAAAAAGTATCCCCCTTGGAAGCTGTCATGTTGTATTGTCATGGAACATTGAATCACAGTAGAAATTTCTTTTTACTGATCATCAGAAATAGACTCTTTCATGTCAAAGTAAAAACAGACCTCTGCAAAGTGATTTCAGTTATTATGCAGTGATTTCAAATACAATTACAATTAAAAAAAAAACACATAATAGTTGCATAAGTGTACACCCCCATCAAGTCATTGTTTAATAGATGCACCTTTGGCATCAATTACAGTTTGAGTCTGTGTGAATGGGTCTATAACAAAATAGGTATTTGGCTGAATGATCAGACAGTGAGTAAAGCCAGCAATACATGGATCGAAATTCAGCTCTTTCAGCAGAGACTACACAAATTTTGATCCATCTAAGGCTGTTCCTGCTTGGGAGGAGTCAATCTAGTGATCGACTCCTCTTGAAAGGGACTGTTAAAAAATTTGAGCTTGATCAGTGCATGCAGCCAATAAGCTGCAGCGCTGATCAGTCTATTCTGACAGCGGAGGAGTACCACTATCAGGATATATCAATATATCAGCACAGCATAGAGGGTTCCTTCATTCACCTTGAATAGGTGGATAGTAGAATCTGGCCAGCTGGCTGATCAAGATAAAATTATCCATCTATGGCTAACTTTACTGTAAGTTTCAGTTTACTAAACAGATACAAAGTCAGAAGCAATAATGCAAAACCGGTTCAGGATGGCAATACACTGCAAAATGATGAAACCTGCACAAACATTGACTTTTTGTCTGTACTGAGAGATCTGTACTAGGTAAAAGGAGTCTGTACTGAGGGGTTTGTACTGGAGGAAAGAGATTGTCGGTGCTGAGGGGTCTGTACTGAGGGGAAGATGTGTTCTGGGGGGGGGGGGGTAGTGTCTGTACTGAGGGGTCTGTACTAGAGAAAGGAGTGTCTGTACTGAGGAGTCTGTACTGGGGAAGGGGTGCCTGTACTGTAATGAGGGGAGAAGTGTCTATACTGAAAGGTCTATGATGGGGGAGAAAAGTGTCAGAAATGGGTGGGGGCAATGGTGTCTGTACTGGGGGGGGGGGGGGGGTCGGTCCGTACTGGAGGGTCTGCACTGGTGCACTGGGGGGAAGGGTGTCTATACTGAGGGGTCTGCACAGGAGGTGTTCAACTGTACTGAGGGATCTGTGCTGGGGAGGTCAGTCTGTACTGAAGGTTTTGTGCTGGTGGGATCCATCTGTACTGAGTGGCTTGTGCTGGGGGGGGGGTCCATTTGTACAGGATGGACTGTGTTGGAGGGATCAGCCTGTACTGAGAGGTTTGTGTTGGGGAGGTAGGTCTGTATTAGAGGGTCTGTGCTGGAGGGGAAGTCTTTACTGAGGGGGTTGTGCTGGGTGAGATATGTACTGTGGGGGATATGGGCTTGGGGGAGGGGGGTTTGTACTGAAAAGAGGGGGTCATTTTTGGTTGTACTCTGCAAAGTGACCTGCGCATTTCGCATTCCTGACCACTTCACTCTGTGTGTTATGCATTCCTGAGCTCTGCAATATAGACACCATGTTTTACATTTTATACATCTGACTACTGCACTCTGTATGATGGGCTGTATATGAAATATTCCTGACCACTGCACTCTACATTACTCCTGGTAACTCCTTTAAGGTTAGCTATATGTAGAATAGTATATGTAATAGAACAGTTTTGATTGATTAAAATAAGTGTGTTGAGATTTTTACATGTCTGTTAGACTCCTGCTTGTGGCATATTCATTAAAGCATGCTGTATTTTGTGTGTAGAAGGACTGTGGTATATGTGTGCTGTGCATAGTGGGTCAACTCAGGTTTTTTTTTTTTAAAAGATATTTTATTTTTCCATTTTCAAATAACAAAAAAGAAAACAATAAAGAAAACAATGCAGATCTACAGTGTATACAAGAATTAAGTCAGAGAATGTTAAGTTAGTCTGCAAGACTATATACCCCAAGAACAAATTCACAACATTCACTCACACACATTCATACCAATAGCACATACGACCCCTGATCAGCACTATATTTACTGTATTTTGTATACAACCTCTACTATCCAGTTTATTTAAACATATTTCAAGGCGTGAAAGATGAATCCCCTTGACATCACTCTGCCTGAAAGAGTTGGGAGGATAGGACACCCCCCCCCAGAAATCTCTTGATACATCTAACCATGGCTGCCTTATCTTAGTGAACTTCTTGGGAAACTCCCTACTTTTATATTTAAATTTGGGGAGGACCCCATTAACCAAGCGGAAGAAAACAGAAGCCGAGAGTGGACCCACGTCTTTCCAATGTAGTAAAATAGTTTTTTGTGCAAAAAATAACAAAATACGCAGTAAAGTCCTGGCATGAGTGCGGGGAATACGGTCATTCAAAACCCCCAAGAGTCCAACTTCCGGGGTGTGGGGTATTGGTAGGTGCGGTTCATTATCAAAGAAAGCAAACAATTCCTTCCAGACACTTGAGAGTCCAGAGCATGTCCAAAACATGTGAAAGAAATCAGCAGCGATCGTATTACATCTGGCACAAGCAATATCTGGGCCTAGACCCATTTTAACCAGTCTAGCAGGTGTATAATGTAAATGATATATGAACTTAAATTGTATCAAGAGATCTGCAGTGCTAATGATATCTTGAAAACATATCTCTATGGCCTCATCCCAATCCTCTTCAGAGAGCTCAGGCATAAACGTCATTCATTTGCGCTGTGAGATCTGGAAGGGGTCCGCTCCCACCGCCTGAAGGCGCCCATAAAACGTTGTCACCAGCTTGGCAATTTTAGGGAATGATAGCAGATCTTCAATAGAGGATTCCGCGTGCTCTATGGTCAATGATCCGAACTGAGTTCTGAGGGCATGTCGTAACAAAAGATATCTGAAGAAAAATTTGTTATCAAGACCGAATTTCAGTCTGAGTGCTTCAAAAGATAATAGAGTCTTCTCCTCGACTATGTGGGAAATATGTGTGATTCCAAATGGGCCCACCAGTTCGAATCTGGATGGCCATAGAGCTCAGGGAGATTAGGGTTCCGCCACAGTGGGGTCTGTGGCGAGACACCTGATAGGGATTGTGTCAACGTTTTCCCTCCCTCCCTCCAAGCCATAAAGAAAACCTCCACCGGGGAGCATCTGGAGCCCCCTGATCTCCTTGATCTATGCAGTTCATCTCGTAGTGAGGTAGGAGGTTCAAAAAGGGTCAGTAGAAAGGCAGTGGTGGGAGTTCAGGGGTCAGAGTGTAGCCAGTCATGAATATAAGCGAGCTGGGAGGCAAGGAAGTAATGTCTTAAGTTCGGGCAAGCCAGACCGCCCACGACATTTGCCGTTTGTATGGAGGTCTTGGCTATATGGGGTAGGCTACCATTCCAAATAAAGGCGGATAGGGCGGAGTCAAGTTTTGCAAAGAACTTTTTGGTAAGGAATATCGGTGATGCTCTAAAACAATAAAGAAACTTTGGTAGAAAAATCATTTTGAATATATTTATGCGCCCGATCAGATTAATAGGCAATGATGACCAGGTACAGAATTTATCCTTCATCTGTTGGACTATAGGGGTAATATTTAGATCCTCATATCCAGAAAGGTCAGCGTGAATTTGAATACCTACCCTGTTTCCCTGAAAATAAGGCCTAGTGTGATTGTCGGTGATGGCTGCAATATAAGCTCTACCCCCCAAATAAGCCCTACCCTGTTTCTCTGAAAATAAGCCCTACCCTGAAAAGAAGACCTACAAGGACTTTAACTAGGGCTTATATGGGTGGTAGGGCTTATATTGCAGCCATCACCGACAATCACGCTAGGTCTTATTTTCGGGGAAACAGGGTAGGTACTTAAATGAGGGGGTTAACTGGATATGTGACCTCTGTAAATAGTCAACTGAAAAGGGAGGGCCTATAACAAACGCCTGGGATTTCTCCCAGCCCACTTGAAGACCCGAGACCGCACCAAACTCCCTGACAACCTGTAGTAGTTTAACAAAGGAGCTCTCTCTACCATCCAAGTATATAAGGGCATCATCAGCATAGAGAGAGATTTTCTCTTCCAGAGGGCCAGAGCGGATACCCCCAATCTCAGACGTCTGCCGCACAGCCAGAGCCAAGGGCTCAATGGCTAATGCAAACAGAAGTTGAGAGAGAGGACATCCCTGCCTAGTACACCTCTTCAAAGAGAATGGATCAGAAATATCCCTATCCGTGCAGACTCTAGCTCTCGGGTCTGCGTATAGCAATCTAGCCCATTGGATAAAGTAAGGACCAAGTCCCATCCGTGTCATAGTTTCCCATATAAAGGCCAGCTTATGGTATCAAAGGCTTTTAATATATCCAGTGAGAGGACCAAGCCACCACACCCCCTTTTTGCGGTATTGTGGATGTGCAGATACAATCTACGAATATTATCGAAGGTACTCCTGCCAGGCATGAACCTGGATTGGTCTGGTGATATGAGAGATAGAATGACCATCTGGAGTCTAAGGGCCGGTACTTTTGCTAAAATTTTTGCATCATTGTTCAGGAGCGAGATGGGTCGGTAGGACCCACAATGCAGCCTATCTTTGCCAGGTTTGGGAATAACGACAATGAGTGCTTTGTTCATGGAATCAGGAAGCTGTCTCAGCTCAAGGAAGTCTTGGAACGTCCTGAGGAGCCTGGAAACCAGCTCCTCAAAATGCGTCTAATACCATTCCGAGGGAAGGCTGTCTAAGCCTGGGGTTTTGTTAGAGGGTAATAAATGTATGGCTGTTGAGATCTCATCCAGTGTAATGGGTTTTTCAAGGGAGGCTTGCTGGGGGGTGGTGAGTGTCGGGAGGTCAAGAGATTCAAAAAATCCCATAAAGTCTGTTTCTGAGGGAAGAGCTGAATCCCTGTACAGTGTGCCATAGTAATCTGCAAAGGTTCGGTTAAGGTTCGGTTAATAGTTAGTGCGTCAGAGGTAATTGACCCATCAGGAAGTTGAATTGAGGGAATCGAGACATCCTGAAAGTCCGCGTGGGCAAGATAGGCAAGAAGTCTACCGTTCTTCCCCCCATGCTCAAGGATGAGGGCAGAGAGGTATAACTGCTGCTTCCTAGTCAAATCTACCATGTGGAGTTGAAGTGCTCTATGAGCGTCTGTCAGCATGCCCCGAGCCTCAGAGGAGGGAGCCTCAGAATGACGGGTGCGAGCCTCCTCTAGAGCTTTGTGAAGAGCTTCTCACGTCTCCCTTCCTACAGACCTATAATGCTTTATTTGTGAGATATATGAACCTCTGACCACTGCCTTGAAGGCGTCCCAGACAGGGCCCACCGCAGCAGAGTCTGCGCTGAGAGACCAGTATTTAGCCATGTCAGACGGGATGGCCTCAGAGATCTCTGGCATAGAAATCCAGAGAGGAATGAGTCTTCAGGTCCGAAACAATGGCTTGTGTCCCATAGTTAACCTCACCTGTAACATGGAGTGATCAGATACCGTCTGGGAGATATATAGAGTTGACTGGACATGGGGTAAAAAATCCCTTGTGGCCAGGGCATAGTCAATTCTTGAAAGGGCTGCATACGACCTTGACTGGCAGGAGTACACTCTGTCGTTTGGGGACTTCCATCGCCATAGATCCATAAGTATTACACCATGCACAGAACAATTTAGACTCAGACTTCAGGGGTTTCAGCCTATCCAGCTCCAGTTGCAGAACTGAGTTAAAATCACCTAGGATAAGCATAAGGCAGTTAGGCAGAGTGGCAAAATGGACATTAAGTTCAGAAAACATTGCAGCCGTGACCGGGGGAGGGAGACAAACCGTGACCAAAATAAAAGGGGTACCATGGATTGACACATGTAAGATGACATACTGCCCTTTAGGATCTAGGATAACTTGATGACATACAAAAGGTAATCCCTTACGGATTAAAATTGCAACCCCCCAGGCGAAATTAGAATAGGTAGATTGGTAGTGGGGTCAACTCAGGTTAACTGAACTATGACCCTTTAGATCTCCCACTGTTAGCTCGATTTGTTCACAACCACAATTTGACTCCTTGGATTATTTTTGGGGGGATGGGTTGTTAAAAAAAATGATCGCCCCCGGATCCAGATATGCTAAATACACCATAGGATGGACCCACTCACTCAGCAGTTTGTTGGGTTTTGGTAATATCTTCACATTTTCTCTGGGACTGGGCTGCCATCAAAACTGTATCGCCTCTTTTAGATGGGCAACCACTGGATCCTCTTTCTGTGTCTCCACTCAGGTATACTCTTCCAGTACATGGATGAGGTTCACCTAAAGCTTTCCCTTATACCTTCCTCTAGTCAAGTCATACATTTTTATCTTTACAGCTTCCTTATCCACATTTCTAGGGTAATAATGCAAGAAGAATTCAAGCTTCATCATATGTGCTGCTTAACATTACTCCAGAGTGGCAAGTTTAGCTGTTTGGAAATGTACCATCAGTCCAGACATAGAACTTGGCTGCTGTCAGGTACTCAGCAAAATGTTTGATGGCTGCCCACACCTAGAACAACAGAATCAGATTGAAGCAGCTGTAGTTTGTAGGCTTCCTCTCATTGCAAATAAGCTTCAACTAGCATAAATGATGGTCCTCTTCTTGCTGCCTTGTACTTGTGAGAGTACAGCCTCTAGGCCATGATTACTAGCACAATGTCTTAGCCAGAACATAAAAGATAAGTCAGCAAGAAGGCCAGAATGGGAGCCAACAACTGCTGCTTCAAGAAGTGAAACACCTCCTGTTCTTTCAGTCCCCATTCCACTATCACAAGGCCCCCGTTATAGCCTATTCAGTGTAGGAGCTTTTAAACTGGGGCAGAAGGAAGAGCATAGTGCTTGATGAAATGGTAATAAGATCATGCCAGCCCCGGAGAAGTTCTGACTTTGATCATAGTAGTTGGGGTGAGTGTGTGTGTGTGGGGGGGGGGGGGGCAGTCCTGTATGGCCTTTACGTTCTGGGAATTGGGGAGTATGGCTTGTATAGAGATGACATGTCCTAGGGGCTAGGTTTTATGCTTGAATAGATACCACTTCTTGGGTTGGAGCTTCAGTCCATACTGTTACAGCTGGGCAAATACACCATCAAAGTGCGCAAGGTGGTCCTTGAATGTTGCAAAAAACATAGCTACATCATTTACACAAGGGGTCTTCAAATTTCAGTCAGTCCTTGAGACTTTAGGGGGTCAGACTGTGGCCAGTGGGAGTAGAAAATGCTCTAGCAATGGTGGAAATAAATAATACCTTAGGCCTTGGGAGTAAGAAAATTACATTCCACCTTTGGTCACTAGGAGGAAGAATAATGCCCTCGTTATTGGTATTGGGGGGAGGAATAGTGCTAATTGCTGATATCAGTTGGAGGAATAATGCCCCATTATTGGTATCAGTGTGAGGAATAGTACCCTGCTGTTGGTGTCAGTGGAAGAAATAGTGCGCCATTGTTGATGTCAGTAGGAGAAATGGTGCCTGCTGTCAGTGGAAGGAATAGTGCCCCATCATTGGTATCAGTGGGAGGAATAATGTCCCATCATTTGTATCAGTGGAAGGAATAGTATCCTGTTGTTGGTGCCAGTGGAAAGAATAGTGTCCCTTTGTTGGTGTCAGCGGGAGAAATAGTGTCCCCTTGTTGCTATCTGTGGAAGGAATAGTGCCCCATCACTACTGTCAGTGGGAGGAATAGTGCCCCACTCTTGGTGTCAGTGAAAGGAATAGTACATCACCATTGGCATCAGTGGGAGATATATTGCCTCATCATTGATGTTCTTGGAATGAACAATGCCCCATTGTTGGTGTAGGTGCAAAGAATGGTGCCTCAACTTGGTGATAATGAGAAAAATAGTGCCTTCTGTCAGTGGGAGGAATGTCCCAAAGGCAAGCAAAGGGCCTTATCTGGCCCACGGGTCACAGTTTGAAGACCACTGATTTAGATAGATCCGCTCCTATCCAGGTTAATATCTCAAAGACCGTGTTCCAATTCACCTCTAGAATGTGGCATATGCATCCTTTTGAACTGGCACAACACTGGGGAGTGATGAAAGTAGTCATCAGCTGGTCTGCCTTAACAACAGGAATCTGGCTATACCCATTGGCAAGACTGGGTGTGGAGAAAAATGTAGCCATGTCCTAGGGCACCATTCCTCGATCTGTGAAGAAGATAGGCGTTTCTCATAGTAATCGTTTTCAGATGCCTGTATTCCATACAAAAGTGGATGATGCCATCCTTTTTTTCATACCAAGACACCTAAAGTCACCCATTGGCTCTTTCGCTCTTTCATCACCCCTTGTAGCATCATCTGTTCTAGTCTATGGTTGACTCTTTGGCAGATGTGTGGAGGTTTGCTTCTCTACCTCTCTAGGATGGAAGGGCTCTTCTGAGGGCATTTCATTTTCAATTGAAGTGCTGCAACCCAGGTCATTGTCCCTCTGTGACAGCACCTGTGACCACTTATTCAATAGTCACCTTACTGCTTCTAACTTAGTGGGTGTCAGTTCCTCAGTGGTCAGTTGTAAGAGTGGTAGTAATGCTCTTCTGCCCATTTTCTGTTTGATTCTTCTAACCTTTGGTCATACTCACTCTTGCCACAAAGTGACAACCATGAAACTCTTGGAGCTTTGTGAGTCCTACCTTTGGGGTAATCACATCCATGATTTTGGCCAGTTTTGCCACTGCTGTCCCAGGCAGCAGGCAGATGGGAAGAGTCTTGGTGTTAGGGATTCTAAATCAAAGCCGATCCGCCCTATACGGTCACTACGCAAGCTGCGTAGGGCCCCGCAAATTACTCGAGGCCCCGCCTCCCCCTCTTGTCAAAGCGCGTCAATTCATGTTTACAACATCCAGTGGCGGAACTTTAGGGGTCGCTGCAGTCGCATTTGCGACTGGGCTCTTCCGTTATACCGCTGTGGGGGGGCCCCCAAGACCCAGCATCCCCCCCTGGACCTCTGGCTGGCCATTTAGAGTGCAGTGGGGAGAAGTGGAAGGCGGTGATCGGCAGCTCTATGTTGCCTGTGTGGGCGGAGGGATCTCCCTGGGGCTTGTAGTACTCTCTCGAGTGTCAGTGTATACAGTGGAGAGGAGAAGGGAGGGGCCTCTGACCTGGGCAGGTATCAGTTTCACTCTGCTTGAACACTGTTGCTGATGCCCGGGTCAGAGGCCCCTCCCCTCTCCGCTGTACACATTCGGAGATAGAACTACTAGCCCCAGGAAGATCCCCCTGCCTGTGGACACCATAGAGCTGCCGATCACTGCCTCCCACCTCCACCAGCCAGGTACAAGGGAACATCTGCAAGGGGGAGTCAGCTGTTTTGGGACCCTGATGTAAGAGGGGGTGCTTTCTGGGAACACTTATGTAAGGAAGGGGCCCTCTGGGGACACTGATGTAAGAGGGGGGCCTCTGGGGACACTAATGTAAGGACGGGGCCCTCTGGGGACACTGATGTAAGAGGGGGGCTCTGGGGACACTAATGTAAGAGGGGGCCCTCTGGGGACACTAATGTAAGAGGGGGGACTCTCTGGGGACCCTGTGTAAGGAGGGGCTCTCTGGGGACACTAATGTAAGAGGAAAGGCTCTCTGGGGACACTAATGTAAGGGGAGGCTCTCTTGGGACCCTGGTGTAAGGGGGGGGCTCTCTGGGGACCCTGGTGTAAGGGGGCTCTCTGGGGACCTTGGTGTAAGGGGGGGCTCTCTGAGGACCCTGATGTAAGGAGGGGCTCTCTAGGGACCCTGGTGTAAGGGGAGGCTCTCTGGGAATCCTGGTGTAAGTAGGGAGGCTCTCTGGGGACCCTGGTGTAAGTGGAGGCTCTCTGGGGACCCTGATGTAGAGGAAGACTCTCTGGGGACCCTGATGTAAGTAGGGAGGCTCTCTAAAGACCCTGATGTAAGGAGGGGCTCTCTGAGGACACTGATGTAAGGGGGGTTCTCTGGGGACCCTGATGTAAGGAGGGGCTTTCTGGGAACCCTAATGTAGGTGGAGGCTCTCTGGGGACCCTGATGTAGGGGGAGACTCTCTGAGGACACTGATTTAAGGGGGGATCTCTGGGGACTCTGATGTAAGGGGAGGCTCTCTGGGGATCCTGATGTAAGGGGAGGCTCTCTGGGGACCCTAATGTAGGGGGAGGCTCCCTAGGGGCCCTGATGTAAGGGGGGCTTTCTGGGGACCCTGATGTAAGGAGGGGCTCTCTGGGGATCCTGATGTATGGGGGCTCTCTGGGGACTTATTCTTTGACTGTTTTGTTTAAAGGAGGGAGGATTTTATTGGGAGCACTGAAGTGTCAGGTGTGACTGTGTGGCAATGCAAATGGTTTACATGCTCACGGCATCACGGGTTAGGTAGAGGGCCCCTTGGCATAACTTTGCTTAGGGCCCCAGGGAGGTCATGATCGGCACTGTTCTAAATAGTACCATATCTTGCAGGACCATTTTGAGGGACTTGGTGACAAATTGAGCTACATCTGAGGGCAAGGGTTCAATGAGGACAATGAGGCCCTGTTATCCATGGTGAGAGCTGACATATATTGTATGGTGACATTGATGAGTATGAATTTTTGATTAGGTAGTACCACACCCTCTCTTCTAAAGGCAACCCTGACAATGCCAGCTTTTTTTCCAGATGTTTACAGAGCACACATCAGGATCCTCCAATGCTTCCAGGACACGCAACAGTCACAAGATTTCCTTAAAGTAGATTTTTAGTCACAAAATGTAGTCCTGCTAGATATGTACAGGCTAGCCCCTGTTGCAGGTATAGCTATGTAAAACATTAAAAATAAGTGCCTGTACTGTTTAAAATCCAGTAATACACTGTTTCACCCTGCTCAGTTGCTCTCCATTTTTTGGCACTTTAAGGCACTGACGAATTTATAGAGTCCGATCTACTGACAGCCTTAAAGCGGAATTAAACCCTCTTATGCTTTACAGCCAAGGAAGCTGCTTCTGTTTGATTTGATCTTACATAGTTTTTACATAGTAGGTGAGGTTGAAAAAAGACACAAGTCCATCAAGTTCAACCTATGTGTGTGTGATTATATGTCAGTATTACATTGTATATCCCTGTATGTTGCAGTCGTTCAGGTGCTTATCTAATAGTTTCTTGAAACTATCAATGCCCTCCGCTGAGACCACCGCCTGTGGAAGGGGATTCCACATCCTCGCCGCTCTTACAGTAAAGAACCCTCTATGTAGTTTAAGGTTAAACCTCTTTTCTTCTAATTTTAATGAGTGGGCATGAGTCTTGTTAAACTCCCTTCTGCAAAAAGTTTTTATCTCTATTGTGGGGTCACCAGTTTGTTATTTGTATATTGAAATCATATCCCCTCTCAAGCGTCTCTTCTCCAGAGAGAATAAGTTCAGTGCTCGCAACCTTTCCTCATAACTAATATCCTCCAGACCCTTTATTAGCTTTGTTGCCCTTCTTTGTACTCGCTCCATTTCCAGTACATCCTTCCTGAGGACTGAGGACTGATCTGATCTGCTTATTGAGGAAACAAGCAAATGTGACAGTTAGCAATCCCCGGCATTAAAGGAATGTAACTTTTTTGAAACTGTTGGTTTTAGTTCAGCTTTATGATTTACTTCTGCTCAGGGGCTCTGGGCTTCAGCAAAATGGTGGCCTCCAGCAAGAAGAAACAGGAGCACAGCTGGAGGCAGTTTACAGCTAATTTTGGTAGCATAATTATTAATGTGGAATGTATGTTCTTTACTAAAGAACATTATTTAATATCAAGTCATTAAGGGTCCGCTTTAAGTGGGCCCAAGTGTGGAGAGTGCCCCTTCAGCAGTCCCTGGATGATATTAATGCCCAGTATAACCTGCGGTCACCCCCTCCTGGAGGTGTGGGCAAATACTGTCCCCTTCTGGCTGAGGTCCTGCCAACACAGCTCAAGCTTTACCCACAGCTTCTTTAGCAAGGCAGTGGTCGTCTTGATGAAATATACTGCCCTGCGGCTCAGTCTCTGGAGGGAGGGGATCATGCCCTGCTTCAGTATGTCACAGTACATGTTGGCATTCATGGTTCCCTCAATGAACTGTAGCTTCCCAGGGTCGGCAGCACTCATGCACCCCCAGACCATGACACTCCCACCACCATGCTTGATTGTAGGCAAGACACATTTGTCTTTGTCTCACCTGGTTGCCGCCACACACGCTTGACACCATCTGAACCAAATAAGTTTATCTTGGTCTCATCAGACCACAGGACATGGTTCCAGTAATCCAGTCTGCTTGTCTACAGCAAACTGTTTGTGGTTTTCTTGTGCATCATCTTTAGAAGAGGCCTCCTTCTGGGAAAACAGCCATGCAGACGAATTTGATGCAGTGTGCGGCGTATGGTCTGAGCACTGACAGGCTGACCCCCCACCTCTTCAACCTCTGCAGCAATGCTGGCAGCACTCATACATCTATTTCCCAAAGACAACCACTGGATATGACGCTGAGCACGTGCACTCAACTCCTTTGGTCGACCATGGCGAGGCCTGTTCTGAGTAGAATCCATCCTGTTAAACCACTGTATGCTCTTGGTCACCATGCTGCAGCTCAGTTTCAGGGTCTTGGCAATCTTCTTATAGCCTAGGCCATCTTTTTGTAGAGCAACAATTCTTTTTTTCAGGGAGTTCTTTGCCATGAGGTGCCATGTTGAACTTCCAGTGACCAGTATGAGAGAGTGAGAGCGATAACACCAAATTTAACACACCTACTCCCCATTCACACCTGAGACCTTCTTACACTAATGAGTCACATGATACAGGGGAGGGAAAATGGCTAATTGGGCCCAATTTGGGCATTTTCATTAAGGGGTGTACTCACTTTTGTTGCCAGCGGTTTAGACATTAATGACTGTGTGTTGAGTTATTTTGAGGGGACAGCAAATTTACACTGGTATACAAGCTGTACACTCACTACTTTACATTGTAGCAAAGTATAATTTCTTCAGTGTTGTCACATGAAAAGATATAATAAAATGTTTACAAAAATGTAAGGGGTGTACTCACTTTTGTGAGATACTGTATACAGGCGGTCCCTGGGTTACGAACAAGATAGAGACTGTAGGTTTGTTCTTAAGTCGAATTTGTTTGTAAGTTAGAACAGTACATTTTGTAAGTGTAACTCCAGTCAAAATAAATACAGGAGTGATTTTCTTTTCCTAGGGGTGGATTTCCTCTCACTTCCTGTTGTCTCAGAGATGGGAAGTGAGATTAAATCCATCTAATAAGGATACAGACAGCAGTAAAAATCTCACAGTGGCTCTAACCCCACACCACACAATACTGTACAGTACTAGCCAAAACTAATAAATAAATACAACATACACAGCTGTTTGCTTTAACATAGTATTTATGTTTTCCTCTGCATGTAGATGCAGATACATGTAAATGCTTAAACATTTTCAAACACTGTACAGTACAGAACAGTACAACCTTAAACAATCGTGGTAGAGGATGATGGGCTTGTTGAAGAGGATGGGACTGCTATTATAGAGTCAGAATCTGATTCAGCTGCTGGAGTCAGTTTCTTAAAGTAGACATCAAGGGATGTTTGCACAGCACTTTTCTTTATCTCATCATAAATAGCCCTGTAGCATCTCAGGCCTTCAGTAACTGTACGGTAAACTGTGGCATACCTCTCTGTATTAGGATCTTGCTCCTCTAACATTGCGATTCCTGCTTCAATGAGATGAAAAGCATCAGCTAACTGTTTTGTAGAAAACTTTTTCAATTTTGGAGTTTCTAGGTCCTGGTTTTCTTCCCTAAATGCTGTCATCTGCTTCTCTAGTTCCATAAGGTCTTCATTGGTTAGTTCTTTGCCACGGGAGACGAGTAGCTCGATGATATCATTTTCACTGATGTTCAACTGCAGTTGATTACCAATAGCAACCAAAGCTTGCCTGGTTGTGGAGATTTCTTCATCTGTAAACCCCAGAAATTCTTGTATGAATTGGGAGCACAATTTTTTCCAAACTCCTCTCATATTTGTTTCTTTTACTTCATCCCAAACATCAACAATATTTTTGATGGCTTCATAAATGTGATAATTTTTCCAGAACTCTCTTAAGGTCCTCTGATCCTTTTGGGTAGCCCTGACAGCTTTTGAGAATGTCCTGTGTAAATAATAGGCCTTAAAGGAGGCTACGACTCCTTGATACATTGGCTGAAGTAGTGATGTGATGTTGGGGCGGGGGAGGCAGAAATACCACCTTTACATTGGGGTGCATGTCAGCTAAAGTGTTTGGATGTCCAGGGGCATTGTCAAGAAGAAGAAGAATTTTGAAGGAAATGTTTTCGCTCAAGCAATAACGTTCAACAGCAGACACAAAATGGTTCGAAAACCATTCTTCAAAGACTAACTGTAACCCAAGCCTTTGAATTTGCCCTCCAAATAACAGGAAGAGATGCCTTATGGGGCGTGCACACGGTAGGACTTTTCGACCAGACTGGTCTGACGGACGCCGAAATCCGGCGAACAATCCGATCGTATGTGGGCTTCACCGGACCTTCAGCGGACTTTTCCAGTAGCAAATCTGACGGACTTTAGATTTGGAACATGCTTCAAATCTTTACTTCAAATCTAACTCTGCCGAGCCCAGAAATCCACTCGTCTGTATGTTAGTCCGATGACGCTAGGGCAGCTATTGGCTACTGGCTATCAACTTCCTTATTTTAGTCCAGCACGTACGAATCTGTCCTACTTTGGTGTGATCATGTGTAGGCAAGTTCGGTCATTAGAAAGTCAGTTCAAAGTCCGCCAAAAGTCCATCGAAAGTCTGTCGAAAGTCTGTCGGACAGGCTGTCCGACTTTTGTAGCTGAAAAGTCCAATCGTGTGTACAGGGCATTAGTGACATTACGTAGTGCCCTGGGATTTAAGAAGTGATACCCTAGCAAAGGCTTGAGCTTTAAATCCCCAGATGCATTACCCCCAAGTAATATAGTCAGCCTGTACTTTGATGCCTTATGTACTGGTGCACATTTTTCCTCTATTGAAATGTAGGTCCTCTCTATAATTTTTTTCCAAAACAATCCAGTTTCGTCTACATGAAAAAATTTGTTCTGGCAAATAACCTCTGTTGTCAATAATATCTTCTAATATCTAGGGAAAATAATTTGCAGCACTTACATCGGCACTAGCTGCTTCACCTTGACTTTAATGTTATGCAAATTAGCTCTTTCTTTAAAGCGATTGAACCAACCCCTACTTGCAACAAATTCTTCATTGCAAACGTCTTCGCTCCCTGGATGGGCAGCTTTTAAATCTTTGAAAAGGCTTTGAGCCTTTTCTTGCACCAAAGAAAGACTGATAGGCATATTGTTATTGATTTATTGATTTTGGTCTTCAATCCAAATTATCAGCAACCTTTCCATCTCGACAATTACACCACTGCGTTGCTTGGTAATAATCTTGAATGCATTTGGGTATGGCCTTTCACATGCTCCTTTATTGTACCTTTATCTTTAAAAATGGTTGCGATTGTTGATCGATTGTAGCCTAATACTCTGCCAATGGATGATAGAGTTTCACCTTTCTCTGATCTCTATTATTTCTACTTTATTTTTCATGGTGATGGTTTTTCTTTTCTTTGCTGTATCACCAGCACTTGCATCAGATTTATTTTTCACAGGTATACTAAAGACAAAAAATGTGGAATGAAGTGCACTCTAGAAAAGAACAAGAAGAAGAAAAAAAGTGTAGCAGCCAGCCAATTTATTACAAATTTATTGTAATAAAACAGGTACTGTATAAAAACACTCACTGTGGCGCGAGTTATAAGGCTCATCTGTTGGATCTGCCCGCTTGTTGTGCTTCCCCAGCCCGCAGCAGCAGTGGATCCAGTACAAAAAACAGGACTAAAAGAGACCCAGAAGGATAGTTGCATTCAGGACCAAGCAACTGTACAGTATAAACAATAAAAGATGGCATAAAAACACACATGATTGAATGGGAGCTCCACATAGGCAGATGACATAAGCTCATTTGAGACACAGGGATATAATGTACATTAACACAGTCCTGCGATCATAGAAGTTACAGGTAGGGATGAGCCGAACACCCACCGGTTCGGTTCGCAGCAGAACTTGCGAACAGGCAAAAAACTCGTTTGAACACGCGAACACTGTTAAAGTCTATGGAACACGAACATGAATAATCAAAAGTGCTAATTTTAAAGGCTTAAGTGCAAGTTATTGTCATAAAAAGTGTTTGGGGACCTGGGTCCTGCCCCAGGGGACATGTATCAATGCAAAAAGAAGTTTTAAAAATGGCAGTTTTTTCGGGACCGGTTTACGTACCTGGGTGACCCCGCCCCCTCTGACAACATGGGGAAAGTCACAGGGAAGTCCCCGTGCGTCAGAGGAGGGCGGGGTCACTGGGTGGCCCGCCCTCTGTTATATAAGAAATGTCAGAAGAACTGAAGCGTCACACGGCGGAAGACTCCCACTGAGGCGGATCATGCGGACGGAGCAGAGAAGATGCCTGGAGGAAGATGCGGGACGAGAAGAGCGGAGGAAGAAGAAGATGGAGAAGAAGAAGATGGAGGAAGAAGAAATTAATAAAGGACTTGTCAAAAACCGTCTCTTGTGTTTTTTAATTTCGACACTTTTTTGTGAAATGGTAGGGATACATTTGTACCCCATTACCAATTCACACAGGGGAGGGGTGGGATCTGGGGGTCCCCTTGTTAAAGGGGGCTTCCAGATTCTGATAAGCTCCCCGCCCACAGACCCCCACAACCACCGGCCAAGGGTTGCGGAGATGAGGCCCTTCTCCCCACCAACATGGGGACAAGGTGCTTTGGGGGGCTGCCTCAAAGCACCCTCCCAATGTTGAGGGCATGTGGCCTGGTATGGTTCAGGAGGGTGGGCGCTCTCTCATCCCCCCTCTTTTCCTGCGGCCTGCCAGGTTGTGTGCTCAGATAAGGGTCTGGTATGGATTTTTGGGGGGACCCCACGCCATTTTTTTTTTACATTTTGGCGCAGGGTTCCCCTTAATATCCATACCAGACCTGAAGGGCCTGGTATGGAATTTAGGGGGACCCCCATGCACTTTTTTTTTATTTTGGTTTGGGGTTCCCCTGTGGGGAAATCCCATGCCATTTTTATCAATGAACTTTTATGTGTATTGTCGGACCGATGATTCATTAATAGCTGCGGGTAGCTTTAAATGACTTTTTTTCCCTAGAAAAGTCATTTTTCTGTCAGACTGTTCTAAACACGGGAAACATGTGCCCCTTTACAGGCATACTATAGACACCCCCCAGGTACGAAATTTAAAGGAATATTACACTTTTATCACTGCTCCCGAAAAAACGTCAATTTTTAAAACCATTTTTCTGCATTGATACATATCCCCTGGGGCAGGACCCAGGTCCCCAAACACTTTTTATGACAATACCATGCATATAAGCCTTTAAAATTAGCACTTTTGATTTCTCCCATAGACTTTTAAAGGGTGTTCCGCGGCTTTCGAATTTGGCTTTTGAATTTGCCGCGAACACCCCAAATTGTTCGCTGTTCGGCGAACAGCCAATGTTCGAATCAAACTCATGTTCGACCCGAACATAAAGCCCATCCCTAGTTACAGGTACAACTACAGGACGTACTCCCAATAGTAGTGAGCACAGAGAACAGTATTGCATTCTCACCAGCTCCACAGTTTCAAGGTGCTTCTGGCTGTGCAGTAAAGTGGGATGTTCCGGGCGCTTTTGAGCATGCAGCCATGTATGTGGGATGTGCAGTACATGTAGTACTGCAGTGTGGGATGTGTCTGGTTCTGCTAGATGGCTGCTCGGAGGTATCCGGGACCAGCGTGGAGTGCAAGTGTCCGGCAATGACGTAACGCTGCCTCCATTCGTAAGCAGGAGTCGTTTGCAACTCAGATGTTTATAAATCGGGTACTGCCTGTACATATATTGTGATGGTATGCGAGGTGAGGTCATTGATAATCAGTATATTTCACCTCGCATTTGATCTATTGTCAGAGACTGAACCGGAATCCGGCCCAGATTTTTCCAGCCTCTGTGGCAGGCTTGGTTCTGGTCCGGGTCTTGTGGACCACTTGAGTCCATGCTCAGGTGGACTTTAAATGACCAGGAAGAGAGCACAACAGTGCTCTGGCCTGAGACTCAGAAGGGAATCTGAGAGAGAGGAGCCCTGTTTGTTTGGATAGAAACGAATGTTTGCTTTACCTCATGTTTTGTGGGTAACGGGGACCAGCCCCACACCGTATAGAGAGCAGTGTCCTGTTTAGTTTAGCGCTGGACGGCAAGGATTTGTTTTACTGTTTTGTTTATTTTTATGACTTTGCAAACCACCTGTAAATAAAGCTGGCAACCCACCAGATTTTAAAGAAACTGCCTGTACACTGACCTTCATTTCAAGAAAAGGTGATCCTCACAAGCTAATCTCCCCACAATATATATATATATATATATATATATATATATATATTAGGGATGAGCTTCGAGTTCGAGTCGAACTCATGTTCGACTCGAACATTGGCTGTTCGCAAGTTCGCCGAACAGCGAACAATTTGGGGTGTTCGCGGCAAATTCGAATGCCGCGGAACACCCTTTAAATGTCTATGGGAGAAATCAAAAGTGCTAATTTTAAAGACTTATATGCAAGTTATTGTCATAAAAAGTGTTTGGGGACCTGGGTCCTGCCCCAGGGGACATGGATCAATGCAAAAAAAAGTTTTAAAAACGTCCGTTTTTTCAGGACCGGTGATTTTAATAAGTTAAAGGGGGCTTCCAGATTCCGATAAGCCCCCCGCCCGCAGACCCCCACAACCACCGGCCAGGGTTGTGGGGATGAGACCCTTGTCCTCATCAACATGTGGACAAGGTGTTTTGGGGGGCTACCCCAAAGCACCCTCCCAATGTTGAGGGCATGTGGCCTGGTACGGTTCAGGAGGGGGGGGCACTCTCTCGTCCCCCCCTCTTTTCCTGCGGCCTGCCAGGTTGCGTGCTCGGATAAGCGTCTGGTATGGATTTTTGGGGGGGCCCCACGCCGTTTTTTTTTTTTTGGCGCGGGGTTCCCCTTAAAATCCATACCAGACCTGAAGGGTCTGGTATGGAATTTAGGGGGACCCCCACGTCATTTTTTTAAAAATTTTTGGCCGGGGTTCCCCTTAATATCCATACTAGACCTGAAGGGCCTGGTATGGAATTTAGGGGGACCCCCACGTCATTTTTTTTTTAAATTTTGGTTCGGGGTTCCCCTGTGGGGAATTCCCATGCCGTTTTTATCAATGAACTTCTATGTGTATTGTCGGACCGGCAATGCAATAGCCGCGAGTAGTTTTAAATGGCTTTTTTCCTTCAAAATGTCATTTTGCTGTCAGACTGTTCTAAACACGGGAAACATGCTCCCCTTTACAGGCATACTATAGACACCCCCCAGCTACGAAATTTAAAGGGATATTACACTTCTATTGTTTGACTTTAAGCATTATTAAAATCACTGCTCCTGAAAAAACGGCCGTTTTTAAAACTTTTTTTTGCATTGATCCATGTCCCCTTGGGCAGGACCCAGGTCCCCAAACACTTTTTATGACAATAACTTGCATATAAGCCTTTAAAATTAGCACTTTTGATTATTCATGTTCGTGTCCCATAGACTTTAACGGTGTTCGCGCATTCGAACAAACTTTTTTCCTGTTCACATGTTCTGGTGCGAACCGAACAGGGGGGTGTTCGGCTCATCCCTAATATATATATATTGTAGCAATACTCATGGTGGAGCTGCTGGTTTAAGCGGGGCTGTCCTCTTTGCTTTACACCCTTCTTAAATTGTTCACTCCCCTTGACACAACTGTAGTGCAGTGTTAAAACAATATGAGCATTAACCTTAACCCACAATATACACTTACACTTAAAGTTACCTCTACCTGGGTGCTGGTAGCTCCACCTGTAGGAGAAATGACAACACTGCACACAAATTTCAATAATGACCAAAAGTAACTTCTTTCTTTGAATAAGTAATATATTTATATAAAGAGTTATTTCAACAAATATACTATCACACCAACGTAGTGTGATAGTATAAGAAATGATATGACAATCAATAACAATCCCAGAAATACATATATATTGATATAAATCTATACCCGGGAGCTCCCCTTGATCTAAACCTTAAAGTCACTTATACTAAAATGCAGGGCCCTGCAATGAAAAAGGCAATCCAGACGTCTTCAGTCTTCGCTAGCTTTTATAATTGTAATCCGTATAGAGGGTTCCTACTGGGCGTTACACAGTGTAGTATAACGCACTAAAACAATTGTAATCCAAATGAGTGGCTAGAGGTCTTTATATGAAGAAACAAAACATCTAGCATCCGCTCTTGAACGCTGAAGTCTATTTGGATGTAATACTCTCAGACTTAACTTGTTCCGTAGGACTATCAGTCCCAGCAACACTCTGTACAGTTCTAAAGATGTGTGTGTAATACTCAAATAAACTTCTGGGTATCAACCCTCTCACCACACGGGATCCAGGCAGGTAGATGTCTCCGGTTCAGCAGTTCTCAGTTCCGTAGGGAGGCACCACCATGCCGTCACACTGTTCCGTTCACAAACGACCGGGAGTCCTCGGTTATCTCCCCACGGGTCTTCCAGAACAATCACGTCTCTTGTCCAGTTCACTGTGATGCAAATGACAGGATACCGCAGCTGCTCCGCTCCTTCGCAAAGTAGGCCGCAACCCTGTGGGACACACACACCCACAGAGTCCTGCTGACAGGCCACGCGTCCCAGGAACAAGAAAGCTAAAATGGCCGCTGCTTACCCTTTTATATCCTCCCACAATGCAGTTCAGTTCTGACTTTGTCCAGGAGCATTGTGGGTGGGTCAAAGCTACAGTTCCGAAGTAAACAGTGAATCACTTCCATGTCACTTAATCCTGAGACGTAAACTTATTGTGCTTTATCAATTGTCCACAAGATGGCACTAACACAACTATTGTACTAAATAATACACATAGAGCTAGAAACAACAGTTGTCGGTGCTACATACTCCCCCTGCTCTAAATCTTTGGTCCCCAAAGATATGTAGGACTTTGTTTCTGCTACACATCTTAGCCTCTAAACGAGAACATAGGACCTACAGGGGAGCCTCCCACCAGTTTTCAGGTGTTGGAAAGCTACCCTGTGTACCCACAACTGTCACTCTAGTATCAGTTACAGGTGTGCCAAGGGGTGAAGCAGGGCTCTCATTATCCAGATTGACTAAGGAGGAACTAGGCTCATCAATGTTCCTTTTGCTGATAATCTTTGTGGTTTCAGAACACTCGCCCAATGTATCGTATGTTAGTCTCTTAGGTGGGCGAATGTTCCTCTTCTCCCTTTGTTTCTTTGGTGAGTCCCCTATTTCTGGCTGAACACCACTTTCTTCCATTTCAGTGGGAGATAAACACTCTTCAGTTCTTTTGGACAATGGCACAAACTCTGGAGTTCCTGGCCTGAGGGCCTCACTACTCTCCTCAGCTGTGGTTGATGAAACACTCGCTTCAGTTTTGGGCATATTAGATGACCACAACCAGCTAATGTCCATCTCTCTCTCCTCATTGTCTTCAGTTGCTGAAGTTCCAGACTGGGACCTAGTTATAGGCCGTTGTGCAACTTCTGATGTGGATGATAATTCCTCTTCGGGGATTATCCTGACTGCATGAGTAAGAGGCAAAAGGTGATTCCGATGCCAAGTTTTAGTTGGTCCAGCACTTCCTTCTGGCCTGATTTCAAATACTGGGAGCCCTGGAAGCTGTTTACACACAACGTATGGCTGTGATCTCCATCGATTTGCCAACTTGTGTTTGCCAGGAATACCCAAATTCCTTAGTAAGACTCGGTCACCTGGTTGAAGATCTTGGACCCTTACTTTAAGGTCAAAGTTTCTTTTATTCCTGCTCTCTCTGTTTTCTGACGTGGTCCAGGCCTTCTCATAAGCAACCTTCAGACTCTTATATCAGAGGATATTTGCATATCCTCTGTGAGAAGCTTCTGATGTGTGATCCAGAGAAGTTCCAAAGGCAAAGGCCACTGGTAGCCTAGCCTCACGCCCAAACATCAGCCGATAAGGTGAATATCCTGTGACGTCACCCTTGGTGCTGTTGTATGCATGTACTAAAGCGGCAATATGCTTACTCCAGTTGGGCTTTTGCTCGGAGGTTAATGTCCCCAACATATTAAGAAGAGTTCTATTAAATTTTTCCGGCTGAGGGTCTCCTTGCGGATGATAGGGTGTAGTTCTGGATTTTTTTATTCCCAGTAGATCCAGCAACCTCCTGATGAGTGTACTTTCAAAGTCCCTTCCCTGTTCTGAGTGGATGCTTTGTGGTAAGCCGTAATGGACGAAGAACTTCTCCACCAATGTCTTAGCCACTGTGACTGCCTTCTGGTCTTTCGTGGAGAAAGCTTGAGCATATCTGGTGAAATGGTCCGTGACTACCAGAATATTTCCTTGTCCACTCAAGTCAGATTCTAGGCACAGGAAGTCTATACACACTAGATCCATGGGACCTTGGCTTGAAAAGTGTCCCATTGGGGCTGCCCGTTGTGGCAGAGTCTTTCTCTGGATACACCTATGACAGGAGTGACAGTAACTCTCCACTTCTCTCTCTGTGCTTCTCTGGCAGCAACAGTTGCCACTTCTCCTCCGGATCTTCAGAGGGGCCCCTTCGGTAGACCACCCCTTGCAACAACTGCAACCGATCCCACTCTTTGTGTAACAACAGAGCTCCTTTTTGGGCGCTTTTCAAAAGTAGATCAGGGTGTTTACCCTCCAAAGCTTCCAATACCAAGCTGCAGAGTGGATCCTCTTGCTGATCTGTCCTAAGATCTTTTCTTGATAATTTCAGTAAATCCTCTGCAGTAATCTGGGAGACATTGCAGTAATACCTGGGCACTCCTTCCGTAGTCACTCCAATCTCATCAGCTCTGGATCCACCTTTCTCCTGCTTAACGGCTCCTTCACAAAGGGCTCTTACCCCATCTGGGGCAAGTTGAGTCCAATCCTCTTGGGAGCTCAGGGGACTGTGGGGTCTTCTTGACAGCGCATCTGCATCCCTGCTGCTGGTTCCCGGTCTGTATTTCAGGCTGAAGGAGAACATTGAGAGAGCAGCAAACCACCTATGGCCTGTGGCGTCCAATTTTGCGGTGGTGAATAAGTATGTGAGGGGGTTGTTATCTGTTTTCACTACAAATTCGGCACCATAAAGATAATCCCTCAGCTTGTCTACCACAACCCACTTCAAGGCCAGAAACTCTAGTTTATGAGTTGGGTAGTTCTTCTCAGCAGGAGACAAACTTCGGCTCACATAAGCAACAGGCCTTAATTGTCCATTGTGTTCCTGATAGAGCACTCCGCCCAGCCCATCTCGGCTGGCATCCACGTGCAGTTCATAGGGCTTGGTAGGATCCGCATAAGCTAACACTGGAGCAGTTGTTAGTCTCTTCTTCAATAGACTGAAGGTCTCCTCACATTCCTGAGTCCACTGATCCAGAAAAGATTCTTTTTTCTTCCGGGGCCCTTCTTTTTGTCTCCCAGGTTTCTCCGAATCCACATCAGCCTCTTCTTGATTCTTTAGTAGTTCTGTGAGTGGGTGAGCTATTTTTGCGAACCCCTCCACAAACCTCCGGTAGTAGGAGCAGAATCCTAGGAAGGACCTGAGCTCAGTTACATTCGTGGGCCTTGGCCAAGAGGTAACAGCTTCCAATTTCTCAGGATCAGTTGCTATCCCTTCTTCAGACACAATGTGCCCCAGATAGTTCACTGAAGATTGGTAGAATTGACACTTCTCCATGGAAAGTTTCAAGCCCTCTTCATGTAACCTTTTTAGAACTTTTTCCAGTCGCTCTTCATGTTCTTCAATAGTTCGGCCAAACACAATGATATCGTCTAAGTATACTAAGACCTCAATCAAATTCATGTCGCCCACTGTCTTCTCCATGAGCCGCTGGAAAGTTGCTGGGGCCCCAGACAGACCTTGTGGCATCCTGTTGAATTCATAGAACCCCACGAGGGTGATGAAAGCAGTCTTCTCCTTATCCTCAGGACTCATGGGGATCTGATGATAGCCACTCTTCAGATCTAATACACTGAACCACTTTGCCTCTGACAAGCTTTGTAGGGCATCTTCTATATGGGGGGGTAGTGTATTGATCTGGGATGGTCCGTCAGTTCAGAGTCCTGTAGTCGATACACAGACGGAGTGACCCATTTTTCTTCCTCACCACCACTATCGGAGAGGCATATGGACTCCTGGATTCTTTGATAATCCCAGTCCTTTTTAGCTCAGCCAGCTGTTCTCGGAGGTCTTCAAGGTCTCCCAATGGGATTCTCCTTACCCTCTCCTTACCCATGTAGAAATCTTTGTATAGTAAGGTCACTTGAGCTCCGGTATCCAACAGTGCCTTGGCGTAGATTCCTTCGACCTGGATTGGGATGATCGGAGAGGGTCCCACTAGGTTGCGGGGAAATTCACTCTGAGGGTTCGACTTCTCCTGCCTACTAGAGCGTATCTTGACTCCTCGTTTCCATGGATGCTTCCTCAACTTCATTCTTCCCCTTTCTCTCAAAACTTTGGGAACTTGGGTTTTGTTGGAGTTGGCAACAGTTTCAGGGCGCCCAGCTGACTCCTTCACTGGGGCCCTTTGAAGTTTTCCGCCGGCTTTTGACGTTGCACTGCTGCTCTTGGACTTGGGCACACGTTCCCAAAGTGTCCAACCCCTCCGCAGTTGAAACAACGTCCAGATCAGCTCCTGAAGGTGGAGTCTGGTACTCTCTTCGATTTTGCTGTTCTTCCACTGGGCGGATTTGGGGGTTCCGTGGTCAATAAAGTCATCATCTCCATTAATTAAGCCACCTGAGTCTTGAGAAGCTCAATCTGGGGATCATCCTCCATCACATTAACTGTTCGGACTCCAACAGTGTGCTTTCGTTCTGGGATGTTCTCCTTCTTTCTCTCCAGTATAGCTTCTTCTTCCCATACAATCCGAATCAGATCTGGGTATCTCAATATGCCTCCATCTTGGCGAGTTCTTAACTGGAGGGTGATGGGGTCCAAAGGCTGGGCACCCCTTAGGACTTGTTTGGCTCGAATCTCATCCACCTTACAAGGATCTATTCCCTTCTTTAGTAATATCTGGTGAATGACCTTGTCCAGCCGCCTCACATACTCTGATAACTTCTCTCCAGTTTCCTGATAGGTGTGTTCTAATTGGTAAATTAGGTCGGAAACCTTTTCAGTACGTCCAAACACATCTTGCAGGATATCCAGGTAGTCTTGGGCTATGCAGTTCTGTTTGCTGAGCTTTAAATTCTGAATGGCCTCAGAAGCAGGCCCCTTGAGACTTTCGGTGATCCGTTGCTTCTTCTGTATTTCAGGGATGTCCCACTCATCCAGCACCTGTGTGGTCTGTTCCAACCATTCCTCAAAAGTATCTTCTCCTTTGGGTAAAGGCTATTGGCCCGAGAAGATGCCCAGTTTTCGGTACCCAATCCCTGAATAGGTTGAGCTCCCTTTCTGACATTGGGACACCAAGTTTCCAAGGGCTGTGATGAGTTCAAGTTCAATTGCAGTCGGTACTGACTGCGATGGACCCCTGACTCTTGTTAAACTCATCTGAGAGAAGTTGGCAGGATCCTCCCCCTGCTCTCTTTGGTGAGTCAGGTGAAATTTTGTCTTGTCAGCGAGTTCAACACTTTCACCCTTGAAGTTTTCCGGAACTCCCTTCCTCCATTCTAATGGTCAGGTCTTACTGCGACCACCTTGGCTCTTTGACCTGGGGATAGTGTTTTCACCATTGATTAATGTGTTCCTTCTCCCAGATATCTCCCCAGAGTTCCATGGCTACGCTCGCTTCTGAGCAGACGCCTTCCACCTCACACTACTGTGCCGCAGTGAGGGGATCCATTTTAGGGTTATTAAGAGGGTGTTTGGCTTTAGAGTGACAGTTATGCCGAACGAGCCCCCACATGTAGCAATACTCACGGTGGAGCTGCTGGTTTAAGCGGGCCTGTCCTCTTTGCTTTACACCCTTCTTAAATTGTTCACTCCCCTTGACACAACTGTAGTGCAGTGTTAAAACAATATGAGCATTAACCTTAACCCACAATATACACTTACACTTAAAGTTACCTCTACCTGGGTGCTGGTAGCTCCACCTGTAGAAGAAATGACAACATTGCACACAAACTTCAATAATGGCCAAAAGTAACTTCTTTCTTTAAATAAGTAATATATTTATATAAAGAGTTATTTCAACAAATATACTATCACACCAATGTAGTGTGATAGTATAAGAAATTATATGACAATCAATAACAATCCCAGAAACACATATATATTAATATAAATCTATACCCGGGAGCTCCCCTTGATCTAAACCTTAAAGTCACTTATACTAAAATGCAGGGCCCTGCAATGAAAAAGGCAATCCAGACGTCTTCAGTCTTCGCTAGCTTTTATAATTGTAATCCGTATAGATGGTTCCTACTGGGTGTTACACAGTGTAGTATAACACACTAAAACAATTGTAATCCAAATGAGTGGCTAGGGGTCTTTATATGAAGAAACAAAACATCTAGCATCCGCTCTTGAACGCTGAAGTCTATTTGGATGCAATACTCTCAGACTTAACTTGTTCCGTAGGACTATCAGTCCCAGCAACACTCTGTACAGTTCTAAAGATGTGTGTGTAATACTCAATTAAACTTCTGGGTATCAACCCTCTCAACCCTCTCAACCCACACGGGATCCAGGCAGGTAGATGTCTCCAGTTCAGCAGTTCTCAGTTCCGTATGGAGGCACCACCACGCCGTCACACTGTTCCGTTCACAAACGACCGGGAGTCCTTGGTTATCTCCCCACGGGTCTTCCGGAACAATCACGTCTCTTGTCCAGTTCACTGTGATGCAAATGGCAGGATACCGCAGCTGCTCCGCTCCTTCGCAAAGTAGGACGCAACCCTGTGGGACACACACACCCACAGAGTCCTGCTGACAGGCCACGCGTCCCAGGAACAAGAGTGCTAAAATGGCCGCTGCTTACCCTTTTACATCCTCCCACAATGCAGTTCAGTTCTGACTTTGTCCAGGAGCATTGTGGGTGGGTCAAAGCTACAGTTCCGAAGTAAACAGTGAATCACTTCCATGTCACTTAATCCTGAGACGTAAACTTATTGTGCTTTATCAATTGTCCACAAGATGGCACTAACACAACTATTGTACTAAATAATACACATAGAGCTAGAAACAACAGTTGTCAGCGCTACATATTTTTATTTATCAATCTGATATACTGACTGTCTGTAAGGGATAGACGGGTGGTACCTCCTCCATGGTTCCCTCCTTGTTGGGCGCCAAGTAAGGGTCACATAAGAGGCCTATCCCAGGGTGGGTTCTTCTGAGCTATGCTAGGTACTTTGGATAGGGTCACTGCCTTGCACATGGGGTACCTTTATTTAAACAGACGGCTCAACTCTAGTAAACTCTCTCAATGTAAATATACACCACCACACTCACTGACACACTTAGGAGGGGCACACCGAGCCAATGCCCTCTCCACCTGTTCAAAAAACCACTACTACTTCACTCCCAGTAACAGTAAGGAGTCCCGCCATGCACCTAGCGTGGACTCAATGCATGCACTCACTTAACTATTCCTCTTCTGTGCCTGTGCACAAGTTGGGGACCTCTGCAGTCCTGATCTGCTCCCGTTGCTATGGGAGATGGACCTATTCGTGGAGAGCGTGCCAACAACAGCTCCTCCTGCAAGAGGCTATTTCACCTGTCACATATACATGCTTACGACAGGCTGCTAGGGAAACCTTTATTACCCTTCATTACCCTGGGACCTGCACAGGATAGAGTCCATAACTGGTTGAGTCCATGATAGTAGAATCTAGAATTGGCATCTTCAGGGTGGACTGCAGGTTCCAGCAATCCCCCTAGGCTGCAGAAGGACCCTGAAGGCAGATGTTCATTAGTTGACACTACAGTCTACGCATTATCAGCAGGCTAAGAGAATGGACTCCGGCAACGTGACAGCAATGACTGTTCTTTCTCATTCTGAAGCTCCCAAGCCCCCCTGGGTCAGCACCCCTGTCCCTTTTATAATTAAAGTGGATGTAAACCCACTCTCACCATTTCTAAATTACTTCCATAGTGCTGATCTATAAGGATATACATGCCTCCTGCATGTATCCTTACCTGTCAAATATCTCCCCTTTAGCTGTTTGGAGCCCTGCAATACTTTGGATTCTGTGGGCAGGTCTGTTGTCCATGGCTCGGTGGGGGGAGCCATGATGTCAGTAGACTCTCCACCCACCTCTACACTCCCCTTGGCCAGGCATCGATATTTCTTATGCTGAACTTCTGCTGGTCTCATGCATGATGGCCCATGATCACTAACATCCAGTCAAAACCCAGGAAAGTCACCACATGACTTCAGCATGCCCAATCATGCTGAGGTGTGGAGCAGCCAATCCCGGGAAAGCTGGAGAAGAAAGGAGGGGGGATGTGAAGTACACAGAATGCCTCTCTCACACTCATGCATGAGATAAGGAAATCACTTGTCACTCACAGCAAGGGGGAAGAAACAGACACTTATTTCTCTGTGTGTCTGTTTTTATCTTACTGAAGAAAGATAAGATGATTGCTCAGAGCTGGATTAACTCTTCGTGGCAAGACTGGGCACAGATGAAATTAAATCCTCTGCTGTAACAGATATGAGACTCCATTGAAAAAATTTTTTGGGGGGTTTGCATCCACTTTAACGCTAACCTTTCTGACTAGGGCAGCATAAGACTCTACCTGCCTACATGCTTATGACACTTCTTGAGGCCCCAAAGTAGACAGTAGAGATACCCATAAATTGATCACATTTTGTAAAGCAAACATCCCAAGGTATTTTTAGGAGGCAATTTTTTTCTCATTTTTTTCCCACAAGTTTTTAGAAAACGTGTAAAAAAATACTGCAATTTAATAAGATATTTATAACACACAGCATGGACATACTTAGAATTACACCGCAAAACACATTCCTCTACTCCTATTGAGTATGGGCATAACACATGTGTGAGACTTCTTTAATGTTCGGACTGCTCATGTACTCGACTTTGTATCTTGTGTATCACAAAAATCAGCCAACTATCAAAACAGTGTGCTGTTATGTTCTGCACAAGTGGTCAGGGAATATAGCTTAGTGTAGCTTCACCTATAGCAGTTCCCATTCCTATAAGTAAAGCAAGCCTAGCCTTAGCCTACTGGTACATGGCTGCCCCCAGGAATGCTATGTTCACAGGCCAGGAGGCTAAACTAAGGGGGAATATACAGCTCCTCTGGTTCAAGGGATGCAGTTGTCTGCAGGGGGAGCCTGGGTATAGCAGCGATCAGGCTTACTGTTGCTGGCTGCACTGGTCTGGCAACACTGGGACTGGAGTGGCTAGTGATCAGGGACACTGGCAGGCTGCTCGTGACACTGTACTGTGTAAAAAAATAAATAAACTGGTGTTGATCACTGCAGGTAACACTCTTCTTCTTCTCACAGCCAATTGCTATGGAAGAAAAGCAGAGCACTGGATGCAACATGCAGCCTGTCAGGGTCCAGATCTGAACCTGGGACCTCTGCAGTGTCTGGCTGTAGCTCGTCTTGCTGTGCCACCTGAGATGCTGGACAGCTCTTTGTCTAAATCCCTTGGACAACCTTGTCTTGTGTCTTGTTTCTGGTATACCTTGAGCTCCTTGCTCCTTCCATGAATTTCCTGATTCTATCTCACTGCACTTCCTGTTTGCCAGAATATTGTGCTATCTGCAGCCAATTTCTTGCTCCCTTGCATACCTGCAGCTGTCCTTATCATCACTACCACTCATACTGACCTTTGGCTTGCTCCTCGACTATGCTTCTGCTTGATCCCAACCTGCAACCACTTGTTACCGACCTTAGGCTTGTTTACTAACTATGCTTCCACTTGATCCTTACCTACTACATCTGTTACTGGACCCCAGCTCTCTTACCACCTGGTGGGGTGATCCTGAGATCTGCAAACTGGCACTAGCACTAGTTTACACACTACTGCTCGGGTGAGCCTGCATTATCCGCCAGGGTGACCTGCTTGGGTACTTATTGTACTGGTCGGCATGAACCTCTCTACTGCTATAGCTACTGGTCTCCGTGCCTGACCCTTGACCATGACACAGCCTTTATTTACATGTGTGATTGCTGTGATTTGGCAGGGAAAATGTACCCAGCTCTGTGATCTGCTGTGTCTGATGGATAAAGGGGTCACAGATCACACTGCTTTGTGTGCTAGAGAGTGCGCACATGCAGCACAAAGGGGAGGCCATTTTAAAACAGTCATCTGGCCATTTATGTACAACAGCTGGACGCAAGTGGTAAAACATATCTATGTATCAGGAACCATGAATCAGACCGAGACAGAAGTATAGTTAAATCACACTTGTTTAATAATAATAATAATGTAAACAGATTAAGCTTAGTCAAAACAAGCCAGAGTTCAGAAACCGGATCGGGTAGTCAGCCAAGCAAATGTCAGAGAGCCAGAGATAAACGTAGTAGTACAGCAAGCATTATCAGCAGCCAGAAGGGACACTTTAGCCGAGCAAGTCTTCAACAGGAATGCAGGAGAAAGTCTCTGTGATGTTGACAAAGGCGAAGGCAGAGATCAAGTGAGCTGGACGACTTTAAGTAGGCAGGACTGACGAGCAGAATCAACAACAGCTGGGTAACTGTGGAGAGAAATGGGAGCCGGCAATTAGTCGACAGCTGAGCCGCCAGCTCAGAGAAGGAAGGGCTGAGCCCAACTCTGACACTATGGTCAAAATTTTAAATCATTATATTACTGTGCACATTATATTTCAATTATTCTACCCTGCTGCTATTAATTTGAACCAACGTGAAGTTTATAAATAATGTGAAGGTCCCCAAAAATGTATTAACTCTGTGACACATTCACAGAGCTGTGTCGCATATTTTACAGAGCCTGTCTTCTGAACTATTGAGGGGCTGAGAGGAGGAGTATCAGGAGGCATAGTCAGTACATAAATCACTGTTTGCATGCAGCAAGGTAGCATGGGATATGTAGTTCTTATAAATTAAAAGTAAACAGCAGAGGAAAGCATGGACGGAATAGAGGACGTTTTTGAAAGAGATGGCCAGCAGACAGGCAGCACTAACAAAATAAGAGGAGATTTTTTTAAGTAAGCTTATATTGGATTGTCAAAAATAACTACCGTATTTATTGACGTATAACACGCACAGGCGTGTAACACTCACCTTAATTTTAAGAGGGAAGTTTTAGGAAAAAAACTTAAATTTTAAATAAATAAAATTTAAACATTTTAAATTAAATTTTGAAGCAAAATAAGGGTCAGTGCCCATCTGCAGCCTTGCCATTGCCCATCGTTACAGCCTTGCTCATTATTGCAGCATAATCAGTGCCCATCTACAGCTTGCCATAATTGCTGCCTGATCGGTGCCCATCTGCAGCCTTGCAAATCATTGCAACCTGAAAAGTGCCCATCTGCAGCCTTGACCATCATTGCAGCCTAATCAGTTCCCATCTGCAGCCTTGCTCATCATTACAGCCTAATCAGTGCCCAGCTACAGCCTTGCCCATAATTGCAGCCTGATCAGTGCCCATCTACAGCCTTGCTATAATTGCAGCCTGATCGGTGCCCATCTGCAGCCTTGCCCATCACTGCAACCTGAACAGTGCCCATCTGTAGCCTTGCCCATCACTGTAGCCTAATCAGTGCCCATCTGCAGCCTTGCTCATCATTACAGCCTAATCAGTGCCCATCTGCAGCCTTGCTCATCATTACAGCCTGATCAGTGCCCATCTGCAGCCTTGTCTATGCCGGGATAGACAGAGCCGAATCTCCTGTGTACTCGGCTCGGCTCGCAGTCATGCCCAGTCCCGCCCCTTGGCTTGACTCCTAAGATGAACATAGCAGCAGTCCAATGCTGGGACATCAATGCTAGGAGCCATCTAGGGTGCGGGACTGGGCGTGACTGCGAGCCAAGCAGAACCGAGTACACAAGAGATTGCGGCTCTGTGTTTTGGCGGAGCTCGTTCCCTCCTTCCCCTCCGATGCAGCCTATATCGACATATAACACGCACACACGATTTTCCCCCTATTTTAAGGGGGAAAAAGTGCATGTTATATGCCGATAAATACGGTATTTGGTATTGTTGCTCCACCATCTGTCATATATCTTACCTTTTTTGCAATATTAAGCTGAAGCACCTATCCGGCTGTAGTATGTCCCAGCATACTATACTATACTACAGTCACTTGCAAGAGAGATCATGCAGTAGGAGCGTCAACAACTGGTCACCAGGGAAAAAATGGAGACCACAGAGGGTGCGGCCTACCACACACCCTCTCCTTCCCATGACTGCACTAAACCCTGGGCACCCGTTCTGTATGTCCCTTGTCCCTGTCCGGCACTCAGTGGGATCTGCACAGGGGATCTGACCTGTGGGAGCTACTGGGAGATAAGCTATCACTTTTAAACACAGAAGCTGGACTTCAGTGTTACCAAGTGATAGTGGTGAGCAGGGAGCAGAAGACCTGAGCCAGAGGTGGTGGAACTGAGTTCCCCCTAGTTCCTGCTGAAAAAAAGCCCTGACCCTATAAGCAGTCAAATAGCGCAGTATAACAGCTCCAGGCAAGAATAGGCAAATGTTCTCCTAAAACCCCACTTTGGAATCCAGTACTGCAGTAGCACTCACATTCTTAATTCCAGACCTAAATATATTCTCCTGTAGGTCTACAGAGGGTTAGTGTAATGACTCCTTCAGGGTTCTTTTCCGCTTCCCAACTCCTCTATTCCACTTTTCTAGTTCCCACAGAATTCCTACTGATCGCTATCAGCCGACACCACATACCAATCACCCCTGACACTCTTGTTCTGGGGAGAAGAGTGTCAGGGGTGATTGGTATGTGATGTCAGAATCTGTCTTTTGCATCAGGAGTAGCACTATTGTGGTGGTGGTTGGGGGATCAGCATCATCAGAGATCACTGATCGCGATTGACATTAATTGACATTGATCTACATTGCTGAACAATATGATTGATGTTATATTTACATCAGCGGCAATTGTTTATTTCTTTTTTTATGAATAATTTATTTTCAAGTAGTGGGTGTTTTTATTTACTATTTACATTTTTTAGTCAATAACAAGGGGTATTATGTACGCTGTACGTATTCACCTAGGAAGGGGACCAGATATCTGGGGACCACCTTATTATAAAGGGGGCTGCAGATTCTGATAAGCCACCCCAATAGCAGATACCCACATCCCTTTTCGTAGACAGGATGGGGGAATGAGGCCCTTGTCCTCAACAACATAAGGGCAAGGTGCCTTGCAAGAGAGGAGGAAGTTACTCCTTGTCTGATCATTCAGATGATTATCTGTTAAACGCTTCACGACCGCCCCATAGCAGATTTACTGCTATAGGGTGGCCGCTCTGTGCACAATCTCATGTAACTATACATGATTCTGCACTTCTGGTTTTTGGGCGCGAGCTCCCGCTTTGTCATTTTACACAGCAGGAGCCAATCAGCGGGTCCCTCAGGCCGAATGTCCGCCGGGACCCACCGATCATTCGGTACTCTGTGTAAACAAGGCAGACTGTCATTCTGTGAGTACAGAAGACATGGATCCTGTGTTTCTGTGAAGCAGGAACACTGATCCATGTCTTCAAGTAGTAAAAGCACCTCCCCCACAGTTAGTAATCACACCCTAGGCACACATTTAACCCTTTGATCGCCCATGATGTTAACCCCTTCCCTGCCATGTCATTAATACAGTGACAGTGCATATTTTTAGCACTGATCACTGTAATAACGTCACTGGTCCCCAAAAAAGTGTCAGTTAGGGGTCCGATTTGTCCGCCGCAATATCGCAGCCCCGTTATAAGTCACTGATCGCCGCCATTACTATTTACAAAAAATAAATAAAATTCCCATAGTTTATAGATGCTATAACTTTTGCGCAACCCGAAACAATATACGCTTATTGGGATTTTTTCTACCAAAAATATGTAGCAGAATACATATTGGCCTAAATTGTTGAAGACATTTTATTTTTTACATTTTTTTTATTGGATGTGTTTTAGAGCAGAAAGTAAAAACATTTTTTTTTTCAAAATTGTTGGTTGTTCTTCGTTTCTAGGGCAAAAAATAAAAACCGCAGAAATTATCAAATACCACCAAAAGATAGCTCTATATGTGGGAAAGACACAAATTTCATTTGGGTTCAGCGTCACACTACCGCGCAATTGTCAATTAAAAAATGCAGTGCCATATTGCAAAAAATGGCCTGGTCAGGAAGGGGGGTGAACCTTCCAGAGATGAAGTGGTTAAAAGTATGAATAAGTGGTTAATAGTAAGAGTATGTAAACCCAACATTTCATATTCCTTATGTGTGCCTGCTGTACCATGTACCTGTATTAAGAAACATCCTGTTCTTTTTGTATTGTTTCCTTTGTGTGAAAACCCTGGTGTTCCTGCCAGTCCCTCTGCTTTCCTATCATAAACTGACCACTCTAAGAAGGCGAACACAATGTGGTCAGTTCTCTAGCTAAGCTGGGAACTCCGCCTGCTCTCCTCCAATGATCAGAATAATCCTGACATGTCTCCCCCTGCACAGACTTTCACTGGGAAGCTCAGTGTGCTGTTGCTTCTCCTCCCCCCAGCTCTTATGCAGCTGAGAACAGAGGGAATGTGATCACTTAGAAAGAGGTAAAAAAAAGGTATTTATAATAGTTTTTCTTATATCTTATACACGTTTTGCCCTTCATTTCTATTTTTAAAATGAATGGGTTGTTTTCATAGGTGTGCGCAGCCTCTTGCATTAGGGTGTGCAACCCAAAGCTCAAATACATATGCATGTGTATATGTACTGATGGTGTCAGTAGGGCAGTGGACAGTGTAATTTTGTTAATTTTCTTTTCCCAAAATTTTTGAGCTTGGGTAACATTTTTGGGGGGAATAAAATATCAGTGGTCTAAACAGGGGGAATATGCAGCACACAAGGCAAATAGGGTGTGCCCAGGCACACCTGGCACACCCTGTGCACACGCCTATGGTTGTTTATACAAGGTGATCGTTTACAATTACTTTAGGTAAAAAATAAACGTTGTTGTCCTCATATAAAATGGATGTGCTAAAACGCTGACTGTTTTATAATACCTTGATATCAAGCTGGACGTGTATATTGAGGGATGTCTCCCAGTGTAGAGTGTCTGGTGTCTGGATTTCTTCAAATTTTGTTTTATTCATGCAAAACCATTGCCTCGTAGTACCTTACCACACAAATTCCCCATTAACTAATAAAGGTGAATCTAATACTTAACCAATACACTGTATTATGATTTATATATTTTTATTATTTAAAAAAACACCCTTTGTAGCCAGCCTTGTCCCAGGCTGTGACATAAACTGGATAATTTCTTGTTGTTAGGCAACCTGAAGTCAAGCAACAAAGGTTGAGGAGTTCCTTGACAGGACTGAATTGGTACTGAACCGACTGAACTGATTTTTCATTTAATTATTATTGTTTACATGCGACCCTTATTTTGTTCATTAGCACTACTGAGCAGGAGTAAACTCAAGAATAAAATTTTTATATATTGCATATACATATGGTGACTGCAATAATTTTCTTTTTTTCCAGGCTAAGAGCATTTTCTGCAAGTACAGCAAAATACCTGTTGATCTTGCTTTTGTTGAGCTGAAATCTCAAAAAAAGGTTATTAGCCTTCCCATCTCTTGTCTGTGAAGTACAGAACAGTTCATCCCAATGTAATAGGGATGATGAGAGGGGAAGGTGTAGTTCAAACCAGAAGAGCATCTTAGCCCCGGTTCACACAGGGGCGGCACGACTTGCAGGTCGCCTCACCGAGGCGACCTGCACACGACTGCCACGGCGACTTGCAAAACGACTTCTGTATAGAAGTCTATGCAAGTCGCCCCAAGTCGCCCCCAAAGTAGTACAGGAACCTTTTTCTAAGTCGGAGCGACTTGCGTCGCTCCTATTAGAACGGTTCCATTGTACAGAACGGGAGGCGACTTGTCAGGCGGCTAGGTCGCCTGACAAGTCGCCCCTGTGTGAACCGGCACTTAGGGTAACAACACTGTTCTTCCACAGATATGGTACAAGTGCACACAGTTTCCCTAGGACAGTAGGACGTGTGTTACTACCAGGATCTTGCCAACTGTCCATGATTTGCTGGGACAGTCCTGATCTTTATTTGCCTGTCCCTTGAAGCGTGTGTCATGAGATTGCTGCTTACTGAGCTTGTCATCACCTCTGCTTAGCCCTGCACCTTGTAGTGTGCAATGCATAGAGCTGATTTATATGTAGAGGGGGTGGATAATGATGCAGAGATCAGCAGAGAAGGTGGGGGGGTCACTGTAAATGCTCAGTCTGGTCAGTATAATCTGTCACAGTTATATTGATGGCTAGTGTAAACACCCCTGTTATGTTGGGGGGCAGTGTAAATCTTCCCATTACATTTGTGGCCAGTGTAGAATTCCCCCTTACATTGTTGGTCAGTATAAATCCCCCCTTACATTGGTGGTCAGTTTAAATGTTACAATAGTTTTATTGATTTTACTTGAGAATGACAACCAGTAGAGTACAGAGCATATAAAACCCCCCATTTTCTTGGTAGTCAGTGTAATTTCCCCCCTTACATTGATGGTCAGTGTAAATTCCTCCTTTGATTGATGGTAAGTGTAGAAATCACCTCTTACATTGGTGGTTAGAATAAATCTCCTCTTTAAATTGATGGCCAGTGGAATTCCCCTGTTACATTAGCGGTCAGCGTAAAATCCCTATTTACATATATGCAAAAAAATTGTAGATCTTCTCTACATAATTCAGAAGACCAATGATGTAATTGTAATCTCATGGCCCACTAGGAATAGGTGCCGGGGAAGATCCTAGGCGCCCCAACCAAGCTAGGCGTAAGCATACTGTACATTACATAAGGAGCGTGTCAAAAAAACAAACTGTGACGAAGTTCAGGGGTAAAGAAGAAGGAGAGGATGGTAGGAATGGAGTGTAGCGGTGCCCCCGTGGGGTCACTGAGTGTAGTAGTTCCACCTGTCACACTGCTCAGCCCAGCATTCACTACCAGTCACTCTCCACTGAACAATGAACAGTCCATCAGTTGTTTTATTGAGGGATTTAACTTGGATGGGGTAAAGGGAACATGGGATGCCCAGATAATTAACTTTAAACTAATGAAAATATATTTGGAATCTGTATTTGCAGGCTCTAAAGCTCCATACTCCTCCAGCACATCACTTATGAGTCATCTCTGCTTCCTCTCCTGCACAATGCTTGATTCCTGGCACAGCTAGCACATGGTTGGGCCCCACTCTGAAAAAGGCCTAACAGTTATGAATTCGCCATTTGCTGGCAGGGGTTTGCAATCTACCCTTTGTTGTAGCAGAACGGTCCACCGTTTTGAGGTAGACCTCAAAGGGTCTATCCTTTGGTGTAGCTACCAATGGCAACTGAAAAGAGTATTTTTGTGCTAGCTGTGTTTTAGGTGGACTACTGGTCCCAGTCAGTCCTGTGCAGACTCAACCCTCCTGGCTGCAGCAGCCTGTCTCAAACACCAGCAACATCACAGTCTCACCCTCTGGCTCTACATCCACTACTGGCATGTCTCTCCCAGATCTTCTGACTGTGCCTGTCACTCACCGAACCACAGATGGATCCCTTCTGATGATATGCCCAGCAATATTCCCTGCTGTCCTCTCTTGCTTCTGTTCAGGACACCCCTGATGTGGGTTATATGAGGGGTTCCTTCACAGCTCTCCGAGCCCCGGCCCAAGGTCACCCCCCTAGAAAGGGGGCTCCCTCAAAGGCCACGACAGCCTAACATTCCATCACTCAGTTCTTCCACCCGACAACTCGTCCCCCAGCAGGCTGACCCTGAGTATATATAGGAGGTCTGCCCCCTGCCAACCCTAGTTGGGGATTGGTCAGAGCTCCCAGATATACCCCATGCCACTCCAATTCTCTCTCCCCACCTCTTTTCCAGAACCTTCTGGAAACCAGAGGGAGGCGCCAGAGAGATGAAGCCACATGTCAGTCACCTGCTACTACTTTCAAACCACTCCCAGATCAAAAGCAAACAGGCCTAAAAGCTAGGCCTGCCTGAATCTACCTGCACTGGCTGTAACAAAAAAACAACTACCTCTAGCAACCCACCTAAGGTAGAGGGTGCTACAGGAGTATGAGAGAATAAGAGAAAAGGAGGAGGCGGAAGTAAGCGGGATCTGCGTTGGGCGGGGATGGCAACAAAGGCAAATACATGCAGGAGATTCCCACATGATGAAGGAGCTGAGGAGAACTTTGTATATCAGGAAGGGAAGACACTTATGATGTCTGCAAAGTGGAAGGAGAGGGGCCAGTCATAGTTTGTTCTGTTACTGGTCATTGTTTATACAGTGCAACCATTGTTGAATCGTGAGGAGCCATTGTTGAATTGTGGGCAGGAAAGGGGATTGCATTGACCATGTGGATCATGACGAGTTCTTGTAGACGTTGAAGGGGAAGTCATTATGGTGGAGCAGAAAAAAGCTATTATTAGGGATGATGTGGTCGAGTGAATTTTTGGGTTATGTTATGTACTTGAGTTCAGAAACTGTGTAGTTGGGGTGCACAAGAAAAATAAGTGTAACAAGTCTGCCTGAGGTGCATCACACCGCCAACAAGAGTCAATGACAAAAGGGTATATTGAATGGAGGAGTTTAGGGGTCTGGTACCATCTGGAAAGTCCCTTGGATGACAAGGAGATCAAACCAGTCAATCCTGAAGGAAATCAGCCCTGAATATTCACTGGAAGGACAGATCCTGAAGCTGAAACTCAAATACTTTGGCCACCTAATGCGAAGAGAGCACTCATTGGAAAAGACCATGATGCTGGGAAACATGAAAGGAAAAAGGAGAAGAGGACGACAGAAAACAAGATGGATAGATAGCATCATCGAAACAATGAACATGACGTTAAGCAAGCTTTGGGAGGCAGTGGAGGACAGAAAAGCCTGGCACACTACGGTCCATGAAGTCACGAAGAGTCAGACACAACTAAACGACTGAGCAACAACAACCATCTGGAAACCAACTTCTTGATACTTATTGAAGAGCAGAATGACATAGAGAAAATCTTGGATTTGGCTTGAGTCAGGATTTCGGTACACGGATCAGACTCCCACTGGTCTAGGAACCAAGGAGTGTTTTGAGAGACCTCTGACATAAGGAGTTTATAGAAGAATGAAAGTGCATGAGGGAAGTGCCCTTTGTCCTTGAATTTCAGCTTGAACGCTGTAAGAGGGCGTCCGAACAAGTGGGAGCATAGGAAGTGTGAGAGTTTGGAGGGTTTGAGTGTCAAGTTTTAAATTTTGTCTTTTATCCAATTGGGCAGATTTTTCCTCACTTCCTGTCGCTGTGTGACACCTTCAGGAAATGTAATGTGCCGTTGTCAGCTTAGCAAGACAGAAGACAGCAATACAGAAATCTTTTGAAGGTTCAGTCACAGCTGCTGCATGCTTTGTGGTATCCACAATTTACATAGACCAGTGTCACCTGCATGAGAAAGTGTTAACTGCAAAGCCTGCCACATTCCTGTATTTAATGCATACCAAGATTCAGAGATTCCTCTGCAGAAATTGGTATGTAGTGTCTGTGCAGACTGCCTGGACTGCAGGCACATGTAATGTAGCGATAGACCGATAGACCGAGTCCGGCGGACAATCCATTCGTGTGTGGGCTTCATCGGACCTTCAGCGGACTTTTTCAGTCAAAAATCTGACGGTCTTTAGATTTGGAACATGCTTCAAATCTTTATGTCGTAACTCCGCCGGACCCAGAAATCCGCTCGTCTGTATGCTAGTCCGACGGACAAAAACCGACGCTAGGGCAGCTATTGGCTACTGGCTATCAACTTCATTATTTTAGTCCGGTGTACGTCATCACGTACGAATCCATCGGACTTTGGTGTGATCGTGTGCAGGCAAGTCCGTTCGTTAAAAAGTCAGTCGGAAGTCCGCCAAAAGTCCGCTGAAAGTCCGTCGGAAAGTCCGTCGGACCAGTCCGGTCGAAAAAAAGTCCACCCGTGTGTATGTGGCTTAACAGCATCATGTTTCATATGAATGATAAAGGATTATATATTAGTTGTAAGGAGTACAGAATGGTAGTTCAGACTAATGTGTGTGTTATCAGGACTGCAAACATGTAATACAGTGCGTTGCAAAAGTATTCACCCCCTTGGCATTTTTCGTGTTTTGTTGCCTCACAACCTGGAATTAACATGGATTGTTTGAGGATTTGCATCATCTAATTTACAGAACATGCCCACAACTTTGAAGATGTTTTTTTTTTTTATTGTGAAGCAAACAACAAATAGGACAAAATAGCAGAAAAAGTCAATGTGCATAACCATTCACCCCCCTAAAGTCAATACTTTGTAGAGGCACCTTTTGCGGCTGTCACAGCTCCAAGTCGCTTTGGATAAGTCTCTATGAGCTTGTCACATCTTACCACTGGGATTTTTGCCCATTCTTCATTGCAAAACTGCTCCAGCACGTTCAAGTTGGATGGTTTGAGCTTGTGAACAGCAATCTTTAAGTCTGACCACAGTTTTTCTATTGGATTGAGGGCTGGGCTTTGACTAGGCCATTTCAACACATTTACATGTTTCCCCTAAACCACTCAAGTGTTGCTTTAGCAGTGTGTTTGGGGTCATTGTCCTGCTGGAAGGTGAACCTCCGTTCTAGCCTCAAATCACACACAGAGTGGTACAGGTTTTGCTCAACAATATCCCTGTATTTAGCACCATCCATCTTTCCCTCAACTCTGACCAGTTTCCCAGTCCCGACTGCTGAAAAACATCCCACAGCATGATGCTGCCACCACCATGTTTCACTGTGGGGATGGTGTTCTTTGGGTGATGTGATGTGTTTTCTTTGATGGCCAAAAAGTTCAATTTTAGTCTCATCAGACCAGAGCACCTTCCTCCATACATTTTGGGAGTCTCCCACATGCCACATGTGACATGCTCACCAGTTGGAACGCAATGTTGACAATACTGCAGCAGCTGCACACACAGCAGAGGGCCATCAATGAGTACCTGTGAGAGTATGGCACCAGGACAGGGTCAGGGGAGCTTGGTTTCTTTTCGCCACGTCAGTGGCTACTGATCAAGGGTGCATGCACTGTCCTGTCACCATTTGAGGAGGCCACAAGGATGGTGAGCAGCGACAATGCATGCATCGGAGACACTGTCCCTCTATTCTTCCTGCTGGAGCACATGCTTCGTGCAATCATGGACAGGGCACTTGAGGCAGAACAGCTGGAGGAAGAGATGGACTTCCTTTCCTCTCAAGGCCCCCTTTTTCCAGATAGCATTCCTGCAGGCCCGCCAAACATATAGGAAGAAGAGGAGGAGGATTGTGTGAGCATGGATGTAGAAGATAACACTCAGCAGCAGTCTTTAAGGAATGGTTTTCAGTCCCCAGAAACCCAAGGAGTTGTACGTGGCTGGGAGGAGGTAGTTACAGATCATGGGATCCTTAGTGACCCAGAGGACTCAGAATCGAATACCTCTGCAAACTTATGCTGCATGGCCTCCCTGATTCTGCAAACCCTGCAAAAGGACCCTAGGATTCGTGGTATCAATGAGAGGGATCATTACTGGCTGGCAACCCTTCTTGATCCACTGTCACGTACCTGGTAGGAGTTTGATATGACAAGGTCGGCCTCTCTTGTATCGCCAGTCCAAGCCCCACTGAAGGTGGAACAGATGGTGGCTAGCGTCAGGAGGTGCACGAGTGCCTGTAAGTGTTGCTTGCAGAGCTTGCAGGTGGAGTTGTAGGTTTAGTATTTCAGGCAGAGCATCAGGTAAGGAGCTGAAATAATGCTCGGTAGATCAGCCGATGTTAAAGGGGAACTCCAACCAGCTTGCAGGTTCGGCTTGCCGGAACTTTCTGTAGTCAGGAGACAGAAGTACCCTGGACCCAAGGGGACTGGGATGACAGGCAGCCAGCACAGGCACCCGGAGACAGCGTTGAGCCAAGCAGGAAACAGGAGCAGGGTGACAAGGATAGCCGGGTTCAGTAGCAGGCTGGCAGCAAGGTACCAAGGCATTAGGCAGAAGCAGGGTCAAATGGGAAGCCGGGATCAGGAACCAGTAATCAGGAATATAACAGAGTCCAAAGCAGGGTCAAGGAAAGCAAAGTTCAGCAATAGGTATCACACAGGTATAAACAGGATTCAGGATATCAGGACACAGCTGAAGACCAGTCAGCACTGCTTTAAATAGGCCGTCTGGCGCCAACTGGGACTAGGGACGAGCTCCTGCGCGTGCAAGCAGTCCATCGCGCACGTGCATTGGTGCATTTGGGAATCTGCTGTCGCCCGTGAGCGCCCGTTAACGTGCGCATGCGCACGTGTGCTTGTCGGGTGCATTCTAACAGTTCGCTTACATCCACCTTACAAGGGTAAGGTTGCAGAACTCATCCTGCCTTCGCAGAGGATGAAACATCTTCAGGAGACCTTGAAGAAAGGTTTTTGCAATGCATTTCCAGACCCAGGGAGGTTACCATTTCCTGGTGCTGGACAACGTGTTGCTGAGGCTTATTCCAGTCAGAGGAAGAGCGGTGGAGAAGGTGGCCGTCTGACCGATGCCTTTAAACAATTTTTCAGTCCTCATCGCCAAGGTCTGATCGGTTCAAGCAACCATCACCAGCGTCTGCATTATATGGTGCAGGAATATCTAGGGGCAAGAGCAGACTTGGAGACCTTTCCAACAGAGCAGCTACTGGGTTACTGGGTCTTGAGGATGGACCACTGGCCAGAACTTGCTCAATATGCAATTGAACTACTATCTGTGAGGGGTTACAGTGTTGTGTTACAACCACCACTACCCAAGGCCTAATTTCTAATATTTCACAGCAGGGCCCTTCTTGCTACCAACACGAGTATCTGTGAGGGGTTACAGTATTGTGGCACCACATCCCAAGGCCCAATTTTTCTGCCCCTGTTTGACAGGGGCATGTAATTACAATTTTTCATCTAATATTTCAACGCAGGGCCTGTTCCTGTGCCCAACAAGAGTATCTGTGAGGGGTTACAGTGTTATGGCACCACCACCGCCACCCAAGGCCCAATTTTTCTGCCCCTGTTTAACAGGGGCATGTAATTGCAATTTTTGATATAATGTTTCACAGCAGGGCCCGTTCCTGCGCCCAACAAGAGTAACTGTGAGGGCTTACAGTGTTCTGGCGCCACCAAAACCAAAGACCCAATTTTTCCATTTTTCCCAGAGTATATAGTGCCGGGGGATACATTACAGCCGCGAGCAGTTTTAAATGGCATTTTTTCCTTTAAAAATGTCATTTTGCTGTGTTTGGCTCATCCCTATCGGGGACCTTACGGATTGTGGAGTTGAGCAATTGCAGATCCAATCTTATGTCAAAACTGGAAAAAAATATTTTAACCTTTATACTATTATGTATAACATGACAACTGACATTGTAACACCTTGTCAACAGCTGTACATACTGTATATATATGTATATGCACAATGGCATATTAGAAATGTGCAGATTGGAATTATTTTTTTGCCCTTTTTTCTCAATTCACCTTTCACCGGTCATTTGACAGACAACTGTTTCGCTATCCCTCACTCCAACTTATTCAGATGCATACATGTAATTGGAGGTGTGCTCATAAATATGTACATAACTCAATTGCACACCTACCTTGGTGTGCTTGCAATTCCCCATATAAGGACCACAACTGGCCTTTACTCATGCATTCACAAAACATAGGATGAACCCAGTACAGACACTGATGGTCCAGTCTCCTCTTTATCCTCCTCCTCTTCAATATAGCTAGAGCTAGGACACAATTCAGAGCAGTGACCGACAATTAAATTTAATGCTCCTCTATCTTGCAATCAGGCACAAAGAGGAAAAAGAAATGATGACATAGGGAAGAATCTGAAAACTCACATGAAAAAACTCATATACTGTATACAAAAAAGTGCATAAAACACAGGTAAACGCACTTTAAACACAAGTAAAAGCAGGTGAATGCATATGAGTTTTACCCTGCATTTTTTATACGTGTGTCAGGGCTGGGCTCAGCCCTTCCTTTTGTAGCTGGCCGCTCAGCTGTCGGCTAATTGCCAGCTTCTATTTCTCCACAGATACTCAGCTGTTGATGATATTCTACTCATCAGTCCTGCCTACTTAAGCCGTCCAGCCCAGAGGATCTCTGCCTTCGCCTTAGTCAAAATCACAGAGACTCTCCCCTGCATTCCTGTTAAAACACTTGCTTGACTGACATCCCTTCTGTCTCCAAATCTCGCTTGCTTTTTTACTACTCTCATCTCCGGCTTCCTGACGTTTGGCTTGTCTGACTATCCATTTCGGTTCCTGAACTCTGGCTATGTTTTGACTATGTTTTGTTCTGTTTACCTTTATTATTAATCAAGTGTGATTTAACTGTACTTCTGTCTTGGTCTGCTTTCATGGTTTCTGACAGCGTGCAAGTGTGAACCTACCCGTACATTTTTTTAATGTGCCCCATTTTTTAATGTGCGATGTGAAAAACAGCACACATTTAGAAAATATTCGTTTTTTAAGGCAGATGTTCAGGTCAAATCAGATACATGTTAAAAGAAGGCCAGAAAGCTGCAGAATAAGTAGGGGGATTGGAACATTATGGCGTTCTGCTTTAATGTTTGAGATATCAAAGGGTCCTAGACTCTCCTGTGGAAGGTAAAAAGCTGAAAGTGATACATTACTGAATGTGGCTCGCTCAAAAGGTAAAAATAATTAATTTAAAACTGAAATATAGGCAGATATAACCTCTTAGTTTCCCCTAGATTAGCAATAAATGTATTTGTCTGTCCCACCTTTTCCATCTCTACTGTAGTAGAAACAGGCTTGCTCATGCAACCAAAGTATGGCTGTTTATATACTGTAAGTATTTTTTAAGAAAAATTTATAGAAGCTGGATCATGTCCACAACCTTCCTCTAATGATTATAGCCAGCTGCGAAGGTATATTTCAAGCAATGATCTATACCAAAAGCTCTTTAATATGGCACAGATTTAATTTGTTTGGTGTGAATATCCCTAATTATCATCAAGGTCTAGCAATGGACATAAGTTAATTATAGCTGACATTTAAAGATGCATTTCCCCAACCAAAAAATAAAAACATTTTCCACTGTAAATTAAAAACTACTAAGTGACTCTAGTACACAGGTTTGTCAAAGAACTCTTCAAAACAACTCATCTAAAAAAAAGGCAGGCATGTTTTGGATGGGATAATCCCACATGATGACAGATGCATTACATATAGTCAGGTCCGGTGGCCGTGCGTTATGTGACGCATTAGAGCTGGGGGAGGGGCCTGACGGCGGTGCTGTGGAAGCGGGCGGCGGAGACGCTCGAGATGGAGTCGGGACTTGTACGTGTAGTGGACCAGCTGAGGCCCCCCGGAGATTGCGGGACACGTGCACCTGGAAGCGGCGTCCAGGAATAAGCGGCCGGAGCTAGGCTGGGCCGCAAGCATAACATCTTTGGTGCGGCGCACAGCTGTGGATCTCAGACTGGCCAGAGACTCATCGTGAGAGTTGGGCTCTCCTCCTCTCCCCCGCCATCTCGGCTCTGTTCCCGGCTTAAGCCCTCCCTATGCCATCTCTCCATTTGGTCTGATATACCCAGGCACAGCCACGGGGCAGCACCTCATAGATCCACTGCAAAACCTTCGGAAACCTATCCACGGTTATAAGTACTGGACCAGGACGTCCTGAGGAGTAGGCTCCAGCCGCAGATGCCATCGTGCCCTTCGGGAAAATTGTGCAGCGATACGAGGTAAACCCCAGAAGTAAGCTGTGACCTCAAGGTAGGACTATGCACTGCTGTGTAATATACAGTTCACTTCGATAAAACTCATGACAAGCTCTTAGTGAAGTAAAGTATACACCCGCCCCTCCCTCTGTTTTTCCCTCTGGGTTACTGTATGGCTGAAATGCTAGGATAACCTTCAAGATATACTCTGTAAAGAATACACTATTGTGGTGAATGTGACTTACTTTGTAGGAATACTGGTACAGAGATGTGAACTGAACTGTCAGCATATGGGGGGACCAAAGGGAGATTGGGATAGTGGCGGGGCCTTGATCCTGCCCCTTGTTCGGTATTTGCCGGTTAAATGTTCGATAGTACCAAGGACTACCAAGGAGTGAACAGTTTGTTTGCTTAGATAAGTGCTGATCTCCTAACAAGAAAGTGCCGTTTGATGTCTGGCAGACGGGGGAGGTGAAGAGTGAGGTGCAGGGAGGGTGGAGAACAATGGAAGAAAAGAGAAAAAGGAGAGCTGTGTGTGAGAAAGAGAAAGTGAAAGTGAGTGGAGGAGAACATGCGAGGTCGCTCTCAAAGAGTGGTGGAACCTAAGAAGCCCAGAGAAAGCCTAAATTCAAGTTCTATTCAGAAATATCTGAAAGAAGTGAGTTCAGGAAGCCCAAAGAGCCCTGCCCAGGAAAGTAAACATCAAGGAGGGAAGGAAAAGAAGAAAGATTCAGTGGAAAATAAAGGAGCTCAAGGTGGAATTCCCAGAGAAGACGTGAAGGACCTCAGTATTGAGGAAGAGGATATCATGAAGTTACTTCCAACAAAAACTGAACTGTTGGATATGTTTGCCAAATTGGAGAATGTAATTAAATCAGAGATCCTCAATGTTAGAACTGATATGGGCCACCTGCTGAAGCAAGTGGAAATAGTGGAGGAAATTTCAGAGAAACAGGCTCGAGAAATAACAGATTTAAAATTACAAATAAGAAAACTACAAATTGATCAACGTGATGCCCGCTAGAAAAAAGAAGAACAAGGAAATCAAAATCGCAGACAAAATTTAAGGATACGAGCCCTACTGGAACAGCATGGTGAAGACCTGACCACTAAAATGAAAGTAATCTTCAATCCGTTGTTAGACAGAGGACTTGATGAAGAACTGAAGATTGACCGCGTGCACAGGATAAGAAAACTCCCAAGTGTCAGAGAAGATATACCCAGAGACGTTATTATTACATTTCACCAATATGAAGATAAAGCAAAGATCTGGAGCAACCTTAGAAGAGCCCATCTGGTGAAATTTGATAACACAGTGATCCAGATCTTTGCTGATCTCTCGGTGGCAACTTTGTTTAGGAGACGTCAATTAAAGCCCCTGTTGGAAATATTGAGGAAGGCAAATATAAAATACAGTTGGGGCTTTCCCACATCCTTAAATGTAGTGAAAGCAGGTAGAACAGTCAGATTGAAACACTTAGAGGACTTACAGGACTTTTGTAGGGAATTGGATATTCCAATTCCAACTATCCAAATGTCAAGCTGTATTCTAGATATTGTCCGACCTGGTTCTATAGTGATTCTCCCATTAAGAGGGCCAAGGGAGTGGCAATCGGGTTCTCAAAACGGACCAAATTTGTTCTTATAGAAAGAAATGCAGATTTGGAAGGCCGCTACCTTTTTTGAAGGTGAGGATTGGGGAAAGGATTTTTACTTTGGCAAACGTGTATTGCCCAAATAGAAATCCGATTGAATTTTTGTCGCAATCCTTAAGTAGGTTGATGGAATTCAAGACTGGAGTGGTGATTTTAGTGGGGGATTTCAATTTTTGTTTAGATCCGGTGTTGGATAGCATGTCTAGATCACAGGGTGTAAGTAAAAAAACTCTTAAAGAACCTTGGGCAAAAATTACATAATTGCCAAATTATTGACGCATGGAGAGTGCAGCATGCGAAAGTTAGGGATTATAATTTTTTTTCCCCTGTGCACGGGTCCTATTCAAGACTGGACTATTTAATGGTCGACCACAGCTTGCTGGAATCTGTAAAGGATACGAAGATAGAGATTAGCACTCTGTCAGATCACTCTCCCGTCTTGATGAAAGTGAGTATTTCAGGACTTCAGAAATCCCCATTTTCATGGCGCCTTAACGAAAAACTCATTGATAATCCCAAGATAGCCGAAAAAATTCAGCAAGATAGTGACCTGTTTCTCTCGTTCAATGATACAGGGGAGACATCAGGATCAGTCCTGTGGGAGACCCTAAAAGCATATATCAGGGGTATCTTGATATCAGTTGGGGCGGGCATGAAAAAAGAAAGATTAAAAAGAAAGTAGAATCTTATAAATGAAATACATTGTCTCGAACAAGCCCACAAAGCCTATAAAGGGAATCACAAAACTCTCCTACAACAACTAATAATTTAAAGAGAAGAACGTAAGGATTTAATGGAGACTGAATCCAGTCAAATTCTAAATAAACATCTAAAAGAGAGATTTGGGGGGGGTAATAAGGTTGGTAAGCATTTGGCAACAGTGTTAAAGAAGAAGAGAGAGGTTAACTTTATAGACAGGATTCAAAATAAAAATGGGGTATTTAGACACACATCTAGAGAGATAGCGGAAGAATTCCGGAAATATTTTACAGTTCTCTACTCAGTCAGACAAAGCGGAAGTGGTTCTTCGGGAAGAGAGGATATGATGAATGATTATCTAAAAGCAGCGGGACTACCTAGTCTCTCTGAAAGTGATTCAGGAGAATTAGATAGACCGATTACTGAAGAAGAGATCTTGGCGGCCTTAAAATCATCTCTCCCTGGAAAAAGTCCCGGACCAGATGGTTTTACATCCTATTTCTATAAAAAATTTAAAGATTCCCTTGTCCCAAAGCTTTGTCAGATTTGGAACGGGTTGGGGGGGCAGGGGGAGCTATGCGGGGGCGCTTTGACAGCGTCAGTGACATTAATTTTAAAAGAAGGAAAAGATAGCTCGCTTTGTTCGAGCTACAGGCCGATAGCTTTACTGAACGCAGATATTAAATTATTTGCCAAAGTTTTAGCTATGCGACTAAAGGAGAAGATGTCATACTGGGTCCACCCAGACCAAGTAGGGTTTATACCAGGGAGAGAGGGAAGGGACAACGGTGTCAGGTCACTCCTTATCTTGGAAGCAATCAAAGCAATTGGGTCCCCAGGTCTGCTTCTGTCAATTGACACTGAGAAAGCATTTGACAGAGTAGACTGGGGATTCATATTCAAAACGCTGGAAGCTTTGGGACTGGGTTCAACTATGTTGAAATGGATTAAAGCATTGTATAATTATCCTTCGGCGTTTGTCAAAGTAAATGGCACACCGTCAGCAGAGTGTAAGATGGAGAACGGGACCAGACAGGGATGCCCGTTGTCCCCTCTTTTGTTCGTTCTGACTTTGGAGCCTCTGCTGGCCACGATCCGGTAAAACCAAGATATTGGTGGATGCGTGGTGGGAAGAGAGGAACACAAGTTATCGGCATTTGCCGATGACGTGTTGCTCTCTATCACCAAACTGAGAATCTTGATCCCTAATCTACTTTATACCCTGATGAAATACGGAGAGTTATCAAACTATAAAGTTAACCTTAGTAAGTCAGAAGCCTTAAACATCAATATAGACAGACAAGAAGTCGTCAAACTCAGGGAAGTGTTTCATTTCCCATAGAGCAAAAATATCCAATATTTAGGGGTGAAATTGGCCAATTCACTAAGGAAAATTTATTTATTAAATTACATACCATTACTCGACGAAATCAAGCAGGAAACTAAAAAAAATTTTAATCGACCGATCTCTTGGATCGGACGTATAAATACAGTTAAAATGACCTTGGCCCCGAAAATCTTTTACAAGATGCTCCCAATTCCTTTGGCTCATTCCTATTTCAGAATATTGAATGGCATTATAACTAGATTTGTATGGAATAATAAGAAACCACAGATTGCCTATAAGGTCCTGAGTAAGGAAAAAGCACAGGGTGGTTTGGCCATTCCAGACTTTAAAAAATATTACAATGCGATAGTGTTGTCACTGGTGATAGATTGGGAAAAGGACACGTCTGGTAAAAGATGGGTCAACTTAGAAAAGGCCTTGAGCAATGCACAATTAAATCACTTAATTTGGAATCCCCCACACTTTAGGGTGTTGGGTCCCAACACTCACATTATAACACGTCATACTTTTAAAATTTAGGACCAGATTCACAAACAAAACGAATGGGAGTTTAATTCACCATTTATTTATTTAAAAGAAAATGAGTTTTTTTTACCAGGGATGGTGGTGGTGGCAGTGGGAGGTAATTGGATAAAAAAATGCGATGCACAATTAAAAAACATCACTAAGAATGGAAAAATTATCACTTTTCAGGAATTATCCTTACGCACGGACCTAATGAAAATTGATGTATGTCGGTATAGTCAGCTCGCGCACTTTGTCAAAAGCCTTCCAGGACCTATTAGAGATAAAAAAGTTATAGGCCATTGGAGAAACTTTTTTAAGGGAAAAAGTAAGGAAAAAAATAGCATTATTATACAGAATATTGATGAATGGAGGGGAGGGCATTGTGCCGCCATACATCAAAAAATGGGAATCCGAATTGGGATCTGTATGTAGTAGAGAGACTTTGGAGGCTATTTTCAAGGCAACACATAAGTCGGCAGTAGACATGAGAATGATAGAAACAAATTATAATGCCCCGTACACACGGTCGGATTTTCCGATGGACATTGTCCGATCGGAGCGTGTTGTTGGAAATTCCGACCGTGTGTGGGCGCCATCGGACATTTTCCATCGGATTTTCCGACACACAAAGTTGGACAGCAGGAGATAAAATTTTCCGACAACAAAATCCGATCGCGTCAATTCCGACCGTGTGTGGCCTGTTCCGACGCACAAAGTGCCACGCATGCTCAGAAGACATTCCGACACGGGACAGCTCGTTCTGGTAAACTTAGCGTTCGCAATGGATACAGCACTTTCGTCACGCTGCAATGTAAAAAATGGTTTAATAGAGCGCACTCTCTTCTTCTTTATAATGTGACAAGAATTAAGTTGTTTTGCTGCTCATATTCACACACACTTCTCACAAAGTTTTATTTGTGTTTTTTTAGTGGGATTCCCTGAATATATTGTTATTAGATGTCACATCTGACAGTTTTATATTTTTTATGTTTTTTTTTTTTGTTTTTAAGCCTTTTTTTTCTTTAATGTTTGGATTTTTTCCAAGGCTGATCTTTGTTCAATGTTATTTTTATTTTTACTCCAGAATATTTTTGTCTGTGTTTTGTGTGTCAAGTTACCCCAACACCATTGATATCTTTTATTATTTAATCTCAAGGAGATTGTTTGTTGTTGGTGTCCCTTGTTCATTTCACATTGTATATTAGAAATGTACCTGAATCCTCACAAACAAACTGTCATTTTTGAAGTAAAACACATAGGAGAGTATAATTCAAAACAAAACTCCTTTATTAAGGGCTCAGAACCAAACAAAGAGGAAGGCAACACTGGATCAACAGCAGAAATTAGTGAAGCATGGGACCCCCACGGCAGACATCAATTCTGAAACCTCAAAATTGGTGGCCTGAGGAGTCCATATGTAAGGGAGGGCAGTCTGGTCCGGGATTCACAGAGACTTGGATAGCAGCAGATGACATCAGTGTCCCCAGGCTGTGGTACCACAAGAGGCTGCATCTTTTGGCCGACCAGACTGGATCCAGGATCCTCACTCTCTGGTCTTCCTTTCACACTTCCTTCCAGGCTGTGGCTGTGCAGTTGGAGATGTGGCAGGAGGAGGAGTAGGACCTGGAGGAGGAGTAGGACCTGCAGGAGGAGGAGGAGGACCATCCCAAAGCTGTGTGTGAGGTGTAATTTGGCCCCTCACACCTTTCGCCAGAGCCTCAGATATGAGGGATTCACACATGGCTTTTTGGCCCTCCTCCATCCTCTGCATTTTATATGCTATGAATGCAGCAAAGTTCTCCTTCCTGGTGTGTGGTGCTCCCAGGACCTCTGTAGCCCTACAAAAAAATCTGATAGCCGCCTCCTCTAGGGTACTCCTCCTACTGCCACTTTCTCTTTCCAGGGGGGATGGAGGGACCTGCAGATCAGCCAGCCGGCTCGGCCCGGCCACCTCCTGGCTGAGACTTCCCTGTGTATGAAAAAGGGACATGGTTTTAGTTTTTGCATCATCAATCACAATCATAAATTAGTACTCCCAACTAACATCTAGTTCACATCATTGATTGGACAAGCAAAAATATTTAGAGGAATGCTATACCTGGCTCAATCTGGGCTCCTCTACATGTGGCCTGGAAGGCCCAGGTTGGGCGTCAGAAGCCTCAGCCGGGGGGGAAGGAAGCGTGGAAGGAAGACTGGAGAGGGATGGCCTGGGTTCAGTCTGGCCTGCCAGAAAGTGCAGCCTGTCGTAGTACAACATCCTGGGGACATAGATGTCACCTGCTGCTCCGGATCTCTGCGAATCCAGGACTTTATTGCGCTCCCTCAGATATGTGCTCCTCAGGCCACCAATGAAAATCTTTAAAAAAGTGATGTCTGCCGTGGGGATCACCTGCTTCACAATTTCACACAATTGCTCCAGTGCTGCCTTCCTCTTTGTTTGGTTCTTGTAATGGGGGTGTTTAATCTCCCACAGACAGGGCAGCTCCCTTAGCATCTCTATGAAGACTGAAATGAAGTCCTGATCTTTCAGTACCATATCCATGTTCACTGCAAGACACAACACAAGACAAAGCCTAATGTCAGACAAAACTCTCCTAATCTTGTTACAATATAGGCCTCAATCTATAGAAGCAGTATAGGCCCCAGTTTGTCTCTTACCTTCGTTCTTACGATCGCCGCGTTCAATGCTCCTTCCTCCGCTCACAGATCAAACGTAATACGCACGCGTGTTACGCTTTATATACACTGCGCATGCGTGTAACTCCGCCCGCCCCTGACGTTCTTTCTAGTGTATTCCCCGCCCCTTTTCGTTCTGCGCAGTGGGTGAAGAGCATGATGGTGGACATACAGCAGGTGCGGGCTAATTGTAGCAACGAGGAGGAGGAGGAGGAAAGGGCGGATCCAGGCACGTCCCGATCCAGAAGGAGACGTTTTAAGGCCACAAATATGTCGTTTGGGGAGATGTTGGAGATGGTCGACATCATGAGGAAGTCCGACTATGACGGAAAATATGGGCCTTACCCCAACCCGAACATCCGAAAGGCCAAGATCATGGCGAAAGTGGTCAGGAGTCTAGAGCGGAATTTCGGGATACGAAGGTCTAAAGATCAGCTCAGGAAGCGGTGGTCGGACCTGAAGTTGAGAGAGCCAGAGCAGTACCGAAAGATCCGGAGAGTGCTGCAAAAAAGTAAGTAGTTGTGCTGTGTTCCTATTCTTTCTGTCTTTATTCCGTTCGTTCTGCTCCATATGCTTTTAGTAATTGTAACGTTTAAAAAGGTCAACTTTAATGTTCATGGGCCCATTATTCGTTCGTATCAAACATTTTTCTTTCGGCCTCCAGAACACCATTGTTTAGGCCATATGCATTTTCCCACATTTTTTTTGGGCCTACTTGGATGCCAAATATTTGTTTGTGTAGATGGGTTTGTTACTAGAATGAAATGCAAACTAGATTCTGTGTAAGGAGAGGACACTGAGCAGCTGTTTTCACATCTGGACACTGGAGCACTAGTGTGGGACCCCAGAGCACCATTTTTATTAGGGGGGCCACACAGGTGCTCCAGTGTATACTATAGGGGGGGCTACATCTGTGAAGCTTGTACCAAACAGGTAAAGTATTGCAGCTTGACAAAGGGCAATAAAAAATATACATCTTGGAACTCTGCTAAAATAGACAATTGTACCCCACTTCCAAGCAATGTTTCCTATTTCTAGTTCTGCCATCAAATATCTGTGTGCTAAGTATACCATTTTTGTTTTACATAGGGGAGAAAAGACTCAGAGGACACTCCTCATCCCAGGAGACCAGAGAAGAAGAGCAGGAGGAAGAAGAAGATGTGGTGGAGATTGGCACCACAACAGGTGAGTGTCTGCGACCACAGGCTCAGGTAAAAGAGATGGATGTTGGCAGATTTTTGAGACCTGTTTTTTTTGTTCTTTATCTCTTTTTAGGTGATCGTGATCCAGAACGCTTTACATCTGAAAGTGCCCAGATACTGATCGGGGAGATCATGGGGTGTAATCTCCAATTGCAAAACATACAGCAACAAATCACTGATGTTATTAAAAAAAATAATAACATCATTGATGTTTTGGGGCGAATTTAAACCCCACAAAATCACCTGTTTTATCTTACAAAAATGTTTACAATGTTTAGAAAAGCCAAATTTGGAGGATGCACACAGTGTGCCAACATGTGCTATCTGCCATCACGGGAGATCAATGGACGCGTTTTGGGGGTGCAACCCCTTCCTCAATTATAAAGTCGCATTGAGGAAGGGCTTGCTCCCCCAAAACACGTCCCTTGATCCCCCCTGATGGCAGATAGCACATGTTGACATTTGTAAATTGGTGTGCATCTTCCAAATTTGGCTTTTCCAGGGGTGATTTCCCCCCATCTGAACGCTATATCAAACCCAGTTCCTAAATACTGATGTCTGATATAGCCTTCAGGTTTTACCTAATGTGAACTTTGTAAGTTCAAGTTTTTTGGCTTTCTTGTTGGTTTTACACAGGCCTGTTTTATCTGAAATGGATATTTCGATTTTTGATAATGCCCCCCCCAAAAATTGTTATACAACAAACATGTTGTTTTGTTTTAAAAACCTTTGGTAAATGCACATGTGATTGTGCAGGTATAAAAAAGTGCCTTACTCAAGAATGTGTGGATTATTGTCTCAACACTACAACACTTTTGGGGTGATGTAATTGCTGTTTTATGCAAAAATGGGGGTTATTTCCTAAGGGCAAATACACTTTGCACTACAAGTGCAAGTTCAGTGCAGTTGCAAGTGCACTTGTAGTGAAATGTGTTTTTGCATTTAGGAAGTACCAGCCAACACTATTCTTTATAAGGTTACCCAATCACGACATTTTCTGCACTCAACACATTTCTGTCAGGGTCAGCTCAAACAAACACAAGCAGTAAATGTCCACCAAGAATTGCTTTTGGTTGTTTTTTAGTAGAAAAAGGTGTCACAGATTGTCTGGCATATTGATAGCCCCCCTACCCGCAAAGAACTCCAGGTATCGTAACCGGACATCACGGGCACTCAGGGAGGGCAAGCCAGGACGGCCGCTTTCAAGCGCCGTCATTGTTGATGTATTTGGTATTCCGGCCTCAGGCCCAACTGAGCCAGCATAGTTGGCTGAATGTTTTCTTAAAAAATTATGGAGAACACAGCACGCCAGTATAATATGGTTCAGTTTATACTCCGCCATATGGATGGGTGTCAGAAATAGTCGGAACCGGCTGGCCAGGATTCCAAATGTGTTCTCCACCACTCTTCGGGCTCTGGCCAGCCGGTAATTAAAAACCCTCTGTTCCGGGGTGAGGGTCCTCATCGGGAATGGCCGCATCAGGTGGTCCCCCAGCGCAAACGCTTCATCAGCAACGAACACAAATGGGAGACCTTCAACATTGTCCTCTGGAGGTGGCAAGTCCAAGCTGCCATTCTGGAGACGCCTGTAGAACTCCGTCTGGGCGATCACTCCACCATCGGACATCCGGCCATTCTTCCCCACGTCCACATACAAGAAGTCGTAATTAGCCGACACCACCGCCAACATCACTATACTATTAAACCCCTTGTAATTATAATAGTACGACCCCGAGTTGGGTGGTGGGACGATGTGGACGTGTTTCCCATCAACTGCCCCTCCGCAGTTAGGAAAGTCCCACCGCTGGGCAAAGTGGGAGACCACAGTCTGCCATTCCTGTGGCGTGGAAGGAAACTGTTGAGGAAAAAACAATAAACATTACTATTTTTTCACAGAAACATGGCAAGCAGATTAGACACAAACATTATGGGTCAACCTCCAGATAGCATTTACTAAGGGGAATTTTACAACAACAAAGTATAAGGTACACCTATCATATTCCCCCTCCCCCCCCTCTCATGGTCCATTTCTAACATTATGGGGGGGGAACTCTTGGACAGGTAACCCTCTTCACTTCATTGAGAGATGAATGCCTAAATACAGGGTATTACTTGGAACAGACCCTCCTTAGTTACACTATTGGCAGACCACTGGACAGGTAAGAAGTGTCATAATACAAAGATATAAATACACACTGTACACATTTGAGGACATTTGAACATTCTGCTATTACCTATCAAGATAATAATAGGATACAAGAACTTTAAACAGTACCATTGGAAAGTAGACAGGCAGGCCCTTGCACTACATGCTTTGGGGAATTCATCCATACATCTGACCAGTAAAGAGATGGGTATAGTGTGTATGGGTTTGGCAAAGTCAGCAGATAGATGATTGAGGATAATGAATTGGGATCAGCTGACTTAGCAGTTGGGGGGGGGGGGGTTACAAAAAATTTGGGGACACCACAAAAAAAAGCCTCTGGCCCTCTGCCTGAATTTAAATAAAAAATAACATTTCCAAACATTTTAGGGGGTGTTTGGGGTAAAGCACTACTATGGAGCTGATAAAATACATTGTTAAGTGACTACATGAGGTGAATATAGGGCAGGAGACACCATGCTGGGGAGGTTATTGAAGGGCAAATATGTATGAAGGACCTAAAATAATAATTACCTAAAAATCCAGCATGCATGAGAACAAAGGGGACATTCACAGCATATTACAATCATGGTAATTAGGGAATGAGGAAAGAAATACAATATATTATCAAACATTCAATACAATAAAATGTGATATTAAAGGATACAAATCTTACCTTCATATACTCCTTCTGCAGGACCTGTATGATGGCAGAACAGGTCTCTGGGATAATGATCCCCAGAGCCTGGGGGGAGATGCCTGTCGAGAACTTCAAGTCCTGCAGACTTCTCCCTGTGGCCAAATACCGCAAGGTAGCGACCAACCTCTGCTCCGGAGTGATGGCTTGCCTCATGCAGGTATCCTGCCTGCTGATATAGGGGGTCAGCGAAGCCAACAAACGGTGAAACACGGGGTCCGTCATCCTGAGAAAGTTCCTGAAATCATCAGGATTATTCTCACGGATCTCACGGAGCAAAGGCATATGACAACTGGTCACGCTGAAGCAACCAATTCTTGGTCCATGAACTCCTCCCCACCCTGTTCATGGACTGGACTTGTGTCAAGGTCAGGACCCCAACACCAAGCCCCCGCACAGCACGAACTCTACGAGGAGTACGCATACGAAACATGGCTAGAAAACGGTCGGCTGCTCAGAACGAAGTAACAGAACGCACTGAAGAACAGCAAGGCCTGTGAAGAGCGACCTGAAAAACAGCAACGAGCAGGCAAGATCACACAGAAAACTCTGATACGAACTGACTGCACGCACTGAAGAGCAGATACAAACCCACAAGCACAAACTGAACGTCAGAAAACGATCTGAAAGCCACGAGTCTGAAAAAGCGCGAATCGTCTCTCACCAAACTTTTACTAACACGAGATTAGCAAAAGGAGCCCAAAGGGTGCCGCGCTTGGTTCTGAACCGGCCTTTTCTAGTTTTGTCGTACGTGGTGTACGTCACCGTGTTGTTGTCGATCGGAAATTCCGACAACTTTATGCGACCGTGTGTAGGCAAAACAAGTTTGAGCCAACATCCGTCGGAAAAAATCCTAGGATTTTGTTGTCGGAATGTCCGAACAAAGTCCGACCGTGTGTACGCCCTATAAGTGTTTGTCCAGGTGGTATTCGACACTCGATAAAATAAGTAAATTTCAACCAGATAAACCTTCGAACTGTTGGAGAGGGTGTAACGAAAGGGGAACTATGCTACATCTTTGGTGGGATTGTCCAATTATTAAAAAATACTGGCAGGAAGTGACAAAGATTATAGAGGCGATAACGAGGAAAACTATTTTGGTTGACTCATGGGCCAGTTTGTTCCATGGGACAGAGGGTCATAATAGAAGGTACATCTCAACAATAACCCCAATATTACTTAACTCTGCTAAAAGTTTAATTCCAAAGAAGTGGCAGGAGGCAGAGGGACCAAAAATTCGGGACTGACTAGCAAGGGTTAATGAAACCTACATCCTAGAAGAGGGGGAGGTTGAGGGTACCGTGTTCGGGGAAGATGATTTAGACAGGACTAAATGGGCGACGTGGTTATCCTTTAAAAAAACGAGGAGATTTGCTGAACTGCTGATGGGATAAGGTTTGTTTATTAATTGGGGTGCAACTGCAGGATGGGGGGGGGGGGGGGGAGGGTTGGGGGTTTCTGGTGGGGTCGTTGGGGAATTAATGAAGTGCAAAGTTGATTATGATGTACGATATGTGTGGTTTTTGTACTTTTATAAATGATAAATAAAGAATTAAAAAAAAAATACATATAGTCAGGTCCATAAATATTGGGACATCGACACAATTCTAATCTTTTTGGCTCTATACACCACCACAATGGATTTGAAATGAAACAAACAAGGTGTGCTTTAACTGCAGACTTTCAGCTTTAATTTGAAGGTATCTACATCCAAATCAGGTGAACGTTGTAGGAATTACAACAGTTTGTATAAGTGCCTCCCACTTTTTAAGGGACCAAAAGTAATGGGACAGATTAACAACCATCCATCAAACTTTCACTTTTTAATACTTGGTTGCAAATCCTTTGCAGTCAATTACAGCCTGAAGTCTGGAATGCATAGACATCACCAGACGCTGGGTTTCATCCCTGGTGGTGCTCTGCCAGGTCTTTACTGCAACTGTCTTCAGTTCCTGCTTGTTCTTGGGGCATTTTCCCTTTAGTTTTGTCTTCAGCAAGTGAAATGCATGCTCAATTGGATTCAGGTCAGGTGATTGACTTGGCCATTGCATAACATTCCACTTCTTTCCCTTAAAAAACTCTTTGGTTGCTTTCGCAGTATGCTTCGGGTAATTGTCCATCTGCACTGTGAAGCACCGTACAATGAGTTTTGAAGCATTTTGCTGAATATGAGCAGATAATATTGCCCGAAACACTTCAGAATTCATCCTGCTGCTTTTGTCAGCAGTCACATCATCAATAAATACAAGAGAACCAGTTCCATTGGCAGTCATACATGCCCACGCCATGACACTACCACCGCCATGCTTCACTGATGAGGTGGTATGCTTTGGATCATGAGCAGTTCCTTTCCTTCTCCATACTCTTCTCTTCCCATCACTCTGGTACAAGTTGATCTTGGTCTCATCTGTCCATAGGATGTTGTTCCAGAACTGTGAAGGCTTTTTTAGATGTTGTTTGGCAAACTCTAATCTGGCCTTCCTGTTTTTGAGGCTCACCAATGATTTACATCTTGTGGTGAACCCTCTGTATTCACTCTGGTGAAGTCTTCTCTTGATTGTTGACTTTGACACACATACACCTACCTCCTGGAGAGTGTTCTTGATCTGGCCAACTGTTGTGAAGGTTGTTTTCTTCACCAGGGAAAGAATTCTTCGGTCATCCACCACAGTTGTTTTCCGTGGTCTTCCGGGTCTTTTGGTGTTGCTGAGCTCACCGATGCGTTCTTTCTTTTTAAGGATGTTCCAAACAGTTGATTTGGTCACACCTAATGTTTTTGCTATCTCTCTGATGGGTTTGTTTTGTTTTTTCAGCCTAATGATGGCTTGCTTCACTGATAGTGACAGCTCTTTGGATCTCATATTGAGAGTTGACAGCAACAGATTCAAAATGCAAATAGCACACTTGAAATGAACTCTGGACCTTTTATCTGCTCCTTGTATATGGGATAATGAGGGAATAACACACACCTGGTCCCTTAAAAATGGGGAGGCACATATACAAACTGTTGTAGTTCCTACACCGTTCACCTGATTTGGATGTAAATACCCTCAAATTAAAGCTGAAAGTCTGCAGTTAAAGCACATCTTGTTTGTTTCATTGCAAATCCATTGTGGTGGTGTATAGAGCCAAAAAGATTAGAATTGTGTCGATGTCCCAATATTTATGGACCTGACTGTAACTCTAAAAAAAAAGCAGAGCACTTCAAATGAGCACTCCAAAGCTGTCAATTGCAGGGTCCTTTGGAGACTCTGAAAATTGCTTTTTGTTATAGTAAAGGTTCTCTACAGAAGAATTGGAGTCCATCAACTTTAGAAGTCAAAGCATAATATCTAGTGTTTAAATGGTTTTCAAAACTGGAGAAATTCTGAAACACCAGGTGAACAGAAAATGGATTAGGCTTGAGAAGCAGACATTGTCAAATCCATATGAATCATGTTGCAAAGAAAATAATAGTTTCATTTTCTCAGTAAGTTCCACAGAAAAGGCTTGACATGTTCTTGGTTTCTGTGAATGTAAGAATATTTCAGAGAACCCAGGGCGCAGACATTAAGTGGTGTCCTTAGAGAAAATCAAGTACATACTTAGGCTCCTTAGATAGCATATCTAGCTCCAGAAAGAAAATCTAAAGTTATGAAGATATAATAATAATTGGAACTAAGCAAATGTTAACCCTTTAATCAACCAAGTTAGATGTCAGTAGATGTCTGATTTTTTAAATATAACATTTTTCTTTCATGGGCCATATGTGGAATACATTGACTAAAAATAAAGATTAGCAGCCTTGAAACGTGTTTCAGAGGCTTAACAATCTACAAATATATGGATAGTCAGAAAACTTTGCAATATAATGTTAATAAAAATTGCCATGTCTCCTTCAACACGGCTACCCTAGAAGCTGCATATAAGGTTCTTCTACGATGGTACTGGGTTCCAGCTCAGATAACAAGTTCAAACCCATCCTATAGTGACAGGTGCTTCAGGGGTTGTGGCCAACGAGGGGATGTCGAACACGTCTCCCTGTCTCACAGGGTTATGGTCCAGGGTGTTCAGGCTCCTCTATTTCTTGTTCCATATACCCATCCACAAGGACGTTGAAATTGCATTGTTGCACTGCCCGATCCAGGGATTATTCTCATACCAACAAAAGCTGGCATCCTGCCTGTTAATAACTGCTAAACGGGCAACAGATAGATCTGGGAAGAAACCCTCTGTTTTGTTTGCCATGGTGAAGAGCATTCTGACCGACCTTATGATTAATGAAAAAATGTCTAGCATCTTACCTGTTGCTGACACTGGGCTTATGGCAACCCTCTGTCTCCCTCTTTTTATGGTGGCCCTAAGTCCCTGGACCTAGGGTGCCCCTTTTTTTTCTTTACTGACTTGCGGGCTGCGGCTAACACTGCTAGGTATAAAACCAATTTTGCACTTTTTTATCAACTATCCACCCCAACTGGGGGCATCCTGTGAAACTGTACACATTTTATCCTTTCATGCAAACTAGTGCACCTGCAACACATACTCTCCTAGTTGGCCCTTGGGCCTGGGAGACATATGTCATATATCAGTGCCGCCTATCAGTGCCAATCAGTTTTTTTTTTCAAAATTGACTGTCTTTTTTTGTTTATAGCGCAAAAATTAAAAACCGCAGAGGTGATCAAATACCACCAAAAGAAAGCTCTATTTGTGGGAAGAAAATTATAAAAATTTAGTTTAAGTACAGTGTTGCATGACCGCGCAATTGTCATTCAAAGTGCGACAGCACTGAAAGCTAAACATTGTCCTGGGCAGGAAGTGGGGAAAGAGCCTGGGATTGAAGAGGTCAAAGTGGTTGTAAACCCCATTCATGAAATCTGACCTGGGCACATATATTTGTAGTGTTTACTTATTTCTCTCCAAAGCTCTGAGTCCCATGTCTTTCTGCTGCTCCGTACCTCTGTTATCAGCATGATAACTTCTGACAAGTTCTACACCGGAGATAAAAGCAGCTGGAAATGTGTGTTGAGGAGGGAGCTTAGAGATAGATAAGCAGAGAGCTTGTCTATTCACAGTACAGCTCTGCAAGTTTCTTCGTTCCTCTGCCTATGTGGAGGGAAGGTGTGTGCCTTTCCTCCAATCATCTCACACACAGTGTATTGAAATATGAGTGGTGTATCCGCGCAACGGAACAGAAAATTAAAAAAGTGGAGAAAATGAAAAAAATTGGAGAAAATGGAAAAAAATGGAAACAATGGAAGAAATCGCATAAAGGACTGCTGCCTCCACAGATGTGATTTCCACCTAGGTGGAAAAAACAGAAGGTAAGTGAAGGGATAGTGTGTGGGTGTGGCGCTGTCCTAATTTATAGAAATACTTGGTAAATTGTGTGTAGCCAAATCCCATATGTAAAGTTGCATAAACCAAAATTGCAAATAAAAAATTCAACGAAAATAAAACCAAACATAAAACAGCAAAGTGACCCCCTTTGGAGTGTGTAGGTGTAACGTTGTTCTAGTGGAGAAAAAAGTGGAGAAAATGGAAAAAAATGGAAACAATGGAAGAAATCGCATAAAGGACTGCTGCCTCCACAAATGTGATTTCCACCAAGGTGGAAAAAACAGAAGGTAAGTGAAGGGTTAGTGTGTGGGTGTGGCGCAGTCCTAATTCATAGAAATACTTGGTAAATCGTGTGTAGCCAAATCCCATATGTAAAGTCGCATATAAAGTATAAACCAAAATTGCAAATAAAAAATTCAGCGAAAATAAAACCAAACATAAAACAGCAACGTGACCCCCTTTGGAGTGTGTAGGTGTAACGTTGTCCTAGTTTAAAAAATACTTTGTAAATCGTGTGTAGCCAAATCCCACATGTAAAGTCGCATGTAAATTATAAACAAAATATAAACAAAATCGCATATAGCAAATTTAACGGCTAGGTTGGCCCCCTTTGAATTGGGGGAGGGGGAAGGGGAACAGGGGATGAAATCAAAAAATGTCTTTAGCCAAAGCTATTCCATCCGCATAAAAACCCCATATAGTGATTGACAAACATAACATTGCTGAATAATTACATAGGTTAAATCATGACTAGTGCTCAGTGCAATTTAAGTGAAAAACTTGACATCTTTGTAAAACAAGGCAGGTATTTGTATTAATCTTGGTGACCAGGTGCTCGTGTCTTGTGATCATGCGGACACTCACCAGCTTCTTTAACCTCTGCAGGGGTAATGCGCAGTCACAGTGTATGCCACTGTGCAGCAATCCACAGGCTGTTTCTGGGTCACGGTGACGTTTTAGGCATAAGAGAAGAAAGAGGAGATTCCATAGCGTAAAACCATAAAACACTCTTTATTGAACGCAGATGACAGAATGGTACTCACATTTAAGCAGTTTATAATAGGCAACCAAATGTCATCAAAACAGGAGAGCGTCAGATTTAAGTTGGTGATCCTCTGGGAGATGATGCAAAAGCGTCAGAATAGGCCACGCGTGGCCCATTCTGTCATCTGCGCTCAATAAAGAGTGTTTTATGGCCCTTTTCCAAAAATTTGCGTTTAAAACACCGCTGCACAAATACCGTGTGATAAAAAATATTGCAACAATCACCATTTTATTCTCTAGATTCTCTGCTAAAAAAATATATATAATGTTTGGGAACTCTAAGTAATTTTCTAGCAAAAAATACGGATTTTAACTTGTAAACACCAAATTTCAAAAATAGGCTTAGTCATGAAAGGGTTAAACTAGGACAACGTTACACCTACACACTCCAAAGGGGGTCACGTTGCTGTTTTATGTTTGGTTTTATTTTCGCTGAATTTTTTATTTGCAATTTTGGTTTATACTTTATATGCGACTTTACATATGGGATTTGGCTACACACGATTTACCAAGTATTTCTATGAATTAGGACTGCGCCACACCCACACACTAACCCTTCACTTACCTTCTGTTTTTTCCACCTTGGTGGAAATCACATTTGTGGAGGCAGCAGTCCTTTATGCGATTTCTTCCATTGTTTCCATTTTTTTCCATTTTCTCCACTTTTTTCTCCACTAGGACAACGTTACACCTACACACTCCAAAGGGGGTCACTTTGCTGTTTTATGTTTGGTTTTATTTTCGTTGAATTTTTTATTTGCAATTTTGGTTTATGCGACTTTACATATGGGATTTGGCTACACACAATTTACCAAGTATTTCTATAAATTAGGACAGCGCCACACCCACACAATAACCCTTCACTTACACACAGTGTATGCCCAGACTCCACACCCACTGCTCAATGAGGAAACAAAATTTGTAACACAATGTGCTATTTCTAAAGAATGTATAAAGCTGAAGACAGCAGATATGCAAGTAAAACTTATGTAGGAGGATTTGTTTAATCTCTGTGTATCATCTGAGGCTGTTTACTCCACTGGGTATATGTAAGGGTTTACACCCACTTTAGCCACTTCCCGCCCGGTCAATAGCATATTGACGTCCAGGAAGTGGTTCTGTTATCCTGACTGGGCGTCATATGATGTCCAGCAGGATAACATGCCCGCTAGAGCACACAGCGCAGCGAACGCGAGTGCGGCGTGTCAGTCTGACATGCCACATCTCCGATCGTGATAAGAAGCCTCTGTCAGAGGCTTCTTACCACGTGATCAGCTGTGACCAATCACAGCTGATCATCGCTTGAACCAGGAAGTGCCAGTAAACGGCATTCCTCGGTTCGCGCTGACAGGGAGAGCCGATCGGAGACGATCGGCGGCTCTTCCTGTCAGAGGGGGGATCTGTGCTGATAATTAGCACATTGATTATCAGCACAGCCCCATCAGATGTGGAAAAAAGGTACCCAATCAGTGCCCCCTCAGGATCGCCTATCAGTGCCCAATAAAGTGCCCAAAAAAGTGCCAATCAGTGCCAATTAGTGCCCACCACAGTGCCAGTCAGTGCCCATCGCATTGCCAATCAGTGCCCTACAGTAACACCTGTCAAAACCTCATCAGTACCTTATTATCAGTGCTGCCCATCAGTGCCACCTGCCAGTGCCACCTGTTAGTGCCAATCAGTACCGCCTATCAGTGCTAATCAGTGCTACCTGTCAGTGCCCATTACAGTCGTCTGTCAGTGCCCATCAGTGCCGCCTGTCAGTGCCGCCTGTCAGTGCCCATCAGTGCCGCCTATCAGTGCCCATCAGTGCTGCATATCAGTGCCGCCTATAGGTGCCCATCAGTGCTGCATATCAGTGCCGCCTATCAGTGCCCATCAATTCTACATATCAGTGCCTCCTCATCAGTGCCCATCAGTGCTACCTTATCAGTGCCAACTCATCAGTGCCCATCAGTGTCACCTCATCTGTGCCCGTCAGTGAAGGAGAAAACAAAATTTTATAACCGAAACTAAGAAAACCTTTTTTTTTTTCAAAAATGTCTTTTTTAGTTTGTTTAGCAAAAAATAAAAACCCCAGTTGTGATCAAATACCACCAAAAGAAAGCTCTATTTGTGGGAAGAAAATTATAAAAATGTAGTTTGGGCACAGTGTTGCATGACCGCGCAATTTTAAGTGCGACAACGCTGAAAGCTGAAATTTGTCCTGGGCAGGAAGGGGCGAAAGTGCCTGGTATTGAAGTGGTTAATCGCTATCTAATGCTCAACACCAAGGTTCCAAACTTAAAGTGGTTGTGAACCTCAGATATGCAATATGAATATTGTGTACTTGTTTCAATTAAGAGCACTTATACCGTGGACACACGGCCGGACTTTTCGACCAAATTTATCAGACGGAACAAATCCGTCGGACAATCCGACCGTGTGTGGGCTTCATCGGACCTGCAGCGGACATTTTCTGTCGAAAATGTGACGGACTTTAGATTTAGAACATGTTTAAAATCTTTCCGACAGACTCGAGTCCGGTCGAAAAATCCGTTCATCTGTATGCTAGTCCGACGGACGAAAACTGACGCTAGGGCAGCTACTGGCTACTGGCTATGAACTTCCTTATTCTAGTCCAGTCGTACGTTATCACGGTTGAATCTGTCGGACTTTGGTGTGATTGTGTGTAGACAAGTTCCATTCGACGGAAGTCTATCGAAAAGTCAGTCGAAAAGTCCGACATGATTCAGTCTGTCGAAAGTCCGGTCGTGTGTACACAGCATAAGTGTTATTCCTGTCTGTTGCTTCATTCCTCTGTTATCAGCACAAATCACTTCTGACAAGTTTTCCTGACTTCATGAGAAAAAAGGTGACAGGGAGAGAGCTCTAGCTGATTGACAGCCTTAGCTCTGTTCCTGTGTGCTGTGTGAAGGGGTGCGTGTCCTTTCCCTCCAATAAGCTCTCAGAGCTCTCTGCACTGAGCGTTGCAGGCTGTAGCTTCAACTCTCCACCTCCTCTTTATAAGCTTTATAAATCCTGGACTTTGCATGGATGTACAGAAGGGAAGACTGCGGATAAACAGGTACAACTTATGTGGGAGGATTTGTTTCATCTCTGTGTGTAACCTGGATCTAGTCACTGTGTAATGTAAGGGTTTACAACCACTTTAAAGTAGAATTCCAGCTTCACCCTAACTATTCTTACAAATGTCCACTCCCACTCCTAACATCTATGCTGCCTAACCTGTGTAATAAAGATTACCTATTATTTTTACCTATTCTCGCTCTTGTCAGGTCACATGATGCCCTTTGTCAGCCAGCTCCAAGGGCACTCTCTCCTCTACCCTACAGCCGCTTGCTGAAACAGGGGAGCCGGGTCATGTGACCAGACTAGAATGTGCTGAAAATAGGTAAGTACAAATAATGTACACCTTTCTTACACAGATTAGTCAGCATAGGTGTTAGGAGGGGGAAGGGGATATCTTTAAAACTAGTTTGGTTGTGCCTGGAATGCTAAAATTGTAGGGAAGCACCAACCAGGGACCATGGCACTGCTCCAGGCACCTCCTGAATCTGGGTAGGCTGTTCACAGTGGATGGCTTGGCATCTTTATTTTTAAACAGTCTTCACAAGACAAAAAATGAGGTGATTGTGTTGCTCAGCTCATCTCAAAACCAACATTGACAGTTCCAATTTACAGATGTTGCCTCCAGGGGCGTAACTAGAAATAGCAGGGCCCCATAGCAAAATGTTGTATGGGGCCCCCCTGCAAACAGCCCCCCCCCCCCCCCACAGCTGCCCTAGTGTCAATGCAGCGTGACCTGTGCCACATACAGCGTGACCTGTGCCCAATGCAGCGTGACCTGTGCCCAATACAGCGTGACCTGTGCCCAATACAGCGTGACCTGTGCCCCATACAGCGTGACCTGTGCCCCATACAGCGTGACCTGTGCCCCATACAGCGTGACCTGTGCCCAATGCAGCGTGACCTGTGCCCAATACAGCGTGACCTGTGCCCAATACAGCGTGACCTGTGCCCCATACAGCGTGACCTGTGCCCCATACAGCGTGACCTGTGCCCAATGCAGCGTGACCTGTGCCCAATACAGCGTGACCTGTGCCCCATACAGCGTGACCTGTGCCCAATACAGCGTGACCTGTGCCCCATACAGCGTGACCTGTGCCCAATACAGCCTGGTCTGCCTGTGCCCCATACAGCCCCACCTATGCAGAGGAAGAGGCAAGCCACCCGGATCAGCAGAGAGCGGGATTGCCCGCTGTAATAGCTTTCATTTGAATTTCCTGTCTTCCCGGGGCTCATCGTCACATAGCCCCACCTCATGGCCCAACGCCTTTGATGACGTCACATGTCCCGCATTGGATCGGCGTTCTGTCTATCAAAGGCACCGGGCCAAAAGGTGAAGCTATGTGATGTGAACCCCGGGAACACTGGAAGTTCTAATGAGAGCTCTTACATCGGCAATTCAGCTCTCTGCTGATGCGGACAGCTCACCTCTTCCTTTCCTCTCTCTTCCCCTGGCTGGGAGACTGTGCCGGCAGTGCTCTTATCCTCACTGGGCCCCACTCGGCTGCGGGCCCCATAGCGCCCGCATGAGTCGCTATGGTGGTAGTTACGCCCCTGGTTGCCTCTGATGTTCCCCCTGCTCTCTAGGGATTGAGGGGAAGAGCCCGCAGGTGGTTGCGCTCTCTCTACAGATACCAGTTCCAGAGAACAAAGAACAGAATCTATTAAGAATCACTGGGCAGACCTGGTCCTCCATAAAAATATTTTCAGACACCTTCAACTCGCCTTAAAACATTGTCAACACACACCAGAAATCATGATCACTGTTTTAGTCACCCAGTTCTAACTCCTAAATAATTACACAGCATCTGTTATATGATAATCATGTTAGACTGTCCCTGTTAAAAGAATTGAAAAAATTAATGTGAGGCTCAATTTACTAAGCTATAATACATATATTTGTTATAACTGGTCATTTCACCCATATGAGTCCTTTGGGCAATCAATAATTATCTCTTAATGAAGAGATTTATCAGTTATCAAAATAAATTCTTAACACATGTAGATAGATTCCTTCTGGACCTGAAGCTTCAAAGGCTAAGTTCACCTTTTTTTTTTTCTAAAATCCATCTCCCCTATGTACTAATATACTATTAACCGCTTGCCGGCCAGCCGCCATCATTATACTGCGGCAAGGTGGCACGATCCCGCAAATCGCCATAGGTGCACCTCGGCTCGGGAACCCACTTTTGTGGGCAAGTGCACGCCCCCGGAGGCACGCCCGCGCTCCCATTAGCCAGCGTGGAGCCAATCAGCGGGACTGGCGGGCTCTATGTCCGCCGCCCACCCGCGATCATTCCCCGCAGTGACAGAACGGGGATCTACCTGTGTAAACAAGGCAGATCTCCCTTCTGACAAGGGAGATCATGCAGATCCTGTCTTTCTGCTAAGCAGGAAGACCGATCTGTGTGTTTCCCCAGTCACACAGTCCCCCATACAGTTAGAAAACACCTGCAGGGAACACATTTAACCCCTTGATCGCCCCTGATGTTAACCCCTTTCCTGCCAGTGTCATTAGTAAAATAACAGTGCATATTTTTAGTACTGATTACTGTAATAATGTCACTGGTTCCCAACAAAGTGTAAAAATTGTCAGTTAGGTGTCCAATCTGTCCACCGCAATGTCGCAGTCCCGCTAAAAATCACTGATCTTTGCCATTACTAGTAAAAAAAATGTAAAAAAATTAAAATGCCATGAATCTATCCCCTATTGTGTAGACGCGATAACTTTTACGCAAACCAATCAATATGCTTATTGGGATTTTTTTACTAAAAATATGTAGCAAAATACATATCGGCCTAAACTAATGAATACATTTTTTTACATTTTTTTTTCTTGGTAATGTTTTATAGCAGAAAGTAAAACATTTTAATATTAAAGGCTTTCCAAGTGCAGCAAACACACCAAAAACTGCAATAACACACCATGCGCCGCTCCTAAAATAGTTATGGAGCTTCTCTGGGACATTTGTCATGTGTATTGCAGCCTATTCAAGTGAAAATGCTCCAAAACACCCAAAACAAACACATGCATGAATGTGAGTCTTCGCTTTGTGGAGATGTGAATGAGGCCTGACAACTGAGTGTCCCCATCCACTCCCTCCTATGTACTTGCATAACGATGACCATACACTATGCAATCTGATTGTACAATCTCTGTACAATTTCCTTTATATTTACCAGAACTATGGAATAGAAAGACACACCTAAACAATCCATTCAATTTGTAACATATCAAACAGGCCCTTGTAGTATATCGCTGATGGGAGATCTAAAGGAGATTGTACAATCAGATTGTATAGGAAGTTGGTGAAAGGTGGTATTGTAATGAGGGAGGTGTGGTCCAGAGTGGTGAACACACGCTATCACGCCCTCTTCTGTGATGCAACAAGTGAAGGCTTCTGGGAGATGACCTAACAGGAGGGGAATGCTGATACACGCTACAAGAAGTGATGGAATCTGAAAATCCATTCAAAGATACAAAAAAATTGACAAGATTAAAAACCTTCTGTGGATGATGTAAGTTAGATAAAAGCACATTGGGATGGCTAGGCCAGAAATTGCATTGGAAAACACTCATATTTATTATGAAAAGTTAAATTCTGCCTGAAAATGTTAACATATTCTTTAACTATCTTCATTTTTATTAGGTGCAACTGCAGCTGTGCTATGCAAGAAATTAATTGAAATGAATTAGGGAGCATTGGTTGTTTGCTTTCACCATATTAACAAAAATGGTATTCCTTTTCACAGACAGATATAAAATATGTATTAGACCCCTTTCACACTGAGGCGTTTTTGCGCTAAAAATTAATTATTAAAACGCTCCCCATGCATCTCAATGGACCCTTTCACACTGAGGCGTTTCGCTGGTGGGGCGTTGAGAAAAGTCCTGCAAACAGCATCTTTGGAGCAGCTTTTGGGCATTGAAAAAAGCTCTTAAAAAACGTCCCTCTCCATTGAAATTAATTGAAAGCGCTTTAAAAACGCCTGAATAGCGCCTATAATCCGCCCTGAGCTGTAGAAAAGTCACATGATCTCACAAAAAGGTAAACATGCAAGCAGAAAAGAGAGCATCTACTTGTAGGGAGGTGGGAAAACAAGTGGCCTCTATGGTAATTAATTAAGGTAGTCATATGGAAACTTGTACCATCATCCAGGAATCTAGAATTTAAAGGAATTGGAAGCCTGGTCCCCAACCAGGCTGCCAGGAGAACATAAGGGCATTTGGACTATTGCGGTACAGTAAACATTGATACAATAATGGGTAATAAACCATAATATAAAAATTATATAGTTGATTTTATTGATGCAGAAAACAAAATCAATCAACAGTTACACGATGAAATATGATAACATACAGATATATCACTAGTGAAATCATTAATCCCAAAGGGGGAAATATACAGTTAAACAATTAATCACAGATATCATATTCCTCGACTAGTTTCGCAGATCATAGCCGCTTCATCAGGAGGGAATCTGTAAATGGGTTTCAGCTGTTTAATCAGAAAACAAAGAAGACACAATGTAATTGCAAAAAGAACATCAGAAATAAAAACTTGTAATAAAGCATCAAAATTAAGCAAGGTATTAATTAAATAGAAGGGTGAGAGAGCGAGGCTGCTTACCCATGTCCCAGCAGGCAACAAGGGCAGGGTTACGCCGCCCGGGAGTAGTCTCCCACGGCGACCCAGGGGAGCTGTAAACATGACAGATAAGGATCTGGATAAATGATGTAAAGGAATTGGGTATACTGAAATTGCCACACTGGAACCAAGTGAATAGGTGAAGTATAGGATAATAAAAGTGAGGGATGTAGGATAGTGATGGGAATATACAAAGTGCATAATGAGAAAGAGTGAAGAAGAGAAAGGGACTGAAAGTGATGGAAAGTGAACAATTGTGAATTCGTGAGAAAATAAAAAGTAAAATCACTGGAATGGTACCAGCTGATTGGAGAAAAGCCAATGTAGCACCAATATTTAAAAAAGGGCCCAAAATACATCCCTGGGAATTACAGACCAGTTAGCCTAACATCAATAGTATGTAAACTCTTGGAGGGGATGATAAGGGACTATATACAAGATTTTAGTAATAAGAACGGTATCATTAGCAGTAATCAGCATGGATTCATGAAGAATCGTTCTTGCCAAACCAATCTATTAACTTTCTATGAGGAGGTGAGTTGCCATCTAGATAAAGGAAGGCCCGTAGACGTGGTGTATCTGGATTTTGCAAAAGCGTTTGACACAGTTCCCCATAAACGTTTACTGTACAAAATAAGGTCCATTGGCATGGACCATAGGGTGAGTACATGGATTGAAAACTGGTTACAAGGGCGTGTTCAGAGGGTGGTGATAAATGGGGAGTACTCAGAATGGTCAGGGGTGGGTAGTGGGGTTCCCCAGGGTTCTGTGCTGGGACCAATCCTATTTAATTTGTTCATAAACGACCTGGAGGATGGGATAAACAGTTCAATCTCTGTATTTGCAGACGATACTAAGCTAAGCAGGGCAATAACTTCTCTGCAGGATGTGGAAACCTTGCAAGAAGACCTGAACAAATTAATGGGGTGGGTGACTACATGGCAAATGAGGTTCAATGTAGAAAAATGTAAAATAATGCATTTGGGTGGCAAAAATATGAATGCAATCTATACACTGGGGGGAGAACCTCTGGGGGAATCTAGGATGGAAAAGGACCTGGGGGTCCTAGTAGATGATAGGCTCAGCAATGGCATGCAATGCCAAGCTGCTGCTAACAAAGCAAACAGAATATTGGCATGCATTAAAAGGGGATCAACTCCAGAGATAAAACGATAATTCTCCCACTCTACAAGGCTCTGGTCCGGCCGCACCTGGAGTATGCTGTCCAGTTCTGGGCACCAGTCCTCAGGAAGGATGTACTGGAAATGGAGCTATACGAAGAAGGGCAACAAAGCTAATAAAGGGTCTGGAGGATCTTAGTTATGAGGAAAGGTTGCGAGCACTGAACTTATTCTCTCTGGAGAAGAGACGCTTGAGAGGGGATATGATTTCAATTTACAAATACTGTACTGGTGACCCCACAATAGGGATAAAACTTTTTCGCAGAAGAGAGTTTAATAAGACTCGTGGCCACTCATTACAATTAGAAGAAAAGAGGTTTAACCTTAAACTACGTAGAGGGTTCTTGACTGTAAGAGAGGCGAGGATGTGGAATTCCCTTCCACAGGCGGTGGTCTCAGCGGGGAGCATTGATAGCTTCAAGAAACTATTAGATAATCACCTGAATGACCGCAACATACAGGGATATACAATGTAATACTGACACATAATCACACACATAGGTTGGACTTGATGGACTTGTGTCTTTTTTCAACCTCACCTACTATGTAACTATGTATGTAACTATGTAAAAGGTAAAACTGTGTAAAAATTGAATAAGTGACAATAAGGTGAGGAAAGACGTATGGGGGGGGGGGGGGGGAGAAAAAGGGCAAGTCAGCGGGTAAGTGGGGGTGGGGAAGGGTTCGAAGGGGCGGTGGTTTCCCCTTTTGGGATTAATGATTTCACTGATATATCTGTATGTTATATTTTATCGTGTAACGTTGATTTTTTTCCTGCATCAATAAAATCAACTATATAATTTTTATATTATGGTTTATTACCCATTATTGTATCAATGTTTACTGTACCGCAATAGTCCAAATGCCCTTATGTTCTCCTGGCAGCCTGGTTGGGGAACAGGCTTCCAATTCCTTTAAATTTTAGATTCCTGGATGATGGTACAAGTTTCCATATGCCTACCTTAGTTAATCACCATAGAGGCCACTTGTTTTCTTATATTCATTAGGTGGATAACACACCCGGCATGCTGTCAATGGGATCTATTGGGGAGCGCTGGGAGTGGATGTGGCTGCCCCTCGCCCTCCACCTTGTCGCCCCCATTTTTCCCACCCCTCAGTTTAAATAAAACCCCATTAACTTATATGTTCGTCTATGGGGGGGCCTCTTATTTTATTCATCATTACCCTTTCTATATATTATTTCATAAATATTTAGCCCCGATGCAACCATTCACTTCAGACGCCCTTTGGTTTGGCTAGACATAACTTTATATAATTTTATTTTATAGGCTACCTGCCCAAATTCCACATGGTTTACCCAATCATGTGTCTATGTTTCTAGCCCCTTATATATATACATTGTTTATATGTATTCAAGGTCTTCCACGGGTCCCTGTTATGTTTGTGTTTGTATCGTTTTTTTAGGGTATTCACTTATTCCCTATTTACCCATTATTATTTTTTGTATGGTATTTTTTATTTTTATTATCGAACAATTTACATATAAATTGCATTATCTACCATTTGTATTACTATATATTTCTACTGGAGCCTTCCTGCTTCCCCCTTTTTTTGTCCTGATGACGAGCATCAGTGCGGGGCCCTCCGCCTGTGCTCTCCTGCTGCGGCCCGGTGGTATCCCTGGTGGACTGGTTGTTCCCGGAAACGGGGCTGATCCCTCCTCTTGCACTTGTCCTGGCAGGGATTTCTCCTTCTTGGCCGTAGGGCCAAGAGGGAGAATACCTTGCTTAATTTGATGCTTTGTTACAAGTTTTTATTGCTGATGTTCTTTTTGCAATTACATTGTGTCTTCTTTGTTTTCTGATTAAACAGCTGAAACCCATTTACAGATTCCCTCCTGATGAAGCGGCTATGGTCCTCGAAACTAGTCGAGGAATATGATATCTGTGATTAATTGTTTAACTGTATATTTCCCCCTTTGGGTTTAATTATTTCACTGGTGATATATCTGTATGTTATCATATTTTATCGTGTAACTGTCGATTGATTTTTTTCCTGCATCAATAAAATCAACTATATCATTTTTATATTATGGTTTATTACCCATTATTGTATCAATGTTTACTGTACCGCAATAGTCCAAATGCCCTTATGTTTTCCTGGCAGCCTGGTTGGGGACCAGGCTTCCAATTCCTTTAAAATGTAGGGAGGTGGGGTTGTTCTTTGACGCCCATGCTTCAATAATGCTTGAAAAACACCGTTAAAACGCCTGCAGCGTTGTGGTAATTTTACCGCTAACGTCCCAAAAACGCTGTAAAAATGCGGTATAAAACACAGTAAAAACGTTAAGGCATTTTAGGGCATTTTTGAAGCGCCTCAGTGTGAAAGGACTCTTAAGGAGTTTAGCGTTTGCTTTTTCTTCTTCAGTTATATTTCCCAAATTATCTTTTTAGAGGTCCTATGTTATCAGTTATGCCACGTACACACGATCGGAATTTCGGCCTGCAGAAGACCAATGAGAGTTTTTCGTCGAAAGATGCAAACGTGTGTATGCTCCATCGGACTTTTGCTCGCTGAATTCTAGCCAGCAAAAGATTGAGAGCATGTTCTCAATTTTTCGGTCGGGAAAAGTCCCTATCCGAAAATGCGATCGTCTGTGGCAATTCCGATGCGCAAAATCCCTACGCATGCTCGGAAACAATTCATTGAACTTCATTTTCTTGGCTCGTCGTAGTGTTGTATGTCACCGCACCAGCTTACCTCACTTTCTTCAAAGCTGTTTAAACACACTGCTCGATTACTTCTGCCTTACTTCCTGGTCAGACTTTAGGTCATGACATAGGAAGGAGCTGACCAGCTGAAGCTAATCTCATTAGCACACACCCTGCATCTTCTACCCTCAGCTGGTCAACTCCTTCCTGTGTCATGACCTCAAAGCTGACCAGGAAGTAAGGCAGAAGTAATCGAGCAGTGTGTTTAAACAGCTATGAAGAGAGTTAGGTAGCCAGTGTAGAATTAATGGAAAGCTGTTTTATGTTTGCCAAATAAGTACATTATTCCTATATCGGTACATAGGGAAGCTGGTATTTAGAAACAAGAACAAAAAAGGTGAACAAAGGTGAACCTGGCTCTGGGGTGCACGCGCACATCACCGGAGCCCACTCCCGCTGTGATTGAACACAGTGGGAGCCAATCAGCGGGTCCGGGGGCCATGACCATTCGCTGGAGAGACAGAACGGTGGTCTGCCTATGTAAACAAGGCAGACCATCGTTCTGTCAGAGAGGAAGAGAGAGTTCTTGTGTTCCTGCTAATCAGGAACACAGATGTCTCTCTTCCTCCAGTCAGTCCATCCCCCACACAGGTAGAAAGCATTTCCTACGAGCACACTTAACCCTTTGATCGCCTCTGATGTTAACCCCTTCCCTGCCAGTGTTATTTATACAGTGACAGTGCATTTTTTAGCACTGATCACTGTACTGGTGCCACCGGTCCCCAAAAAGTGACACTTAGTGTCAGATTTGTCCTACACAATGTCGCAGTCCCACTAAATATCACTGATTGCTGCCATAGTAAAAAAAAAAAAAAAAAAGTCCATAAATCTATCCCATAGTTTGTAGACGCTATAACTCTTTTTTTTAATCTTTATTTAAGGTATGCGGTTTGAACAAAGCAGTATGGCATTACATATAATAATCAATTAAATCCATTAATAGACATTAAAACCATCATGTCAAAGAGTCAATGGACATCAACAAGATAACAGGCAAGGTTGTAGTACAGCAATATGAGGAATCTGTAAACTGTGGGTAATAGCCTCTATAACAAATATAACCTGTTTTTCAACTTGTACTGTGGTGGGAACACCCCCCCAAAAAAGTAGCTTCATTGGTCATACACATACCAGTAAGAAAAAATAAAAGATAAAACGGAAATAACCCTAATTAGCAGGTACCGAGCCATCATGAGGTAGAGAACAAAGCGTGGATAGTGTACAAGATACGGCTCTCCGCCCTGGCTTTGCAGGAGCGGCACCCATTTATCAACCAAGCATACCGGTCAATTTTTTCTGGGTAGTATAGAAAAACCTTAAGTGTCAAGAAGGAAAAAAAAAAAAGAGAAAAAAAACACAGTAGGAGATGGGTAAGAGGGAAGGGGGGTAGAGTTTCGTCAGGGTCGACTGCCCAAGGCTTCAAACTCTCATGAAGGAAGTTGCTCAAGTATATGTCAAGTAGTAATCCGAGAACCGGAACAAGTCCCAATATAGCCAGCGTGTATTATGTTCCTCCTCCCTGTCCCCAAGGGCAGCTGTCAGGTGTTCCCTCTGCTAAATATCGCTCACCCTGGCAAACCACTGTGACACCAAAGGTGGGGATTGTTGTTTCCACATGCTGGGGACGCATGCCCTGGCTGCATTCAGAAGGTGTTTCAGTAAGGATTTGCAATATCGCTTACTGGACATAAGGGTTAAATTTAGGAGCACTGCTGCTGGGTTGTGATGAAGGGAGACATCAGTAAGCTTGTGGATGATCTGTAGGACCTGTTGCCAAAAAGGGGCCAGTTTCGGACATTCCCAGAAGATGTGGAGTAGTGTGCCAGTCTGGGTACCACATCTCCAGTACAATGAGCTATGTCCTGGGAACATGGGCGTAGCATAAGGGGTTGCAGGGGTCACAATAGCAACCCCGCCCCTAGCTCCAGGGTGCCCCTGCAGCCTCCCTGTCATATTATCATATCCTCCACAAAATCCAGCTCCGATTTGCCCTAGGGCCCCACAGCCACGCTCCAGTGCTGGGCTTCTACTTTGCCTTCCACAGTTCACACCCCTCTGTTTCCATTGGCTGGGGAGAAGCTGTGAGACATTTCCTGAATGAAGAGGAGCACGAGGTGAGAACAGCCCAGGATGGGGAAGTGTCTGTGCTGTGTGCTGGCAACATGGAATGGTAACCGAGCTCAGCAAGGCAAGAGGAGGAGAGTGCCGTCCTGTAGCCACGATGGGACTGATGTCACTGGTGAGTTATGACACTGCTCAGTGTCTCCTAGTCATCAGCTGGAATTCTCTGTACCCCCCACCCGGGGATGTCTACTTACCCCACTTCCCTGACAACTGTGGAAAAGACACACACCTCCGGGAGGTGACCTTCCCCCAACACCTGCCAACACTGACAGAGAAACCTTTAGAAATTGCTAAAACAAATCCCTTAACACCTCCTCCAGGGGCTGCAGGCTCCAGATTTTGTGTCACATGGCTTTGCCCTCCCAGATCTAGGTTGCCCCCTCCATGCTATGCCCGGCTGCTGAGCTCCTTTCCCATTACAGCACTCTATACTGTTCCTCCTCCACAGGGCTGAAATCACATTCCTTTACAACACAGCCAGTTAGCCATGATCTGCACAGGGTGTATCTGCCTACTGCAACTACACTGCCATTCCGACCAGAGAATTTCACAGGTCAGAAGGGCAACATAAAAGCCAGATACACCCTGTGAAGACTGACAGACTGTGTGTAAAGGAATGTGATTTTAGCCCTGTGTAGTGTGTGTGTGTGGGGGGGGCTGTATACAGTGCTGGAATGGGAAAGGAGCTCTGCCAAGTGACCTGCCAGGGGTCCCTGTCTTCTGATTCTCCAGTGGTAATCCCTGTCCTCTGATGTAAAGAGGAACTCTGGGAACTCAAAACTCTTAAGCCACTTTGAGTATCTTGGCGTGCGATGGATGTATCTGCACGCACATTGGAAGTAGTGGGGGGGGGCCCGGTTCAACTTTTGCATCGGGGGCCCACAAGCTTCAAGCTACGCCTCTGGCTGGGAATATTGACGCTAGTACCGATGGAGTCCTGTATCAGCACGTCAAGATGTTAAATGTGATCTCCTGATATTTGCTGCACAAAGATGACTTGAGCAAAGAACAGGATACGATTCTCTTGATCCTCTGTGAACATAATGTTAAGGTCTGTCTCGTATTTCCACAAATACGGGGGATCGTATTGAGATGTAACTGCAAGCAGGATACTTTAAGAACAGGATAGAGATTTCCAGGCTCATCTCCCAGGCACAGATCTTCATAATGTGGGTTGTCTACGAAAACAACCATGGTCTGGGAGGGATCGAAGAAAGTGGGACAATTGAGAAATTGGAATTGAGGGTGGGATATAAGATTAACGGGTCGATCCATTCAGAGGGGCCAAGAAAGGAAGAGGCTCTAACCAATCACAGGTCCAACTGGAGCCGGAAAGCCCTGTCAGAGATACCTGGCACAAAATCCGGGTGGCCGATAATAGGCGTTAATGGAGAAGGAAAACTGGATATTTCTGCTATCCTGTAGTATCTGCAAAGCTTGTGCAAAGTGGATTCGATCAGTGGGTGTGGAGAGGAAAATTGGGAGTATTGGGAGTATTTTTTTTTTCTCCATGAGTTTCAAATTTAAGGTTTAATATCTTTTGCACAATAGGAGGCCCCCTGTAGGATTAGTTGACCATACGGATGCCCGGGGCGCCAACTTTTGTGGTACTTTTGTTTCCACTAGTTGGCGCCATTGCGTCTCCTTTTAGCCATTATTTTGGCTTGGTCCATATAATTGGCTGTAGCTGCTTTTCCATCTAATCCGTCCGCACTTCTCACAAATTTTTTTGTATTTTTTACTATGCCTTTTTGGCCTCTATTGACTTTTACTTTACTGCTTACAGTCTCCAGAGGTGATGCTCATTATTTCCGGTGCGCCACCTGGTGTCACTTCTGGTGTGCCTTGCACCACTGATGGTGCTGATCTGATTGATGTATTTCTCTTCCTGTTTTAGTGAGAAGTGTCACTTCTGGTGTGACTACCTAAGGGAGACGCCTCTGCAGCGTCCGCCCCTCCCCGATTTTTTGGTGCCGTTTTCTTGGCGTCAATTTGGAGAGGGGGAGGGTATTTAAGCACTCTGGTGGTGGTTCAGATTGAGAGCCAGGCTGAGAGGAGGAGGACTCCATTATTATTCTGTCTACACACAACCCTGTCCAGGTATTTAATGCCATCTTGGGAAAATCTTGGGATTTTTTTAGGGGCCATTTTCTGGTCTAGATCTTTGATTAATTTCAATCCTCTTCTCTCCTAGGTTTTTTGTCTCTCCCCTTTGGGGGTGACATTGACAAATGTAGAGAAATTTGTTTGGATTGGTGGCTTGATGTTTGTTTGTTTTTTCATCACAGGTAAAACTTAGTATATCTATTATATACTTTATATTTATATCTTTTTTTTGTTTTTTATTTTTTTTTTCAAAAATAAAAATAATGATAATAAAAATCATTCATTTGTTCCTCCATCCCTGCCTTAGGTCCTTTTTCCATCAGTTAAAAACACAATCTTATTTACTCTCTATGGTCATCAGATGATCCATTGGTTGGGCCCGCCTTTCAATTTATGTGGTCAAAGCATCAGAGTTTTCATTCAATTTTATTTAATTTTTTGATAGATCTATATACAGGTAAATATATTTTTTTCTTTCCATATATATTTTTGGCTACAGTATCGCATTGGCAGATTAGATGTGTGGTATTATCTAATATTTGTATTTTGATTGACTTGCTGTTTGTTTCATATGTATCTCTGTTCATTTTGTAATTTTCGTGTACTATTCTCTTTAGTGCCTGATAAATACCATCCTCCTGAAGAAGCCACGGCATGTGGTGAAACATGTTGAGAAACAAATTCCTCGGTTGCACTACTTGAAACTGTATTGTTATATTGAATTTAAACTCTTTTTTATTGATATGTTTTTACTATTTTCTAAAATAAAATGAGATTTTTTTTTATATAATTTATGTGTGATCTATTGCACCCTTAAAGTCCCAGTTCTATATATTTTTTTGCAGTGTAATATTTAAGGGGACGTGGTGCCAATCATGTGTTAGATGTGAGGCAATTGTTTGCATTTTTCCCACTACAGGGTAGGCCAGCTAAGGTGATCGGCACTGATTGCTGCTCCAAGGAGACCCATAATTTATGGGTTAAGTGTCTGCACCAGTCCACCACTCTATTCATGTGGACCACCGTGCAGTATAGAGCTGGATAGGGAAGGCCAACCCCTCCTCTGAGCTTCGGTCGCTGTAAAAGTGATCTCCTGAGCTGTGAAGGCTTACCCTGCCAAACATAATTGATAAAAACCATTTGAAGCTTACGAAAAAAAATCTGTGGTATCCTAATAGGTAGTGCTTGTAAAAGGTAAAGCAGCCTCAGCATGATGTTCATCTTTAAAACATTGCACCTACCAAACCAAGAAATCACCATGATCTTCCATCTGTCTAGGTTCGTAGAAAAAATGTTCACAAGGGGCCGGAAGTTGTGTTGGAAAATGAGGTGAAGGTTGGAGGGAATCTTGATGCCTAAGTACTGGATAGCTTGAGGGGGCCATTGGAAGGGAAAGTTGCCACTAAGGCGAGCGCGAGAGCTAGGAGTAAGAGAGAAGCTTCCAACTTTTGCAAATTGATTTTAAAGTCTAACAAGTTGGGGGCGTGGCTTGGCAGCGGATGTAGTCAGTCGCACATCTTGTGAGCTCCGCCGAAAATCCGTACAGAAATCCTGCAAATCTTTGATGACAGACCAGTTCTTGCACCAGACTACCCCCCGGTACACCAGCTACGATCGCCCGTTTACGGAGACATCACAGCATGACTGCTAAACCCCCCAGACGCGGCTCCACGGCTCGCTCCGCTCCGGACCACGAGGCCCAAGATGGCGGCGCGGCATCCAAGTCAGCTGCAGCGAAACACAGGGAGGCCGTGCAGAAGCTTTTCCCGCAATCTGAAATATGGGACTTACCAGAAACGAACGGCAACGGAGCGGAGAGCCGCGGCGGGTCGCAATCGGAGGCAGATGACACTGTTCCCCTGGAAGATCCGCATGCTGCTCTGCTGCCCTGGGACACTGTGAGTAACTTACCTATGCCCCATAGATCACACAAGGCCCAAACCGCGAGCTCGCCTGAACAGGAACCTACACTGAGGGATATCTTCTCAGCGGTCACGTCATGTAATCTTTCTATCACGGCACTCGCATTAGAGGTTAAGGGGATGAAGTCAGAGATGTCTTTCCTGCGTCAGGATATGCAAAAATTAAGGGATCGGACCTCTGCCATTGAGGGACGTATTAGTACCATAGAAGATGACTGGGCCCCCATGCAAAGGGACTCGCATGCTCAACAAATAATGGTAGCCAAACATGCTACGAAAATCGACGATTTAGAAAACAGATTACGCAGAAATAATGTCAGAGCTATTGGTATCCCTGAAAAAATGGAGGGCAGAAACCCAGTTGATTTTATTGAAAAATGGCTGCTTGATAAATTTGGGAAAGACTCGTTCTCCCCTATGTTTGCAGTGGAGCGGGCACATAGGGTTCCGTCTAGGCCCTTGCCCCCAGGTAATCCTCCTAGAGCTTTCCTTTTCAAAATGCTTCATTACAGAGACAGAGACATAATTCTTTCAAAAGCTCGCACTCTGGGAGACGCACTGGTGATCGAAAACTCCAAAATATCACTGTTTCCAGACTTCTCGGCGGATGTACAAAAGCAGAGGGCCCAGTTCAATGATATTAAAAAGAGACTCCGCTCTCTGGACCTACAATATTCTATGCTCTATCCGGCTCGTCTCCGTGTAGTAGCTAGAGATGAGGTGCACTTTTTTGAGAGACCTGCGATGGCAGTACAATGGCTGGACAGAGAGGAAAAATCCTTACGAGAAGATTTAGGCAGAAGACGCAGAAATACCTGAAGTTCAATACCCCTCCTGATTCTCTGAGAAACAAAAGGGAAAATCTCTTTGAATAATGCAATGTTGGTGCAATTACTATCCGTCCATAATAGTTCTAGTCACAAGATGACAATATTTGCTTTAAGGCGGAGGATATCGCATGGACAACTTACTGCTGATAGTTAAGTCTATGCCAGTAACTCAAGGCCTGTTGCCTTTTGGCTCTTCAAAGCCGGCTACTGAAATTAGCCCCCCAGTTACGGGTCCTACGTGGACGCTACAGTTTCTGTTTTATTATGTTGTTTTCTTTTTCAGTTTTGTCCCTAGGGACACAGTTACCCTAATGGTCCTGGTACTGCTCCAACGAATTCTACCTACCCCAAGGAAACTATACCAAATGCCCAATCTCTTTAGTTTTGTTCAATATAACACTGAAGGCTCTCAGGAGCATTCTCTATGTGTCCTATATGACTTACCCTCATATATTTACATTCTAATGCTTTATGGCTAAACAGATAACGCTTACTAGCTGGAATGTTAGGGGTCTGGGAGACAGAGTGAAACGCCTAGCTGTATTGCATATGCTTCAACGCATGGGATCTTCAGTAGTATGTCTCCAGGAGACGCATATGTTACCTGATCAAGAATCCCCATTCTCTACAAAATTATTTGCTGCTCAGTTTCACTCTGCCTTCTCTTCCTATGCTAGGGGCGTCAGCATTCTGATAGGCAAAAACATGAGTTTTACGTATACATTGTCGGTCATTGACCCTCACGGTCGATATGTTTTCCTGGTATGTTCATTAGATGGGTTACAGTGCATTATTGGGAATATTTACATCCCGCCTCCTTTTTCGTTAGAAGTCGTTAAGACGCTGGCCTCCTTCCTCTCACAGCATCCGGGGATCCCAGCAATTATTGTTGGGGATTTTAACAATTACCTAGATGCGGAGCTGGACAAAATGACCGCAAAGATTCCTTTGGGTGGGGTGAGGGGAGGTCAGACGTCCTTTGCCCGCCTTATTGCGGAACTAGGATTGAGAGATGTATGGAGGATGAATCACGCACAGATAAAAAGTTATTCATGTTTTTCTGCTACGCATAAAGTTCTCTCCAGGATTGATCTCGGTCTGGGTAATGATTTGATGCTCCCATTGGTAACTTCTACAAAATATGAAATACGAACTATCTCTGATCATTCTCCCCTGTGCATAGAGATTTCCACATCGGGTGTTCTAAAGAGGAACTACTGGAAACTCAACCCCTTTTGGTTGTCACTGTTTCCTATACCTGATCCCATTTTTGATACCTTAGAATCTTTTATTAGGTTTAACAAACCTTCATCTAGACCAGGTATTTTCTGGGACACATTAAAAGCATTTTTGAGAGGCCAATTTATCAAGTCTATTAATGCCATTAAGACCGAGACCAAGAACTGGGAACAAACTGTGTTGAGGGAGGTTAAGAGGACTGAAGCTGCCTTTATTGAATTCCCCTCGGAGAACACTGAGAGGTCTTTTTTTGAGGCGCAGCATGCGGCCAACCATCTAATATTAACCACTGCTGAGAAGAAGAGGTTTTTTCTTCAACAAAAATATTTTGAGGAGGGAGAGACCACGGGGCATATGCTTGCTATGATGATACGATCCCAAAAGGGGTCGTCCCATATAGACTCAATCATGGGCCCACTGGGCACTCTGGTTTCCTCCCACACTGAAATATTGTCCACGTTCAGAGATTTCTATGCTGATGTGTACTCCACGAAAGTCAATCCTTCCCAGTCGGAAATTAATTCTTTTTTAGACCAATGCCAGTTACCGCAGATCCCACCCCAGGACGTAGCACTACTGAATGCTCCTCTTGGGGATGAGGAGCTATTGGAGGCGTTAGCGCTTTCCTCTCCTGGTAAGTCTCCGGGATCGGATGGCTTGCCGGCGGAGGTCTATAAGCGCTACTCTGAAATTCTGATAACACACCTAAAGGAAGTATTTGAGGATGCCAAAAACATTGGAAGTTTACCCCAATCCATGAATGAAGCAATAATCGTTCTTCTCCTTAAACCGGGCAAAGAGGCCCACCTACCTGACTCGTATAGGCCTATTTCTTTATTAACAACAGATGTTAAATTGCTAGCAAGGGTACTAGCCACAAGACTCGCTAAAGTCATACACAAAGTGATACATAGGGACCAATCGGGGTTTATCCCTTCAAGATCCACAGCCCTTAATATAAGAAGACTTTTTCTTAACCTCCAGATCCCTGTCGACAACCCTGGCAAAAGAGCAATACTATCATTGGATGCTGCCAAGGCTTTCGACAGTGTCGAATGGCCATACCTATGGGAAACCTTGAAGCGTTTCGGCTTAGGAACTAACTTCATTCAATGGGTTAAGCTGCTGTACTCGGCCCCCACAGCCAGGATCCGCGTAAATGGTGATCTTTCGGACTCATTTCCTCTTTTTAGAGGTACGAGGCAGGGGTGTCCACTCTCACCCCTGCTATTCGCATTGGCCCTTGAACCATTGGCAGAGATGGTAAGATCATCACAGTCAATTATGGGCTTTGTCAGAGGCCCATTTACTGATAAGATCTCTCTTTATGCGGACGACACTCTACTTTACTTGGGGGATGTGGAGGCTTCACTCACAAACGTAATGCAGATAATACAACATTTTGGTACACTGTCGGGATTCTCCATTAATTGGAGTAAATCCGTAATTCTTCCGGTAGATGAGCCAACGATTGATCTGCCGGCTAGTGCAAGATCACTTAAAGTGGTTTCCTCATTTAAATATCTAGGTATTCAGGTGACAGTCAACCCACAAAAATACTTAGAAGATAACTTACTACCTCTTTTCAAAAAACTTCAAATGACATGCAATACTTGGTGTAAGCTTCCCCTATCAGTAATTGGTAGAATAAATTTGATTAAGATGGTCTGGGGACCTCAGCTTCTATACATCATGCACAATTCTCCACAATGGATACCTCGAAAATGGTTTAATCGTATTGAGACATTGTTTAGATCTCTAATATGGAGGAAAAAAGTAGCTAGAATAAGTCTTTCCACCTTGCAGTATGGTAAAGAACGGGGTGGAGCTGCTGTTCCCAACCCTAAACTATATTTTTATGCCTCTCAATTGCAACACTTGTGTGGTCTTGGTTTGTTGAACGACTCTGACTCGGTCGAAAGCATGCTGCGAACTGGAACATTAAATACAACGGTGCTGGCAATTTTGGAGGCGGGATTATTACACCTGCCACAATCAGCCCCCACCATAGTTCTTCTCAAAAAATTATGGTCTACGGTCAAATCTAAACTACAGATTATGGGCTTCCTGACAGAGACTCCCCTATGGAACAATCCGAACCTAACAGAAGTATATAAACTAGAGGGTTTCCAGATGTGGAGGAATGCCGGAATTCAGAATATTTCTCAATTATTTCACCAAAATATTTTAAAATCCTTTATGGAATTGCAGTCGGAGTTTGGGCTCCCTAGACACCAATTCTACCGATATCTACAGTTACGTCATGCCCTTCAGATTCAAGGCCGGTCAGCTGCTTTAGTGCTTGTTACCCATCCTCTGATTAATGACATTTTCTATGGTCAGGATAAAAAGGGTCTTATATCTCACATTTACTCGCAATTGCTTTTGGCTTTACAAGACACTGCTAATTTACCATGCAGACGTAAATGGATAGAGGATCTGGGAGAGGTGGGTGAGGATGTCTGGGACACATGCCTTCAGACAGGGCCATTAACTTCTGTATCACAAACACATAGACTTTCGCATCTATTCTTGCTACACAGAGCTTATCGTACGCCAATACAACTACATAGATGGGGCAGAAGGGATTCCCCCTTATGCCCTAAACGATGTGGAGAGGAGGGATCACTGATCCATCTGATGTGGCGCTGCCCCAAACTACACCGCTACTGGGGCGATATTACCGACACAATTTCGTCAGTATTCCAAATTAGGATCCCCTTGGATCCTCTGATATGTATATTAGGAGCAATTGATGAAGAATTATATCCCCCTCCTAACAACATAGCAATTATCAGATTATTATATCTGGCCCGTAAGTTGATAGCCAGATTCTGGTTATCTGTAAATGTCCCCACCAAAAAACAATGGATAGAGCAAGTAAATTATATCCTTATCAGAGAACACCTAACATATCAGCATAGAAATGCCTCTCGAAAATTTAACTCTATATGGCAACCTTGGCTGGATTCCCCAGGATTGGCACCCCCACAATTAATCATGCACAGAATATTTCAAGTTTAAGTGTATACAGCTTGTTTAATTGAGGCGGTAAATGGTCTACTTATGATGTGTATCCGGGAAACTAAACCTAGTTGGGCAGACCAGGAGCAAGGTTTATGGTTAGATGACCAGTTTGTCATCTGGTAGCTGCATTGGGTGGGAGAATCTTTGTTCTCTTACGCAGTGCGGTTTGTTGGTATATAAATGTAAAATCTATTAGATGCCACTGCTGTAGCAACAATTTTTATTTTCACTGAATATACATGGTCAAGACAGAACTGAATGATCCGTGTTCATACCATATATTGTGCCATATTCAATGCTTGACTGTCTACTATGTAATTTGTCTTTTGTGGCTCAATAAAGAATTTTCTGATTTAAAAAAAAAAAAAGTCTAACAAGTCATATTGCAGATAAAAAGACCCGAAGAGAGATATGCGGTTCTGAAATGTAGAGCAGTAGATTGTCCGCATAAGTATACATTTTATGGTGGTATGTGCTGGTTTCGAGCCCTCTAATGTCAGGATTGAGCCTAATGTGTTGCAACAAGGGTTCTAAAGAAATTATGAAGAGGGGCGGGGAAAGCGGGCACCCTTGTCCCGTGCCGTTACTTATAGCAAAGGAATTGGAAGCAACTCCATTCACCTTGACTGTCGCGGTAGGGGTCGAGTAGATAGCAGAAATCCAAGATAGGATAGCTGTCATTATCCTAATACGTCGCCAAAAAGAAAGTCCATTTCACCCTGTCGAACATTTTTTCAGCGTAAGTAGATAACAGGATGAATGGGGTATTAAGATGCTTGGCCCTTGCTATGACATCAATAGTCCTTATCGTGTTGTCCTGGGCTTCTCTTTTGCGGATAAACCGGACCTGATCCAGGGGGATTATACGCTGGAGAATTGAACCCAGTCTCTCAGCTAGAATTTTCGTGAACAACTTAAGTTCACAGTTAAGCAAGGAGATGGGCCTATAACTAGCACAGAGGAGCGGGTCCTCTCCAGGCTTGGGGATTACAGTGATACTTGCCTGATACTTGGCATGGTGTGGTTTAGAATTGCATTAAAGGCGGTAACAAAATAGGTTGCTAGCTGCGCGTGAAAGGTTTTGTAATAAGAAATTTTGTAAAACCATCAGGGCCAGGCGCTCCAGGGCTCTCATAAGTTTGTCCATGGAAATAGGATGCAAAAGCAACTCCACCTCTTCCGCATTAAGAGAGGGCAAGTTAGGCCAAGATAGGCATCTGTTGCCTCCAATCTATCTGGGGGCTGGTCCATAGGAGTGAGGGAGCGCAGGTTATAATGTGCCACATAAAAAGCATGGAAGGACTTATGGATTTTGGTGCCCGCGGGAGTGGACAAAGCTGGGATGTATGATAAATTACATTGGATTCGAATGGCGTTTGCCAATGATCTACTGCATTTATCTCCATGGATTATGAAGTGTAGAAATGGCGCTATTCCTCTCTTAGTCAAGTATGGTAAAAAGAAAGGTAAACCTGCCTGGCAGTTTATTACGCCCTTGGCCTATCACCAGCCCTACACAAAAAGTTAAAGAAACAAAGAAAACAAAACAAGTCAGGCGAATAGGCAAAATTATGTGTAGTGGTTTTTACTCTCCCTGGAAGGTATAATGAAATTCAGATTCCTGGAGCGTTCCAGATGACGTCTTGTAGGCGGCACTGTACGTCATTGCATCACTTCCGGTCAGAGCGGCGATTGTTTGTACACAGTGCCGGCTCCATTTTTATTCCATTTCATGTAAAATTCTGACTTCATGTGAGTATATATCTATACATTTTTATCTTAAATAAAGTTTTTTAAAAACAATATCATGCTATGGGCATTCCTCGCTCCTGCATGTGACATCTTGGGGGAAAGCCAGCATTTGACTTGCAGACCATCCAGCAGGCTCCAAAGAGCTACACAGTGGCTAAAACTGTGAACGCCTAATACCCTTGGAGGGTAATGCTATCTGGTGAGTGCAATATATTACCAGCACGGATTAAGTCACCTGGCACCATTGTCACCTGAGAGAAAAATCAGAATTAATTTTGAACGGTCACTGAACACCGTTTAAAGCACAAAGTTACTTTAACTAATGAAACTGTATATCATCTAAACAGTTGGACTCTGTTTATATATTTATTTTATATTTACTTGTATATTATAAAGCATTCACTATTTATATTTTTGCTCACATGTCTATGGTTTGGACTCTGACACAGAGGATCAAGCACACGCTATTTTGTTTGCACTAAGATTTTTTATCCTTGACATTCTCCATTCCCAGAGGGTGCAACACACCAGTTCACTTTGTTTTATGATTGTTTTAATATACCTTTCTGGTTTTTGACACAAAGGTACAAACACAGAAACCACTTTGACACCCACTAGAGGGTGTAACACACCATATCCACCCTGCTGTTTTTTCTGTATCAATTCATTGCACAATCTTCTATGTCACTAGGAATATTCAATTGTACATAATTTATTCACTTGTACACCATTTATTTGTTTTTATTTGTAACAGGCAGGGGGTGTAACACATTTGCATTTTTTCCGATTCCAAAGCTGTCCTGGAATCTTAATTTCATTATACCTTCTAGGGAGAGTAAAAACCATTACACATAATTTTGCCTATTCGCCTGATTCAATAAAGGCAGAGGGTATAACACTCGTTCTTCACAGCTTCACTTTTCTCTTTGGATTATTTATATATATATTTTTTCTTTGTTTTCTTTGTTTCTTTAATCTTTTGTGTAGGGCTGGTGATAAGCCAAGGGCGTAATAAACTGCCAGGCAGGTTTACCTTTCTTTTTACCATACTTAACTAAGAGAGGAATAGCTCCATTTCTACACTTCATAATCCAATTTTTGTACTCCACCTAGGTGGTAGTAATATGTAGAGGCAGCAATTCCTCTGTTTCTCATTCTTTATATAATTCTTTCCCATAAATTTTTTGATAACTGTGGTACCTACTTATTTTGATCTCAATACTATTATCACATACATACGCTTGATAGATACTGTGGCACAGGGTCACTTATCACTTTGCATTTGTCTCCATATTCATAGAAAAATCTGCGAGCCTTCAATAGCTTGTTTTTGGCTTGAAATAAGCTGTGCATCCATCTTGAGTCTGTGACCATGTTTAATAAACATTCCTCTAATATAGCACTTATGTGTGGACCACATAGAAAGAGGTTTGGAGACAGAATCTTTGTTAAACTCGAAAAAGAGGTCTAGCTCTCGCAGAATATCTACTTTAATCTCAGGGTCCTGCAAGAGAGATTAATTTAATCGCCTGATCTAGGTGTCGGGTATTGCAAGGCTATTTCCAATGAGATCGGAGCATGGCCAGTCTGGGCCCTAGAGACGATTGGAATCATGGCATGGGAGACCAGGAAAAGGTCTATCCTAGAGTACGAACCATGAACCGGTGAAAAAAAAGTACAGTATCTTTTCTGTGGATGAAGGATACGCCAAATGTCAGCCAGTTGGTGGGAGTGAAACAGTTCTCTAACTCGAGTTCGGGTTCTCTGGGATAGGGCAGAGGAGCCCGTCGACGAATCTTTGCGGGGATCAATGGTGAGGTTGAGGTCTTCCCCTAACATAAGAGTACCTTCGGCAAAAGCAACCAAGGAGGATAGGCATGTTTCAAGCATTGGAAGCTGATCCACATTTGGCAGATATAAGTTAGCTAGGGTGAACGTCTGCAGGAGTTTACCTTTTACAAAGAGGTATCTACCCTCTTGGTCAGTATGGAGGTCTAGGAGTTGCCAAGATACAGTTTTGGCTAGAAGGATACAAGTCCCTTTTGATTTTACTGTACAGTTTCAGAATTCCATCAGCTCAGAAATGAGTTTCCTGTAAGAACACAACTTGAGTTTTTTGCTTCCACAGCTCAGCAAGACAACTGGATCACTTTTCAGGAGCATTAAGGCGCTTCACGTTCCAGGACAGGAGTTTCAAAGTCATTGTAGGGGAAGCGGGTTCTGGCCGTCGACCTTCGCCAAAACTTGAAACAATGGGTAGAGTGGGACTGGGGGAGGAGAAGTTAGGCTAATTGATGGGACAGAAAGAGAAGGGGGTGAAGAAGAACTGTAAAAGAGGGCAAGGAAATTAGAGAAAGTAAAAGGCGGGAGAAAAAGTGTGGATCAAATGGGCAAGAGCTATTTCTCCAGACAGAGGACTACTGCCAAAAAGGGCAGCCAAGGCTTAGTGGGGGAAGAGGTAAGGCACTTCAGAGGTTGAGCCCCTGGGCCACGGAAATCTCCCAGACAGCCCTGTGCTAAAAGTGGCCCAAATAAGAGCAGCACTAAAATATTAAACTTCTCTTAAAAAAAATATATAATAAAAATTCAAAAATACAAGGAGTGGTAAAAAGGGTGGATCATAAAAACCCTAATTTTAAGCAGAGCCAGATATGGTTAGATGGAAAGACCGCTCTCTCCCCAAGAGCTGAAGACCAACAAGAGCGAGCCATGGCTCCCTTACTTGTCCCTACAGGAATGCTTGCCTTATACAGCTACATGTATAAACCCAAGCAGTTAAGCACTACATAGACCCCAACAGGGGGCGCCCCTTGGAGAACGATGTCCCCACTGCCAAATGATCCACGGCAACTCAGGGGAGCACCCGGGGAGCCGATGCCAAAGGGGAACCTGAAGCACTTCATAACGGCCTAAATATAATAGCAAAGGTATGTGCTCCTGACAACTCCCCAGGAGCACCCCCCCAACCCCACTAGGTAGTCATGAACTCCAGTGAGAGAGCGTCATAACATAAGTTCTCTATTACTTATCCCCAAGCAGGTCAAACCTGAATGTCCTGCGATGAACAAGTGGGTAGAGGAACACCCTAAGTGGTGCTCCAACCCCTGTCTGTTCTAAAAGGCCCAGCCAGGTCCACCTTTTCTTGATGTTAACCTCAATGTGGAACAGATAAGGAAGTCAATACTGCACTCTCTCCTACTTGGTGAATCAACCATGTACACAAGACACTGCAGAACCCCCTCAAAGGTCGACAGTAGCTAGAGGACCTAAGGAGGGCAACTAAAGAAAACCAGAAAATGTTTTCGATGAGTGTCCCCCAGCCCAGGAACCCCCAGTAGATGGGGAAGCAGTTACAGGATGAGGTACTGTATAACATACACATGGAGGGAGTCTCTGGATACCGGGATAGTACAGTGCCTTGCAAAATATTCACCCCCCCCTTGGCTTTTTACCTATTTTGTTACATTACAGCCTTTAGTTCAATGTTTTTTTAATCTGAATTATATGTGATGGATCAGAACACAATAGTCTAAGTTGGTGAAGTAAAATTAGAAAAATATATACATAAAACTATTTTTCAGAATTAAAAAAATTATAATTGGCATGTGCGTATGTATTCACCCCTTTGTTATGAAGCCAATAAAAAGCTCTGGTGCAACCAATTACCTTCAGAAGTCACATAATTAGTGAAAAGATGTCCACCTGTGTGCAATCTAAGTGTCACATGATCTGTTATTACATATACACACCTTTTTGAAAGGCCCCAGAGGCTGCAACACCATGAAGACCAAGGAACTCTCCAAACAAGTAAGGGACAATGTTGTTGAGAAGTACAAGTCAGGGTTAGGTTATAAAAAAAATATACAAATCTTTTATAATCCCTAGGAGCACCATTAAATCTATCATAACCAAATGGAAAGAACATGGCACAACAGCAAACCTGCCAAGAGACAGCCACACACCAAAACTCACGGACCGGGCAAGGAGGGCATTAATCAGAGAGGCAGCACAGAGACCTAAGGTAACCCTGGAGGAGCTGCAGAGTTCCACAGCAGAGACTGGAGTATCTGTACATAGGACGACAATAAGCCGTACGCTCCATAGAGTTGAGCTTTATGGCAAAGTGGCCAGAAGAATGCCATTACTTTTAGCAAAAAACAAAATGGCACGTTTTGAGTTTGCAAAAAGGTATGTGGGAGACTCCCATAATGTATGGGGGAAGGTCCGATGAGTTTAAAATTGAACTTTTTGGCCATCAAAGAAAACGCGATGTCTGACGCAAACCCAACACATCACCCAAAGAACACCATCCCCACAGTGAAACATGGTGATGGCAGCATCATGCTGTGGGGATGTTTTTCAGCAGTCGGGACTGGGAAACTGGTCTGCGTTGAGGGAAAGATGGATGGTGCTAAATACAGGGATATTCTTGAGCAAAACCTGTGCCACTCTGTGTGTGATTTGAGGCTAGGATAGAGGTTCCAGCAGGACAATGACCCCAAACACACTGCTAAAGCAACACTTGAGTGGTTTAAGAGGAACCATGTAAATGTGTTGGAATGGCCTAGTCAAAGCCCAGACCTCAACCCAATAGAAAATCTGTGGTCAGACTTAAAGATTGCTTTTCACAAGCACAAACCATCCAACTTGAAGGAGCTGGAGCAGTTTTGCAAGGAGGAATGGGCAAAAATCCCAGTGGCTCTACAAAGTATTGACTTTAGGGGGGTGAATAGTTATGCACATTGACTTTTTCTGTTATTTTGACCTATTTGTTGTTTGCTTCACAATTAAAAAAAAAAACATCTTCAAAGTTGTGGGCATGTTCTGTAAATTAAATTATGCAAATCCTCAAACAATCCATGTTAATTCCAGGTTGTTAGGTAACAAAACATGAAAAATGCCAAGGGGGGTGAATACTTTTGCAAGGCACTGTATGTTAACTAAGATGCGGTTCATGCTTTGGAGGATTAAAGCTCCTTGTCCTGAGGAGCTTGCGATCCTCTGTGTTAAGGCCAGCGGTCTCGCCAGGACTGCTGGGGTCTGCCAGTTGGAATCACAGCAGGATTGCTATTGCTCAGTGGTAGGATGAATGCCTGCCAATTGGAGAGAGGCACTGGAGGCATCTCAAGAGAACTAAAAAAGGCTGAAGATCTGAGGGATGCCGAAGAGTGTACGATCGGCCTCCCTTACGTGCAATTAGGTGGGAAGGATGGCCCCACTTGTAGGTGATCCCCAGTTCATCAAACTTCTCCAGTAAGGACTTCAAACATCGGTGCATCTGAAGGCTCCTCCGGGATACACCCGGCAAAAGAAGGACCTGTGCTTCATCAAAGTCCATGTGCCCCCTGTGCCATGTCCGTTGGAGGACCTCTGGGTCTGTCTTCGGTGGCGCCCCTGGGTCCTAGGGTTCTGTGGACCCTGTCAATGGCAATGGTGGTCTCAGGGGGCCACTCCAAAGCAGTTGTTAAATATGGCAGTTATAGTTGCCTTGAGGTCCTCTTGTCGAGTGGCTTCTGGAAGGCCATGAATTCTGATGTTGCGCCTGCAATTGCCATTTTCCAGATCGTCTAAAAGCAGATGCAGCTGAGTAACTTGGTCTGACACCTCATCATGTGCAACGTGTAAACTGGAGACTTCTTGATGGAGGGTGGCTTTGTCAGTTTCAGGTGAGGAGACACGTGTGGACACCTCTGCTACCTCTTGTTTAAGCCCCGTGAGCGGAGTGCTGCCTCTACTCGGGAGGCTAGTGAGTCAAAATTCTCTCTAGTGGCCAATTTTTGCAAGAGGGCCCATAAGGTCTGGTCATTTAGAAGTGGAGAAGGAGAGTTCAGTGAGGGCAGAACTAAAGGAGTAGTACTCACTGCAGCTGGCATGTGCGTCACTAAGTTCAGTGGCACACCGGATGCACAGACCTGGTACTGGAAGGTCTGTGAGCACAATGGAGCCCTGACCATTGTATGGAGCGGTGAGCCGCTGATCTCCTCCCTGGGGCTACAGAGAGATGTGAGGGACAGGGAGCAGAGCAGGCAAGGAGAGAGATCGCTAGATCGTGAGAATGGAGACATGTCATTGTCTCTCCCCCTCCTCTAGCTGCAGGCAGGCTGTGCCCTGTCCTCGTGGCAGATGTCGGCGCCATCTTGGCTGGGTCTGGACTGGATGTGGCCGGTTGTACTGGGACCAGGAACCGTTCCATGAAGGCAGCGGGATCAAAAGTTCTGCGGTACCACTTCCCTGTCTTACCGGGCAACTTGGAGAGACAGAAATGTGAGGTAGGTCTGTGCGAGTAAGCTACTGGAGAGCCAAAGTGGTTAAGCTACAGTTTCAGTAACTGCTGGGCCAATACAAGCAGATAAAGCTCAGTAGGACTGTCTGTAGATTGGTATTTCCAGCCACTTAAGCTCTGGCATGCAAAAGAAGAGTATGGATGTGAGTCTGCCTCCCCCTGCGAGCCTTTGGCTGTGTTTTTTCATTGTGTGAGTACTGGAACTGCAGTACTCGGTAAAAAAACATTGGTCTGATGTTCATGTTCTTCTGCAATCTGCTGTAATCTGTTTTAAAGTACACCGTAGGTGGCACAGAAAAAAATATATACATACACCCAGGGTTTTTTTCTCAGGGAATAGGTGCAGGAACTCCACCCTTCCGAGTCACACTTCATCTATGCCCCCTACCCGTCTCTGAGCACCATCCCTTGGTTCCACCCCCTACCCACTTCCCAGTACAGCACCTTTCACAGAATACAGAACCAAGTATTTTGTGCTACTCAGTGATTTCTATGAAATTTGGTAATGAAAACAAGAAAAATATTAAAACATCCCTTGCAATGAGCAACAATAGACCCCACCCCAGAAACAATAGACTTTCTGCGGCAACAATAGATCCCCCCAGAAACAATAGACCGCCCACACAACAAAAGACTTCCCCCCAGCAACAGTGGACCCCCCACACAACAAAAGACCTTTCCCTAGCAACAATGGACCCCCCATAACAAAATACCACCCCAGCAACAATAGACCCCTAGCAGAAATAACAGATTTCTCAGCAGCCAGCATCAATGAGACTCTCCAGCAGCCAGCAACAATAGACCTCTCCCTCAACAATAGATCCCACCCAGCAACAATTGACCCCCCAGCAAGATAAGACCCCCCCCACCAGTAACAGTAGACTTACCCAGCAACAATAGACACCCACCCCAAAACAGATCCCCACCAGCGATAATAGATACCCCAGCAGCAAGCATCAATAGACCCTCCAGCACCCCTTTCCAGTACATACACACAGTGCTGGAAGTGCCAGAACTGCGTTCCCCCGCGTTCCCGCTGAAAAAAAGCCCTGCATACACCTGAAGCAATCTGTTGGTAAAAGTTATACTAGTCAAGAAGTTCTCCATACCAACAGGTTCCTTCAGGTGTACTGTTGAAAGAACTATAACATCATTATTTGAATTATTTTTTCTATGACAGGAAAAAAAAACTATTAATGCTGCTATAATTCTGTCAACAATACACCTGAAGTGTTTTTGGTAGGGAGAACTTCTTGGCTAGTATAACCTTCATGTCCTTTGATAGTGTCTCACATTTAAGTGGTTATTCAGGCAAGGTATTTTTATTCCGTGTTTATAGGATCAGAACTGTTTTGCTTTATTATGTCATTGCTTGCCATGACACTTGTTGGGGGTTATTGCTCAAAGTTATCATTACTGGCCCTGACAGTTATTTTACAATATTATACGATCTCTTCAGTGTACCCCAGGCCCTGTTTTGTCCAAAAGGGGCAAAGGTGGCACGCAACAAGTCACTTTTTTTTTTTATCGGCGTATAACACGCACCGGCGTATAACACGCACCCCAATTTAGGAGGGAATTTTAAGGAAAAAAAAACTTTTAGGAGGGAAGTTGAAGGGAAAAAAACTTACATTTAAATGCCCATCATTGCAGCCTTCTCAGTGCAGCCTTGCCCCAGTGCAGCCATGTCAGTGCAGCCATGTCAGTGCAGCCTTGTCAGTGCAGCCTTCCCAGTGCAGCCATGTCAGTGCAGCCTTGTCAGTGCAGCCTTCCCCAGTGCAGCCTTCCCCAGTGCAGCCTTGTCAGTGCAGCCTTCCCCAGTGCAGCCTTGTCAGTGCAGCCTTCCCCAGTGCAGCATTGTCAGTGCAGCCTTCCCCAGTGCAGCCTTCCCCAGTGCAGCCTTCCCCAGTGCAGCCTTCCCCAGTGCAGCCTTCCCCAGTGCAGCCTTGTCAGTGCAGCCTTCACCAGTGCAGCCTTGTCAGTGCAGCCTTCCCCAGTGCAGCCTTGCCCCAGTGCAGTCTTCGATCCTCTGTCCCTGCCATCCTGGGCTTCAAAATCGCTGACCGCGATTTGAAAATGGCGCCGCAGGCGCCGAAATACACAGAGCCGGTCCTCGGCTCTTCCCGGCGGCTATCGTTCACTTTCGGCTCCACTCGTAGTCCCGAGCGGAGCTATCTGAACCTAGCCGAGTAGGTTCGGATAGCTCCGCTCGGGACTACGAGTGGAGCCGAAAGTGAACGAGAGCCGCCGGGAAGAGCCGAGGACCGGCTCTGTGTATTTCGGCGCCGGCGGCGACATTTTCAAATCGCGGTCGGCGATTTTGAAGTTGTGACAGCTCGGGATCGCAGGGGATCGGCGTATAACAAGCACCTGCGATTTTCCCCTGATTTTAAGGGGAAAAAAGTGCGTGTTATACGCCGATAAATACGGTATGTAGCTTCAAAATGTTTCTTTAGAGAATCTTTAAACGTTTCCCTTTTGTTTTCTTTATTTATTTAGCCTAAGTTCACACTGCTGCGGGATTGAAATAGTGCCAGTTCAGCTGAAGCCAGTGTCTCGCCGTTTCAGACTGTGCCGTTGCCGGCAATAGCCGCCGATTTGGCATGCCAGATCGCATCAGTGTGAACCTAGGCTTAAAGTGATTTGTTTTTAAATAACAGGTTTATACTTACCTGCTCTGTGCAAAATAATTGCACAGAGTGGCCCTGAACCTCCTCTTCTCAGGTCCCCTGCTGGCGCTCCTGGCTCCTCCCCTCCAGCTTGCTCCCGACCCTCGTTGTTTGTGTCTATAGCCCTCATCGTTGGCTTTGATTGACAGCAGCAGGAGCCAATGGCTCCTACTGCCTCAGCAAAGCCAGTGAGACCAGAAAGTGAGGGGAGAGAAGAGTTGCAATGAGGGCTCAGGTAAGTAAAAGGGGGGGGGGGGGGTTGGGTCTGGGGAATTCTGATGTCTTATTATTTATTTTCTTTAGAAAGCAACACAATTTGGTTAGAAGAGCCTGTCTCCTACTAGTATGCCGTAGAGAAGGACCTTTACTCGCTGTTTTGATGGGGTGTCCTCTCTAAAGAAGTTCAACATGCCCCTTGATGAGTCAGACCTATTGTTTGCAGTCCATAAATCTCATGCTCTCAGCTGATAGGAGAGCTCTAGCTCTGACTCAGCAGTGGGCGTGTTGGACCTCGGGAGAGAGTTCACTGTTTCCACACAGATAGCTAGGGAGCTTCTCTACAGGCACAAACTTTTCACTCAAGTTTTAGCTGCTTTCTAAAGAAAACAAGCTGTAAGACTTTAAGCTGTAATCTGTAAGCCTTAAAGTGTAACTGAACTCAAATTTGCTATGTTATAGTGAAATATTAGAAATGTGAAATGTGCATAAGCAGTACTCTGAAAATGTTAACATTTTTCTGGACCTCCTTGTGAAAAGCAGCAGTGCACTTCCTGGTATGTGAGGAAGCCTAGGCACTCCTGTGTTTACAGCCCCATAGCTATATACAGTATTTGGAGTATGAGAATAAAGGGTTACTAAACCCTCGTTTTTTTTGTTTTTTTTTCCAATAACAAACATGCCATACTTACCTCCACTGTGCAGTCTGTTTTGCACAGAGTGGCCCTGAACCTCGTCTTCTAGGGTCCCCCGGTGGTGCTCGCCAGTGTTGCCAACCGACCAGATTGAAATTTACTGACACGACACCCAAAATATCCTGGCACAGCCAAGTTTTTACTGGCATTTCCAAAAGTTACAAAATTACAGATTTAAGTGCAAATTTTAGTATTTAAGCTACAAAAAAGTACAATATGCAATTAACAATGTGATTTAAGGTAGATATTAAGGCAAAAAACATATTTCTTATTTTATTTTCGATATATAGTAAGTAAGTAGCTCAGGGACAGGACTCAGGAGGGCAAGAAATTAGAATAGGAAGGCACACACACACACACACACACACACACATATGAAGTTGACTCTTGGTCCCTTCAGTCCACTCCAGTCTAAACAGCACTGACAGTCCCGCTCCCGACCTGCCCTGCTCCTGTCCTGCAGACCCACACACGAGGCTCTGGCTGCTCTGCTTGGCTCCCTTGCACCACAACATCACACGACACGCTCGGGCACCGCCTCCACTAGAGCTGCCTGAACACACTGTAGCAGGGACTCGGATTGGTCTCGGCCGGCTCTGGACCGAGCCGAACATCACAGCCATATTTTTTACTGGCAACTTTTACCTTTTACTGGCATTTACTGGCAGGAGAAAATTGCCTGTTTTTTACTGGCTGCCAGTTAAAATACTGACGGTTGACAACACTGGTGCTCGCGGCTCCTCCTGGCATCTGGAAACCCCCTAGGAGAAGCGCTCTCCCAGGGGGTTACCATGCGGGCCTGCTCCTGAGTCCAGCATTTGCGTCCATAGACACAGAATGTCGGACTCTGCCCCACCCCCAGCACCAGCATCATTGGATTTGATTGACAACAGCAGGAGCCAATGGTTGCGCTGCTATCAATCTATCCAATCAAGAGCCGAGAACCCCGGCCAGTGAGGTAGAGCGCGTCTCTGCCAAGGGTATGAACAGGCTCAGGAGAGTAAAGGGGGGGGGGGCTGGGGGGCTGCTGAGTGACAGAAGTTTTTTCACCTTAATGCATAGAATGCATTAAGGTGAAAAAACACAAGGGTTTACAACCTCTTTAAAGCCTTTGTGGCTGTCGGCTTGTAGTTCTTAATGAACTACCAGGGCGCTGTTGAGTGCTCAAGGTAATTCATTGATGCTTCCTGTCAGTGTGTAACTGTCTGCTGGTACGAGGTACGAGCAGACAGCTTACACTGACAGTCTGCAAGAGCCCTGCATTGCACCCGTGGTCTGCTGACCTCGAGTGCAATGCTTTGCAGGCTTGTAGTAAAAAAAATAATTGCACATTTTTTTACCTGCAAAAAGATGTGCATGTATTTTTTTTTTTTACAAAGGTGAACTAAGGCACAGTCTGATTAAGAGTAAGATTTGTTGACATCAATACTGTGTTGCTCACTAGACATGTGCACACTGAAATATTTTGTTTCGGAATTTAGTTTTCGTCCGAAAAATAAATTTATTTAGTTACTCCCGAAATTTGTTTTTATTTATTTAGTTTTCCATTAAAAATTGCATTTGTCCGAAAATCCAAATTAATTAAGGTCGAATCTGTCATTGAAGGCTTATGGTGTCTGTCGAATGTTCAAAGAAGATTCAACAGAGCAGCTAAACTGTACGACGCCGCAATCGTACATTTCCGGTCGAATTTTCCGCCTACAAGCTAGCTGTAGTAGAATTCTAATGTTGTATGACTAGTAATAATTATATTTAATCATTATTTTACTAGTCAACCAACATTAGAATTTTTCTATAGCCTATTGGTGGATTCATTTGACCAGAAATGTACGATTGCAGCGTCGTACAGTTTAGCTGCTCCATCGAATCTTCTTAGAACTTTTGACAGACACCATAAGCCAAAGATTTGACGTTTGTATGTTTTTCGTTGCTTTGTCGAATCTTCGTCGTTCAAGTTGAATGGCCTACTCTACCCCAACAGTCAGCCAACTTTCACATTCGTTTCTCAATCTCCGAGTGCAATTACGGGCGCGGCATCCGACGTTGTGTCAGATATTGATATGGCATTATAATATAGAATCTATAATAATAAATCCCCCCCAACAACACGGACAGCCTCTGAGGCTATCACCACACTAGCAACACTAGTATCAGTATCAAGTTCACAAAACTAACACAATAGCAGCAGATTATTATGAAAAAGTTAAGTTGAACTGTAGCTTGCTTCACTATTGTTCTGCTGCTGTGCTTATGCTTAATTGCTAAATAATTCACGTTCTCTGACAAACGGACCAGCTAAGATTGACTGTCTTCTGAAATGATTCAGTGTGTGTGTCTCTCTCTGCTAGCAGATCGTAAGTGAAAGTAAGTTTGCTGTACGTGAGTACTTAGTTCTAGATATTTTACTGCCCCTCCTCTTTGGTTACAATCAGCCAATAACATTCATCATCATCATTATTTTTATTTTACTTCCCCCACCCAATTCCAGCAGCGATCTTTTCTCTCTATGTCGAATCTTTTCTCTTTATGTCGAATCTTTTCTCTCTATGTCACAGACTGTTATTGTCAGCGTCATGTCGAATCTCCTATCTATATCGAACTGTTGTCGCAAAGAAAACGAAAATAAAGCATTTGTTTATGTCGGATCTTTCGGTTTTCGTATCCTGCGCTTTATAATGAAAATACCTGAAATTTGGACAAAAATGCATTCGGATGAAAACGAATGCACATGTCTATTGCTCACTGTTTTTCATGTTGGAGGCTCTGACATGCAGAAACGAATGTCCTGCCCAGGGCCGTCTTTAACGCAGGGCAAAAGGGGCAGCTGCCCTGGGCCCTGTCATTGCTGTGGGGCCCAAAGCAGCTGCCACTTAAGCCCTGCGCTGCCCGCAGTTTTTGCAGAGTAGCGGGGGGAGCCGATCCCCCCTGCTCTTCCAAGCGGCTACATTCATTATACAGGAGAGCGGGACAGCTGCGGGCTTCATGTGTTTGAGCCCGCTCGTCCCGCTTCTCCCTCTGTCAGGAGCTGCGGACCCTAGTCAATGACAGTGCGAGAGCGGCGCTCTGTGTTCCTCCCGCCCCCACCCCCGCCTGGCAGACCTGTGTAGCACACAGCCGAGTGAAGTTTTCTGGCTGTGTGCTGGGTCTGATAGGCTGGGACTGTGTTCGTTGCACCAGGTAAGAAAGAACAAGGTGGAGAGAAGGGGAAGAGGATTCATTTGTGCAGACTGCAGAGAATTGCTGGTACAGAGGTGGACATGGGGGGGGGTACAGAAGTGAGAAGACATGGGGGGTACAGAGGTGGACATGGGGGGGGGTACAGAGGTGGACATGGGGGGTACAGAGGTGGACATGGGGGGGGTACAGAGGTGGACATGGGGGTACAGAGGTGGACATGGGGGGGTACAGAGGTGGGCATGGGGGGTACAGAGGTGGACATGGGGGGTACAGAGGTGGGCATGGGGGGTACAGAGGTGGACATGGGGGGGTACAGAGGTGGACATGGGGGGTACAGAGGTGGACATGGGGGGTACAGAGGTGGACATGGGGGGGATACAGAGGTGGACATGGGGGGGTACAGAGGTGGACATGGGGGGGTACAGAGGTGGACATGGGGGGGGTACAGAGGTGGACATGGGGGGGTACAGAGATGGACATGGGGGGTACAGAGGTGGACATGGGGGTACAGAGGTGGACATGGGGGGTACAGAGATGGACATGGGGGGTACAGAGATGGACATGGGGGTACGGAGGTGAACAGAGGCGGTGGGGGGGTACAGAGGTGAACATGGATGGGGGGTACTACAGAGGTGGATAGGGGGTACAAAGGTGGACATGGGGGGGGTACAGAGGTGGACGGAAAGATATAGAAGTGAACGTGGATGGGGGTACAGAGCTGAACACAGAGGTGGATGTGGGGTACAAAGGTGGACGGAAAGATATAGAGGTGGACATGGGGGGGTACAGAGGTGGATGGGGGATACAGAAGTGAGCTGTGGATGGGGGGGGGCAGAGGTAGACAGGGGATACAGAAGTGAGCTGTGGATAGAGGGGTACAGAGGTGAGCTGTGTATGGGGGGGACAGAGATAGACAGGGAATACAGAAGTGAGCTGTGGATAGAGGGGTACAGAGGTGAGCTGTGTATGGGGGGGACAGAGATAGACAGAGATAGACAGGGAATACAGAAGTGAGCTGTGGATGAGGAAGCAGAGGTAAGCAAAGTGATGTGCAGAGGTGACCAATAGATAGTTACTTTGCGGGAGAGAGGAGGATATGCAAGTACACCTTGTGCTGATTTTTTTCTGTGCCCTGTATGATACAAACACCTCAAAGTACACACCCCCAATGCCTGTGTGTCATCCTGGACTCCTATCTCCCCCCTTCCCCCATTATCTTGAACTCCCCCATCTCTCCCCCCCCAATCATCCTGGACTCCCATATCTCCCCCCCACCCATCATCCTGGACTTCTCTATCTCTTCCCCCCATCATTATTATTATTATACAGGATTTATATAGCGCCAACAGTTTGTGCAGTGCTTTACAACATGAGGGCAGACAGTACAAGTAGAATACAATGCAATACATAAGTTTACGTGTTTGTTTTGTTTTTTCGAATGTTGGGGTGGAGAGACAATTTGCATGGGGGGGGGCCCAAGAATTTTTTTTTGCCCAGGGCCCAATCAATAGTAAAGACGGCCCTGGTCCTGCCTCTACCAAGATGGTCTCACCCACACAGAGGCATAGAGCAAAACAAGGCATAGTAAATCAGTAATGAGGACAGATCAGCTGCCTGATCAGTCCTTTGCCCTATGCCTGCCTTTTTCTAGAGTTCAGTTCCACTTTAAGACTAGATTTTTATTACATTGTCTTGTTATATGCCCTTTACTAGAAACCCATACTTCAGTGCCCCAAATGATGTCTGAATAGCTGAAATCACACATAATAAAAAGACTGTTTATCTGCCTGCAGCCCTTTCAATTTTAGCAGTGTGATTTATACTGTAATTGGTAGCTTTTAACAATGCTCAGTAAGTACATTATAGTTTTTACCTTCATCGTGTATTTTTACTTCTTGCTTGTCTCCCAGCTGTTTGTGAGAAATCAAATCTATTAAGCACTGATATCCTGGCTCTTGACCCTCAGCCACACTATGACAGTTACTTTACTGGCAAATAGGAATGTGTAGTGGGCAATAGGCGAGGGGACAACCTTTGACTCTACCTGGAGGTTCTGAAGCTTTGCCTGATCAGACTGTCATCAGGGGCAGAGCAGAGGCACTGAAAGATGATAGAGGCATGTGGTGTGTGCACTTTATTCCTGTCAGCAGCTTTTTTGTTTGTTAAAGTGACAAAGTCACTTTAAGGGTGGCTTAAAGGCACAGTTCACCTTTACCAAAAAAGTGTCTATGCAGCTGTAGCGCCCACCCACTTAGGTGTGTGCTAAATTAGTCAGTTAGGATTAGTGTCAGGTAAAGTTGCCAGTGTTTTGCCCTGTTGGTTTAAGCCTGGTTGGGTTAAATTGGTTGGGAGAAATAACAGAATAGAAAGGGGGGTGTGACCACCTGTATTCTGTTTGATTGATGCCCTGTTCTTCCAGTGAGAGGTTCTGGAGGGAAGGTGGGTTGGACACAGGATGCAGTTAGTTTGTGTAGGTCACCCTGAACCAATCATTAATTTGAATAGGCAGAGGCTATCAGGCCTATATAAACTAAGGTCACATGTTTCCTGGGGGAGTTGGAGATGGGATTTTGATCCAGAAAGGCTGCAAAAATATGACCCGCAGTGGTCCAGGCTTGAAGGCCTGGGGGTGTAATGCTCTCAGCGCTGGATAGCACAAGAACTTTAACCAGAAGGCCTGAGGGTTCAGAGACCTCAGCGCTGGATGGTTCATCCACAAAAGTCACCTAAAGAAATGGAGCAATGGATCAGACGTCACCGGCTGGGATGGTTCTGAACATGCGGAGCAGGAAGTGGCTGCTAAAAGGATGCAGTAAATCGGGGTGCGCCCGGACATTTCCTGAACTGACCAGGGAGGATAGCAGGAGTCGAGATAGGCAGGTGAGGCCTGGTACTTCTGATATCCGAATTCCAAGGTGTTTTTCAGAGAGGCACCTGTCGGTTCATTAAGGGAAAAGGATAGAACTACTTTTAAAAGAACCAAAGATTTAGAGGCAGCTCATAGTTCCTGTAGATACAGACTGTAAATATTGCACATTCCTTTCTATCATGCTTAAAGGAAAGTAATAAAGTTTAATGTTCAATTGTTCTGGACTGTCTGCTGATGTGTTATTCGTGCGGTGGAGGAGAACGGAACGCCACTAACAGAAAGGTATGAACTAACAACAGCTCCCAAGGGAGTAGTGCGTTACACAGCTAAGAGGTATCTGTAGATTAAAATACCCTTTGCACCTTTGACCAAAGTTTAAATATTGCTGTTGCTATAGGTGTAGGCCATTTACGTACCTTCTGAAGCCTGACTAAAAAAACTCCCAGAGATCACATCATTGCATCCTGCCTTGCTTCTAAGGGACTTTCAGCTGTTATTGATGACTTCCACCATCACAGGAGCATGCTCTGAAATGCTGAGCTCAGACATATTGTTTCAGGGGAGAGAAAACACATGTGATGGGAGTTGAATCAGAAAAAGAACGCGCTCCTGTGATGGTGGAACTGAGCAGTGAAAACTAGGACTCTCTTTGTAACCTCCTAGCAACAAGGCAGGATAGGATGATGCGAACTCTGGCAGTGGTGTAAATCTGTAAAAATTTTCTTTCTTCAGTCTCCCAAAAATGTATGATTTTTTATTTATTTCCAGATGAAATGTGCTTGTTCTCTCCCTCAGAAATTGCAGTATATCCTAGAAAGACTTAAAAAGTGTGCTGCATGAAATACTGTTTTTCTTTGAAATTTGAAACAAATAGAAAGTATCTTTTTTGACAGGTGCAATATGCCTGTTCAATCCCTTAAAACAGTAAAGCAGCCTGTCCAAAAAGGCTTAATAGCTATATTGCTAAACTGTATAATTTTTCCTTGTGCAATATACCTACACAGTCACTCAGAAATTGCAGTCCGTTCATACATGCTTTATATCTGTGGTGCTAATCTCTAATATTTTATCCTTGTGAGTCTCTGAATCAAGACACTAATGCTTACTTCTAGATGGAATATGTTTGCTCTGAAATTGAAGCCTGCGCATACAGGCAACAATATCTGTGGTGCACATCTGTAACATTTTCCATCTTTAGTCTCCTAAAAAATACATACATTTAGTTGGTGTACCCAGGAGGCAGGGCTCAGGGGAGTTATATCTATTATCTATAGGCTTCTGCTAGACTCTCCCAACAGATTCCCTTACATGCGGGCATGGTATTTGGATCTTGCCTCTGACAGGGATGTGAAACATTAGCACTCCTCTTTTCATCTAGCTTACAAAGGCATATTGAATATATCTCTGGCGGAGGCCAATGTCAAAGCTATGACTAGATGGTATTTATTGGTTGAACTAGATGGACTTATGTCTTTTTTAACCTAACTATGTAACTACGGTATATGGTTCCCCTCCGTATTTCGAGGCTTTATCCGTCTTCCTCACCCCTATGCGTTCGAGAATGTCACTTACTGGGTACTATGTATCATAAATGGTGGGAATTTCCGAGGTTGCAGGGTTTCTGGAACAAGGTCTTGGCCTTGATATGGAAAATCTCAGGGATTCAGGTTCCCCAACAACGCTGAATTGCTTTGTTAACCCCTTCCCAACCAGCCGCCGCAGTTATACTGCGGTAGGATGGCTCCCCTGCGCGAGCCGTCGTAGCTGTATGTCGGCTCTTTAAGACGCTTTTGCAGGAGCGCACCTGCAGTGTGTCCCCGAAGCTGATGCGCACGCCCAGCGTGACAGGGCGAGAACCGGGATCTGTGTGTGTAAACACACAAATCCCGGTTCTCTCAGGGGAGATGAGACAGATTGTGTGCTCCTACTAAGTAGGAACACCGATCGGTCTCCTCACCTAGTCAGTCCCATCCCCCCCACAGTTAGAAGACACCTAGGGAACACAGTTAACTCCTTGATCGCCCCCTAGTGTTAACCCCTTCCCTGCCAATGACATTTACAGTAATCAGTGGCTATTTTTAGCTCTGATCGCTGTATAAATGTCAATGGTCCCAAAAAAGTGTCAAAAGTGTCCGATCTGTCCGCCACAATGTCGCAGTCATGATAAAAATCACTGATCACCGCCATTACTAGTAAAAATAAATAATAATAATAAAAATGCCATAAATCTATCCCCTATTTTGTAGACACTATAACTTTTGCGCAAACCAATCAATACATGCTTATTGCAATTTTTTTACCAAAAATATGTAGAAGAATACATATCGGCCTAAACTGATGAAGAAATTTGTTTTTGTTTTTTTAATATTTGGGATATTTATTATAGCAAAAAGTACAAAATATTGTGTTTTTTTCAAAATTGTCGCTCTTTTTTTTGTTTATAGTGCAAAAAAATAAAAACCGCATAGGTGATCAAATACCACCAAAAGAAAGCTCAATTTGTAGGGAAAAAAGGACATCAATTTTGTTTGGGTACATTGATGCACGACCGCACAATTGTCATTTAAAGAGACGCAGTGCCGTATCGCAAAAAGTGGCCTGGTCAGGAAGGGGGTAAATTCTTCTGGGACTGAAGTGGTTAAATGAACCAGTTGAAAACCTACCTCAGTCTAAACAACGAATAATTTTTTTTATGTTGTTAGCAGCAAAACTTACTATAGCCCGCTCATGGAAGAAGACCTTTGTGTCTATGTCAATATATGTGTAGCACTATGGACTACAATTGCAAAGTGTGGTGATTCCCTGCCATTTCTATGTACTGTATTGTTCCTCTGGTGCCCACTGACTGACATCATCTTTGTGAGCCACACCAAAGGGATTGTGGGATTAGTAGTTCCTCAGAATGGCAATCGCCCCCGTATGACTATACACCCGGACTACATATCCCAGGGATCTTTGGTACCATCAGGGAGATTGCTGGGAAGAACTATAAAAGAGACCAGAGACCCACCCCATGCTCTCTTCCTCCTGGGCCTCGTGCGTGACGGACCTCTCTGTGCAGGGAGAGTGAGGTCGCGGCCTACCACGCGGTGTACAACATTCCAACCCGGCCGAGAAGGGCCTAGCACTGCTTGCTGTTCATTGGACATCTATTCAGCACAACCTCGACAGTCTGACAACCTGCTCTTTGTGCTTCGCATCAGATAATCACCGCAAAGGGATCAGCTTCAAGGACGCCTCTCCGGGAGTTGCAGTTCGGAAGGCATTGAATCGGCCTGGTCGTTGGTGAGGGGGCAATTGCCTACCATTGTAAACCTTTCTTTGTTGCTTCACTGGGACACTGTGTACAGACAGCTTTATCCTGGGGAAACACTTTACTACACTTTTGTTTGAACACTGTACATAGACACCTGTTGCATCAACCATTCCAAGAAATACCATTACCTTGTTACTGCACCTTATTGGATATAGTTACTGAGCTCCGACTGCCAGCGAAGACCATCAGGCCTGCAACTGGGACATTACTGTCATTACTACTTAAAGGGCCCTCTCACCATTCTTGTTTGATTGATCTCTCATTAGAATTGAATGTTAAATAGGCTGGCCTGGGTTCCCCCTTTAGAAGTCTTGCCAGAATTAATGCCTAACTCTTGCTTATCCTTTCAGGTCATGTTCAAGTGGTACTCCATTGTACATATGTGTACATAATATACTGTTATTGCCAAATTGTCTTAACTTGTATTATTATAGAGGAATTCTTCTGCTGAGTCAGGACTGTTATCCAAAGCTCAGTGGATCTATTACCTCCTCTTTGCAACAAGATGTTCTTTGAGTTATTCCAGTAAGTGTTAATAGGATATAAACTCACTGATTTGTTTAACTCATTACTTTAAGGTGGAGCAAAGATGTCTGAGCCCAGAGTGTCAGGTGGGTTGGAATGTTCACAGGGTCATGGTGGTGCAGATGAGCAGGTAAATCCAAGCAGTCCTCAAGGGGGTTGTGCTACATATAGATGAAAGGTATCCTGGATTATGCTTAATTGCTAGTATGATCAGTGACATTACTAAGCGTTTTGAAGCTATCTGGAGCCCTTGGGCTGACTATGTGCATGTTACACTCTAGGGGAGGTGACTAGATTATGTCACTCCCTGTGCACTTCCTGCTTACCCCCTCTATCTGGGTTTCTCTCTCAATCTCTACTTTTCTTCCCTCTTCTGTCTCTTTTTCTCATTTCTTTACTGTCTTTTCCAAGGCCCTTTGCAGTAAGGGCTGCTTTATTCTGATTTATCACAATTGGAGTTCCTGACGTGTTTGTGTAGCATCTAGAATGGTGCAATGATCTGTTACGTTTAATTGTCTTCTCAGACAGCCAGACTGTGATGTTGATTACATTGTGATATGTGTTTTGTTTAGGTTGATACATTTGTAACCCTTTTTTCACTTCATTTGTTTTGTCCACTTAATTGTTGGTTTTCAGTTAGCAGACAGTCTTTTTTATCTTTTTTTCACCATCTTATCCTGTATTTGGGATACTAAAATTGTGGCAGTCTGTTTTCTTTTTGAGCGTGAGGTTCACCAATTTTATTTTTATTTAAAAAAAAATATATACATTTTTTATTTCAAGTTGCAAAGTGCTTGCTCCCTCCATCAGAAATTGTGGCATATCTAGGAAAGGCTTAAAAGGCGTGTTGTAAATCTATACTTTTTTTTAGTCTTTAGTCATAGGAAATTGACAATCTTTTTTTTTTTAAACATGACATCTCCCTGCTCTCTCCCTCTGAAATAGTAGAATATAAAAAAAGCTTTTAAACATATGCTGCAAATATGTACTATTTTTCAGTCTTCAGTCTAAAAACAATACACTGTTATTTGTTTTGAGGAGTTTTGGTGCACTCTGGTTTGATGTTTTTTCAAACTTTGTACACAATACAGTGTGGTACTGAAAAAACATCACAAGCTATGCTATGTGACTTATTTTGACACTGTCTGGCAATTGTTTGAATTTAATAGTGTTAAATAGATCATACCAGTTGAGATCCGAGCTTGATACTGAGAGTGAGGCAACACAGCACCGCCCACATCACAGCACCTGCACTGCTGCCACAGGGAGACTGGGACATCCATTCACCCTCTGCTGATCACCAGAGGCCTTTGGGGAGAGTCTGAGGGGGTCCCCCTTCTACCGCAAGAAGTCACCACAGCATCCTGGAGACTGGTGAGAGCGCAATACACCCATTGCTGATACTGCTAGCAGGTACTGAGCCACTGAGAGCAGGACACCAAGTGTGCCCAATCCATACTGCACCCATACTGCACTCTATGCCGCACTTTGTACAAACCCCAACTACACCTATACCAACCCTATACTACATTATATCATACCTTTATCGCATCTGAACCACATCTACCTTGTCAAGACTATACTATACATATACTGTACCTACAATATACTGCAAACAGGTTAACTGGGACTGTTGGTAAGTGCACCAATGCTTTTAAAGCGCCCCATTAATAGCCAGCAGAAGAACAACCCAGAGGACTGCCCCTGCTGTAATAACTATTCTGCAAGTCCCCTTTGTTTCCCTGCTTCCCCCCTCCTCTACCATCTTCCTTTTCTTTTGGAAAGCATACCCAGCTGGTCTAGGACTAGCATCGCTGCCATAAATGCGCTCTAACAGTATAGTTTCAGCAGGTAAATTAAACTTTACTACTGCTCACTGCTGCACTTGAGGTAGCCTTGCTACTATATATGCTTCCTAATGCTCAGTTCTCACTGTCAATCACTCTGTGTGCTAAATTGGGCTATTACCATTTTTTTTTACCATTGTTTTTTTCTTTATTTGTTTTTTGAAAAATCTGTTTATTTAACATCTTCATGTACACAAACAACAACTTAAAACAAGCAAAAACAAAATAGACAAGTTGTTACCCATGCGGGGGTGTGATAAAATCATATTATAAATAAAAGATAGCAGCTCAGGTAACACTTGGAGAAATATGGTGCGGTTCAGCCCTATAAATTTCATGAGGATTTACGTAGATTATTCAAATGAAAATGTACCATGTACTTCTAAGGATGGCCCTGTCAGGGATAGGCAGCTGAAAAAGTTACTTAAGAGAAGATCCAGATTGTCCAAACACTATTAGCGGCTGTAGGTTCTGCCAACCACTTAGCTCATACTCTCTATTTCAAATAGTTTTATTTAAGATAATGCAATACATGTTATTTGAACAGTAATTTTGTATTATAATGATGATAAACATATATAGACTTAGCATTTTCTCTAAAATCTATAGTAATAATAATAGAATAAAAATTAAATGTTTTTATTCAATACATTTTCATTCATGCCTTATAGTTATATAGGAGAGGGTCATGTGAGAAAAAGAGATTCATTGTAGAAATTAATTATGTAATAAGTAGGATCGATATAGCTCTTAACTGAGCTTAAGATCTAATAATATGGCTTGGTGTATCTTGGAGAAACTTTTACTAATTATCTAAAGGTTTCTTTAATGTTATTAGCTGAGCTTTTAGAAGAGAGGCCCTTATTACATTAAATAGAAGTAGAGAAATAAGACATAAATGATTTTTAGAATAAATGTTGGAAATAAATGAAATTGTTGAAATTGGGGGTAGGAAGAAGGAAAGGGGTCAGTGTAGGAAAGTATCTCCACGGGGAATTAGGTAGTTAAACTGGTAATTAATATAGTAAACAGATATATAAGAGTTGTTAAGTTGTTTCAAGAAAGCACAAGGGAGTGGTCAAGGCCTTGCGGTAGGTGACAATTTATCCATGGGAGCCATAATGATTTGAATTTTGGAATTTTATCCAAAAAGATAGCTTCGGTTTTTGCATGAATCATTGCCTGTGTGACTCGATGTTTGACTGACATTATACACAGAGAGGATGTTTTCCACGATTTAGCTATGGATTGTTTTGCAGCTGTTGTTACATATAATAAAAGCTTGAATTGACGTTTTGTAATATTTTGTGGTTTGTTATTCAAGACAGAGAGCTACTGTTGGGTCTGGTAATAATGTAGTATTGAACATAGTAGAAAGTAGATTGAATATCTGTTTCCAAAAGGCAGTAACTATAGGACATGTCCACCAAATGTGTATTTGTGAACCTGTGTCAACACAACCTCTAAAGCATTGGGCGGGGTATTGAGGGAGAAATGTATTTATTCTTGCGGGGATTAGATACTACCTTGTACGTGCCTTATAGTTAGTTTCTAGAGCTGCTATATTTGGTGTAGCAGATTTTGTTGCTTGCCAGATTAGTGACCAATGAAGGTCTTCTGGTTAAAGGTTCAAATCAGACTCCCATTTATTTGTATAAGATGGGGGAGAATAGGTGGAGTGTGAAAGTAGCTGCTGGTACAGATCTGAGATTAGACCACGTCTGATCTGATCTGAAATGCAAGTTTGTTCAAATGTTGTAAAGGTTGGATGGGCTGTTTGGTGGATTATTTTGTTTCAGGAAGTTCTTTATTTGCAGATACCTAAAGGTTTCATTACCTGGTAAATCATGTGTATCACAGAGTTTAGGAAAGGACATTACATCGTTGGAGTCAAAAAATTGATGTGCTCGTATTAAACCTACTTTAGACCATGCTGAAAATGAGGATGGGGAAATCCAAGCTGGATAAAAGTATGGATTATGTAGGAAAGAGAGGAGGAGGTTATGTTGGGATTGGAGACCAAAGCGTGATTTAAGTCTGTCCCAAATGGCTAAACTATGTTTGGTGATAGGATTAGATATTGTGCGGCGAAGAGCTGGGGTGAGCCATAATAGATTTGCTACAGAAAGTGGATCACAATCAGGGCTGGATTTCCCACAAGGCCATCAAGGCCAGGCCTCGGGGCGGCAATGGTGCAGGGGAGGCGCCGCTAGGATTGCCACCTGTCGGGTTTTGAACACATGTGCCTGGTTTTCAAGCTGCCTGAAACCCGGGCACATATAGCAGCAGTTCAGCATCCCAATTCCCGCGCTCGCCATCACTGTTACACATTTATTACTGCCTGTGCGCTCCGCATCCGAACAAAGCTCAGCGATGGGCAGCGGGCGTACCTATTTAGCCTGTGATTGGCTGAATAGGTCACGTGCGGGAAGCGGACACGAGTCTGTGATTGCTCACATATGGAGGTGGGGCTGGACTGTGGGTGATCGCGGCTGCCCGCAGTTCCGCCTCCTTGCCTGGTGTGTGCTCTGCTGTGTCTCCTGGAGTCCTCACTGAGGTATCTTTCTCATCTGCCCTCTCGCCCCCCCTCTGTCAGCATCCCGCTCTCTGTAAGCCACTCCCCCTCTGTCAGCTCCGCACCCCTCTCAGTTACCCTCCCTCTGTCAGTTACCCCCCCTCTGTCAGTTACTCCCCCCTCTGTCAGTTACTCCCCCCCTGTCAGTTACTCCCCCCTCTGTCAGTTACTCCCCCCTCTGTCAGTTAGCCCCTCTGTAAGGTATTCTCCCCCTCTGTCAGCTACTCCCCCCCTCTGTCAGCTCCCCTCCCCTGTCAGCTACTCCCCCCCTCTGTCAGCTACTCCCCCCCTCTGTCAGCAGCTCCCCTCCCCTGTCAGCTACTCCCCCCTCTGTCAGCTACTCCCCCCCTCTGTCAGCTACTCCCCCCCTCTGTCAGCTACTCCCCCCCTCTGTCAGCTCCCCTCCCCTGTCAGCTACTCCCCCCCTCTGTCAGCTCCCCTCCCCTGTCAGCTACCCCCCCCCCTCTGTCAGCTACCCCCCCCCTCTGTCAGCTACTCCCCCTCTCTGTCAGCTACTCCCCCTCTCTGTCAGCTACTCCCTCTCTCTGTCAGCTACTCCCTCTCTGTCAGCTACTCCCTCTCTGTCAGCTACTCCCTCTCTGTCAGCTACTCCCCCCCCCGTCAGCTACTCCCCCCCTCTGTCAGCTACTCCCCCCCTCTGTCAGCTACTCCCCCCCTGTCAGCTACTCCCCCTCTCTGTCAGCTGCTCCCCCTCTCTGTCAGCTGCTCCCCCTCTCTGTCAGCTACTCCCCCCCTCTGTCAGCTACTCCCCCCCTGTCAGCTACTCCCCCCATCTGCTACTCCCCCCTCTGTCAACTACACCACCCTCTGTCAGCTACTCCCCCCGTCAGCTATTCTCCCCCTCTGTCAGCTACTCCCCCTCTCTCTGTCAGGCCACCTCCTCTTTTACTAACTTTCTCTCCCACCCCTCCTCTCTCTCTCACCCCACTCCCCCTCACAGCCCAAATCCCCTCCTCCTCTCTCTTTCTCACCTCCTCTCTCTTCTGCCTCCTCACCCCCTTACCTCCTCCTCTCACCCTTTCTCACCTCCCTCCCCCACCTCTTCTCCCCCTCAGGGGGCGAGGGCCCTATGATTCCTAACAGCGGCCCTGTGAGTGAGTGCACAAGTTTGGATGTGTTTTGATTCCTGTGTCCTGACGACACACTGGACACAGCGATGCAGCACCTGCCTCTACTTTGCCTTCTCTCCAAACCCCCCACACAATGGAAGGAAAGAAGGAAAATAGCACTACAGTAGTGCAGCTTCGCTCCGCCCCCAAACTCCGGCTTGCACATTTCCTGGCTCTAAATGGCTCTCGGTAAGGCAGTCTAATATGGGTCTTTAGGGGCAGGGGGCACTGATGCAGGGGTGGCATTGAAGGACCCGGCCTTGGGGAGGCAAAGGGAGTAAATCCGGGCCTGATCACAATCAACTGATTCAATCATGACCCACAGGGGGATTTCTTTGGTAGCATGGTATTTAGGGAGTTGAGCCAGTTGGGCAGCATAATAGTATTTACTAAAATCAGGAATACTCAGACCACCTCGGTTTCAGGGGGTGTATAGGGTAGATTATGGAATACGAGGTTTAAGTTTACCCCATATAAATTGTGCCACTTTACGTTGGAGAATATGAAGGAAGTATGCGGGGACTTGAACAGGGAGTGTTTTAAAAAGGTATAAAATTTTAATATTGACATCTTTAGAACAGTAATGCCCCGTACACACGGTCGGATTTTCCGACGGAAAATGTGTGATAGGACCTTGTTGTCGGAAATTCCGACCGTGTGTAGGCTCCATCACACATTTTCCATTGGATTTTCCGACACACAAAGTTTGAGAGCAGGCTATAAAATTTTCCGACAACAAAATCCTTTGTCGGAATTTCCGATCGTGTGTACACAAATCCGATGCACAAAGTGCCACGCATGCTCAGAATAAATAAAGAGATGAAAGCTATTGGCTACTGCCCCGTTTATAGTCCAGACGTACGTGTTTTACGTCACCGCATTCAGAATGATGGGATTTTCCGACAACTTTGTGTGACCGTGTGTATGCAAGACAAGTTTGAGCCAACATCCGTCGGAAAAAATCCAAGGATTTTGTTGTCCGAATGTCCGATCAATGTCCGACTGTGTGTACGGGGCATTATTCTGCCCATCCATGCTAATGGTAAAGAGGACCAGTTTTTCATTAGTTAGTTGAGTCATTAAGCGTGGGTAATTTGCTTTATATAATTTCGCTGGATCTGCTGTGAATGTGATACATAGGTATGTGATGTGAGTCGTCGACCATAGAAAGGGAAGGGAATTTTGTATCTGTATTTGTAAATCTGATGAAAGTGAAATATTTAAAGCTTTAGATTTGTGGGGATTTATTTTTAGACCGGATATGGAACAAAATTTATGAGTGTCAATAAGATTAGGCGCTGAAATTTGGGGTGAGGTGAGGAAAATCAAGATATCATCGGCAAACATGCATAACTTGTGTTGATGACCGCCTAATTCAAGGCCTTTAATGTTTATATTGAAGCAAATTAATAGGGGTTCTATTGCTAGGGCAAAAAAGAATGGGGATAAAGGGCATCCCTGCCTGGTTCCTCTTTTAATATCAAATGGATCAGAGCCAGTGGCGGCTGGTGAAGTTTTAAGATGGGGTGCGCCAGACCCTGCCCTTCCTTTTTGACCCCTCCCACTTGGTGAATATGGGAGTGGTTTCAGCAAAATAGTGGGCGTGGCTCTAAGGTGGTGTGGTTAGCATCTGAGATGAATGAGAGATGGAGGGAGAGAGGGATGGAGGGACAGCAGGCCCAGATCCTACACAACAATAGAAATATGTGTATTCTAGAAAGTTTAACAATCAGCAGATAAAGATATTCCAAACACCTGGTGTTAGCACTTCAATCATCCCGGCACCATGGTTGTTATGGTGTCAGGATAATTGAAGCGCATTAATTCTATTATTACAATGCAGCCTTGCCTGTGTCCCACAATGCAGCCTTGCCTGTGTCCCCAATGCAGCCTGGCCTGTGTCCCTGTGTCCCCCAATGCAGCCTTGCCTGTGTCCCCAATGCAGCCTTGCCTGTGTCCCCAATGCAGCCTTGCCTGTGTCCCCAATGCAGCCTTGCATGTGTCCCCAATGCAGCCTTGCCTGTGTCCCCAATGCAGCCTTGCATGTGTCCCCCAATGCAGCCTGTGCAGCCCCCCCCCTGTTCTCCACGGGAGCACAGCGGTAGTGTACTACTTACCTTGCCGTTGTCCTCTCCAGCGGTGCCTTCTTCATACTTCCTGTTTCCTTTCTCCCGGGCGCAATGGGAGAATGAGAACAGGAAGTGATTGCAATCTTGTGATTGCATAGACGTGGCGCTTCCCCTTTGTGCAATGTGTCCGGCGTCGCACTGTGTCCGGCGTCCGCACACAGTGCACTAAAGGACCTTTTGTTTTTTTGTTTTTTTTTAAGGGCCGGTATTAAATTTTTTTTTTGACATTTTTTTTTTTTTTGGTACTGCCTGGAGGGGGGGCGGCGCCCATGCGCCCCCTATGGACGGGCCGCCACTGATCAGAGCGAAATCCCAAGTAAGCAACATAAGCTTACTGTGTTCCAAACACAGTGTGTTCCAAAACCCCATCTATGGAGGACGGATTTGAGATAATGCCAAGATAAAGTCAAATGCCTTTTGTATGTCTATTTAGAGGAAGCAGGCAGGGATTGCTGAATTACGAACGTTAAGGGCCGTTCACGCCAAATTCGAGTGGCGCGTCACGGCCCATAATTCACTGCGGCATCGCAGTGCATTGCTGGCTGATGATTGGCCAAGCATGCACTATGACCCGCATGCTTGGCCAATCACAGCGCTGTGTGTGCATAGAGCCGTTTAGTACACGCCCCACACAATATAAGGCCACCTCCGTGGCGACCTTGTGTAGTGTGTTGTGGTGGAGACTGCAGAGAGATAGGTAGACAGTGTCATTTGATTTAAGTTAGATAGAGTAGGCAGGTTGAGTCAGTTAGCTGCACTTACAGTGTATTGTGTATATATATGCATCCCAGGTATTGTGTATATATATATATATATATATATATATATATATATATATATATATATATATATATATATACTGTATTCAGTTTAGCTAGATCCTGTTCTTCTCTTCCTAATATACTGACAGGCAGGCCGGTGTTTTTACAGTATTTCCAGTTAGTGTACTGTGTACCCTGCACAGTTGCACCTACAGTATAGCTACCTTAAGCCAGGTGCTTGTGTAGGCTCTTGACATATTTCCAGTTACTGTACTGTGTACCCTGCACAGTTGCACCTACAGTATAGATACCTGAAGCCAGGTGCTTGTGTAGGCTCTTGACAAATTTCCAGTTAGTGTACTGTGTACCCTGCACAGTTGCACCTACAGTATAGCTACTTGAAGCCAGGTGCTTGTGTAGGCTCTTGATGTATTTCCAGTTACTGTACTGTGTACCCTGCACAGTTGCACCTACAGTATAGCTACCTGAAGCCAGGTGCTTGTGTAGGCTCTTGACGTATTTCCAGTTACTGTACTGTGTACCCTGCACAGTTGCACCTACAGTATAGATACCTGAAGCCAGGTGCTTGTGTAGGCTCTTGACAAATTTCCAGTTAGTGTACTGTGTACCCTGCACAGTTGCACCTACAGTATAGCTACCTGAAGCCAGGTACTTGTGTAGGCTCTTGATGTATTTCCAGTTACTGTACTGTGTACCCTGCACAGTTGCACCTACAGTATAGCTACCTAAAGCCAGGTGCTTGTGTAGGCTCTTGACGTATTTCCAGTTACTGTACTGTGTATCCTGCACAGTTGCACCTACAGTATAGCTACCTGAAGCCAGGTGCTTGTGTAGGCTCTTGACGTATTTCCAGTTATGGTACTGTGTACCCTGCACAGATGCACCTACAGTATAGCTACTTGAAGCCAGGTGCTTGTGTAGGCTCTTGACATATTTCCAGTTAGTGTACTGTGTACCCTGCACAGTTGCACCTACAGTATAGCTACCTGAAGACAAGTGTTCTCATACTAATAATACTACAGGCAGGCAGTTGATTCTGCTAGCTGCAGTATAATCGGTATATATATATATATATATATATATATATATATATATATATATATATATATACATCCCAGTTTTGTGCAGCTACATCTCACTGCAGGCCATTAGTATGTCTGGAAGGCCAACAAGGAGAGGCAGACAGTCACAAGCCAATAAAAGAGGGCAAGCAGGCTCTGTGTCTAGAGGGAACAGGGCTGTTCGTGGACACGGTGCATCCTTATCAGCATGTGGCCGTGGGAAACGCTTGGCCTTTTTTTTGTCAGCTGGCCGCGTTGAGCCACAACATGCGGAAGACTTGGTCGAGTGGATGACCAAGCCGTCCTCATCCTCTCTCGCGCAGGCTCAGGGTACTTTGTCTGGCAAAGCAGCTGCCAACGCGGCCTCTTCCCTCGGCTCAATGACATCAGTGACTCCTTCCCTAACCCCACCATGTCCTCCTGAGGAGTCCCCCGAACTGTTTGACCACAGTGTGGGTACATGCTCCAGGATGCCCAGCGTTTTGAAGGCTCCGATGATGGTACTCAGCTAGAGGAAGACAGCAATGTGAGCCCAGACAGAGGGGGTGCCCAAGAAGGACAGCAATCTGGCAGTCATGTTCCTCCTGCTGCAGCATACTGCCAGGTTTGCTCCAGTGATGAGGAGGGAGGGGATGATAAGGTCACTGACTCCACGTGGGTGCCTGATAGAGTGGAGGAGGAGGAGGCACATCACCAATGAGGCAGGATGCTCTCCAGGGGCCAGCCTAAGGGCAGCACACTGACTGCACCACACCGCAGAGCTCCACATGTGCAGGGCGCTCCTGTCTCTGTGCCTTATTCCAAAAGTTCTTTGGTGTGGGCCTTTTTTGAGACAAATGCATCATATTGCACCGCTGCTATTTGCAACATATGTCTCAAGCGTATCTCACGTGGCCAAAACATCTTCCGCTTGGGCACCACATGCTTGACCAGACATATGTTGACCTGCCATGCAGTTCGTTGGCAAGCATACCTAAAAGACCCACACCAAAGAACAAAGAGGACCTCTCCTTGCTCCTCATCAGCTGGGATCTCCAACCCCACTATACCTTCAGTCCTCTCTGAGACCTGCACTGAGAGGAATGAAGGTGTAGAATTAGGTGTGTCACAGCCAAGTACTTGCGGGCAATCTGTTATCGGTACACCGACGTCAGATTGTATCAGGCAAATTTCCCTGCCCCAGCTGCTGTACCGCGGAAAGAAGTTCGCTCCCAGCCATCCACATGCCCAGCGGTTGAATGCTAGCTTGGCAAAAAATTGCTAGCACTTCAACTGCTACCTTTTCAGTTGGTAGACTCTGCCCCCTTCCGTGAGTTTGTGGAATGTGCGGTTCCTCAGTGGCAGGTTCCCAAACGCCACTTTTTCTCACGGAAGGCGATTCCGGCTCTCTACTGACATTTGGAAGGCAATGTCTTGGCCTCGCTGGACAGGGCGGTCAGCGGTAAGGTGCATATTACCGCTGACTAATGGTCCAGCAGGCATGGACAGGGACGTTACCTAAGTTTCACAGCGCATTGGGTGACTCTGCTGGCAGCTGGGAAGGATGCAGGACAAGGTGCAGTAGTGTTGGAGGTTGTTCTGCCACCACGCCTCCAAAATGCCACTACTGGTGATTCTGACACACCTCTCTCTTCCACCCCCTCCTCTTCTTCTTCCTCCATGGCCTCTTCCTGTGCTTTTACATAGTTACATAGTTACATAGTAGGTGAGGTTGAAAAAAGACACAAGTCCATCAAGTCCAACCTATGTGTGTGATTATGTGTCAGTATTACATTACATATCCCTGTATATTGCGGTCATTCAGGTGATTATCTAATAGTTTCTTGAAGCTATCAATGCTCCCCGCTGAGACCACTGCCTGTGGAAGGGAATTCCACATCCTTGCCGCTCTTACAGTAAAGAACCCTCTACGTAGTTTAAGGTTAAACCTCTTTTCTTCTAATTGTAATGAGTGGCCACGAGTCTTATTAAACTCTCTTCTGCGAAAAAGTTTTATCCCTATTGTGGGGTCACCAGTACAGTATTTGTAAATTGAAATCATATCCCCTCTCAAGCGTCTCTTCTCCAGAGAGAATACGTTCAGTGCTCGCAACCTTTCCTCATAACTAAGATCCTCCAGACCCTTTATTAGCTTTGTTGCCCTTCTTTGTACTCGCTCCATTTCCAGTACGTCCCTCCTGAGGACTGGTGCCCAGAACTGGACAGCATACTCCAGGTGCGGGCGGACCAGAGTCTTGTAGAGCGGGAGAATTATCGTTTTATCTCTGCAGTTGATCCCCCTTTTAATGCATGCCAATATTCTGTTTGCTTTATTAGCAGCAGCTTGGCATTGCATGCCATTGCTGAGCCTATCATCCACTAGGACCCCCAGGTCCTTTTCCATCCTAGATTCCCCCAGAGGTTCTCCCCCCAGTGTATAGATTGCATTCATATTTTTGCCACCCAAATGCATTATTTTACATTTTTCTACATTGAACCTCATTTTTTTTTTTTTTAAACAATCTTTTTATTAAATTTTGCACAGACAAAACTATACATTTACATTTATATTAACACAGACCAGACGGGCAACGTACCCGTCCTCGATATGACCACGCAGGGTCCAACCTTAAGAACTAACATAGTTCAACTACCCCCCTTCCCTCCCTCCCTCCCTCCCTCCCTCCCCAACCCGACCACTGCCACGACCTAAAGGTTTTATTTGTAATGCAAGTCTAGATATATTTGCCATGTGATCATGCACTATCTTCTACCATTATAGTTTATACATTTTTTACTGTCTGTAGAGGTATGTCAGAAAGCAATAACCTCTGAGGCATAACAATATAACAGTTATCTTGACAGTTTCCCTTTTAACTCAGTTAAAACACCTCTATCAAAGTATATTCAGTAAGTTTAGCCCACCGTTTCCGATGAGTCTAACCATGCTTGCCATACCTTAGTAAATTTTTTAGGACAACCTCTGGCTCTATATGTAGCTTTATACAAAGGGATTACTGAGTTTACCAAACCCTTCCAAAAGGATATTGTGGGTGCAGCTGTGCTTTTCCATCGCAACAGTATGGCTTTTCTGGCATAAAATAGCCCTATGTTCAAAAGTGTGCGATGGGCTAAAGAGGGTACCACCTCTTCCACTAAACCAATCAGACATACCCTGGGCGATAGTGGTACTGGGATACTAAGTACCTCTGACAGACAACCCGTGACCTCTGACCAGAAGTTTTGAATGGTTGGACATCCCCAGAATATGTGCTCGGCCTCTGCCGGAGAGTGCACACATCTCCAACATTTGCCGTCTATTGATGAATATATGCGCGAAAGCCTGGCCGGGGTGAGATAGATTCGATGCAAAAATTTAAATTGGATTAACCGATCCCTGGCTGACACTAAATGCTTAAACGGGTGGTCCCACATATCATCCCAATCTTCTCCCTGGATATCAGGAATCTCCATCTCCCATTTCTCTCTGCATCTGGATATCCCCTTTGGAGTTTCCTTAAAAAGGACTTTATATATTGTTGATAACGGTTTAGTTAACTCTTTCTCCGTTAGAATGCCCTCAAGTGGTGAGGGGAGACATTCCACCCTTCTGTCACCAAACTGCGCCCTGAACGCATGGCGCAGCTGTAAGTATCGGAAAAATGTATAATTCGGGAGACTATGTCTTTCTTTGAGCTGATCAAAGGGTAGAAGTTCTCCCTCCCGTGTTATATCTTTCAGTATTTTAATGCCCTTTTCTGCCCATATTATAGGATCCGGGATGGAGCAAAAGTGCTCTAAATTTGGGTTAAACCATAACGGTGTTGATGGTGAGACTCCCAGGTAACTAGGTGAGACCAGGGTAGTAGCAACATCCCAAGCTCTCATGGTGGCTTTCATTGACACTGTTATAGGAAAAATTGATTTTGAACCTCTGTATAGGGCCAGTCTCAAGCCTTCATATGAGCTCATGTGCGCCGCCTCCAGTACTGTAGCAGAGTCTCCAGCATCCGCCATCAGCCAGCGTCTGGCAAACACCATCTGACCTGCCAGATAGTATTTGTGCCAGTCCGGGAGAGCCAACCCTCCCCGTCCCCACGGTTCTTGTAAAGTTTTTATATTTATTCTGGGTGACTTTGGATACCAGATAAAGGATCCTATTATTCCATCAAGGGTGGAACAGAAGGCCCTAGAGATCCAAGTGGGAGAGTGACGTAAAAAATATAATATGACTGATAAAAATTTCATCTTTATCAGACTCACTCTTCCCATTAACGAGAGGGGTAACTTTTGCCATATTTGCGTTTTTTGTTTTAACCTGGTCACTCAAGGAAGGAGATTCAGCTTCATATAATCCTGAATATTTTTCGTTATTTTAACCCCTAAATACGTGATAGAGGAAACCCACCTCAATGGAAGATTATCATCCCGCCTGGCCTGTGCCTCCGGTCCAAGTGGTAATATAGATGACTTGGTCCAATTCACTCGTAATCCTGAATACGTGGCAAATTTATCCAAAATTTTAAGAGCTGCTTTAAGAGAAGGCCCCGGATCCTTTAAGAATAGTAATAAGTCATCCGCATACAGTGCTACGCACTCATTAATTGATCCCACTTGAATCCCCCCTACCTCACCAGATTGCCTCAGTGCCCTAGCAATAGGTTCCATCATCAATGCAAAAATAAATGGGGAGAGCGGACACCCCTGCCTAGTGCCCCTCCCAATATTGAAGAATTCTGAAACTGTTAACCCCAACCTAATTGCTGTCCGGGGAGCCTTGTATAGCATCTCTATCCATCGACCGAAATTGGGGCCAAACCCCATAAATCTCAGAACCTCGCGCATATATGACCAATCCACCGTGTCAAATGCTTTCTCTATGTCTATGGAGACCACGACCTTGGCCGGTGTCTCAGAGGTGTCTAGTTGGAGATGTGTGAACAATCTTCTCAGGTTTGTGTCTGTGGACATACCAGGCATAAAGCCCGTTTGGTCGATATCTACCACAGTAGAGATAATCTTTGCTACCCGAGATGCTAGAACTTTTGCCAGAATCTTCAGATCCATATTTAACAAAGCAATAGGTCTATACGAGGAACATTCTTGGGGGTCCTTTTCTGGCTTCAAGAGGAGCACCATATATGCCTCCATCATTGAATCCGGCAAAGATCCCTGATTCCAACAATACCTAAAGAGTTTTGTCAGTCTCGGAGCCAGTTGGGATGAGTACGACTTGTAAAAGTCTGCAGGAAACCCATCGGGACCGGTGCCTTTTTTGGGGGGAATGCTAATATGGCTGCCTCCACCTCTAGGACAGAGATTGGTTCCTCCAGAGCTGCAGTATCTTCATCTGACAGTTTTGGCATAGAGAGACTCTGCAACAGCTCAGTCAACTCTATTTGGTCATAAGGAGGCAGGGGCGAATACAACCGTGTATAAAACCCTACAAACTCTTCCAGGATAGCTGTTGGTTCAGTAATCAGGTTCCCATTTTCCCCTTTTACTACTGGAATATTAACCGGTGTCTTTTTTTCTGCTACCAGGTTGGCCAGAAGCTTACCATTTTTATCCCCCTCAGCGAAAATGGTCTCCTCCCTCTGTCTTATCTCATTACAAGCCAGAGTTTTAAAATGTATGTCAATGGAACGTCTAGAATCCAGCAAGGATAGATACTTGTCCTCCGAAGGAGAATCTGCATACAGTTGTGCATCCTCTCGTTCCTTGGCTAGGAGGGACTCACCCTCATATGTCTGATCCCTTCTCGCCGACCCGATCGCAGAAATGCATTCCCCCCTCACCACTGTTTTGAAGGCATCCCACTCCACTGGGGGGGTAACTGAGCCCTCATTGGCTTTCCAATATATGTCTATCGACTTTTGTACCTGGGTATATACCTGCTCCTCCAACAGCCACCCTGGAGATAGTTTCCAACCCCCTTTTTTTTTATACCCGAGGGAAAGGCAAGTGTAATCAAAAGGGGGTTATGATCAGAGACCCCTCCTGATAGATATTCCGAGGCAAAGACATGTTTTAGAAGGAGGTCATTTCCAAAAGCTAGATCAATCCTTGCCGAGGATTTGTGTGTGGCGGAAAGGTGGGAATATGAAACGGTACCCGGATGTTTCCATCTCCAGATTTCCGTCATACCCGCCATGGCTGCCCAGGAGCAGAGATCCACCGATGCCGCCCTAGCGGCATTAGAGGAGTCCAACACCCCATCCAGAATGGCGTTATAGTCTCCCATAAGGAGCATAGGCATATGAAGAAATGGAGCCAATTGCACCATCAAATCATATAGAAGTTTGACTTGAAAGGGTGGAGGCAAGTAAATATTCACCAGTAGAAATTTTTGATTACACACTTCCAGAGAAACCACCACATATCGACCCCCCGGATCAGAAATCACCTGATGGATCGTACAGGCTATTGTTTTACTTATCAAAATAGATACACCTCTTGCGTACGTTGAGTATGTGGAGTGTATCGTCCTTTGGATCCAATGTTTGCGTAGAGACAAAATTTTGCTACCCTCCAAGTGTGTCTCCTGCAGGAGGACGATATGTGGTTTCGTTTGTCTAATACAGTGAAAACCCGCTGCTCTTTTAAACTTATTATTTAAACCCCTTACGTTCCATGACATAATTTTGATTATGCTATCCATTGGAGAACACATCAGACCATAATATCTTCAGGTTAAGTAGTAAACAAGATAAATTTAGCAACCACACTTCAAATGATGACCCGTGCATTAGTGCAGACTTACATGCATATATTGAAAAAGACCCGTGGCAGTGGTCTAACAGAACCCCCCCTGCTATCATACCGGAACCTATAATTAACCAAAACAAAAATTTTAGACCCAAAAAGAAAAAAAAAAGAAAAATTGTCCAGTATGTAGCTTGATCCCGATAACAAACCAACTTGAGAGAGTTCCACCCTGTGAATCGAAAGTTCGGCATTTGTTGAAAAATCCGATGACTTCACCGGAATTCCGGCACCAGTCCGTTTAAGGTGAGAACTTACACCTGACCATTTATTCTAATGAGACTAGCAGGTAACTCAATTGTGCGGACATAGAGAATTTGTGTCGATTCCCTGCACAATGTAAATTGCCATAGTACTCCCTAACGTGGGAGAAGAAAAATAAGAAAGATATCTAGAAACAGCCTGTACCATATGTGGGTCTCAAAGCTCTAGATTAAGAGAAAAAAAAATAAAGAAAAAAATAATGAGAAGAAAAGATCTTGCTGAGGGGTTTAATCGCAGACTGTGAGAAAAAAAAAAAAAAAAAAAATATACCCTGATATTGATTCAGTGCTTCTGTAGGGCCAACAAACCCCATGCAGACATAGCAGTCTGATTAATAACGCCACCAGACCACCCGAAATAAGTGATTAAGGCTGCTCCTGAGGTAATAAAAATGAAGAAAAAAGGAAAGAAAAGCAAACAATGAAGAAAACTCAGCTTACAGTTGTCATCTTGCCTGGAAAAAGCTTTATGGATTTGTGTCCAGCCAGTCGCACGCTTCTTGCGGTGTGTCGAAGAACTTTACCGAGCCTTTGAATTGGACCCGAAGACGACTTGGGTACAGCATGCTGTATTTCAACTCCATTTCTCTGAGCCTTCTCTTGACCTCCGTGAAGGATCTCCGTCTGCGCTGTGTCTCCGCTGAGAAATCAGGAAACAGCATTATACGTGCGTTTTCATACTTGAGATCCTGATGTTTCCTTGCTTCGGCTAACAACATGTCTCTGTCCTTGTAATTCAGGAATCGTACCAGGAATGGGCGAGGTGGGGCCCCAGATGGCCTTGCTCCTGTGGGGACTCTGTGTGCTCTCTCCGCCACATAGGTTGGGGGGAGGTCACCCAGTGATAATAACGATTTAAAGAATTGTTCTGCAAAAGTTGACGGGGTTGACCCCTCCACCCCCTCAGGGAGTCCCACCACTCTTACGTTATTTCTGCGTTGGCGATCTTCCGCGTCATCTGCTCTACGCTGTAACGCCCGGACCATATCTTTCAGCTCATTTAATTGTGAGCCTTGCGTGTGAGAGGCATCCTCCACCTCGGAGATTCGATCCTCCGCCGTCGTCAACCTGCCCCTGATTTTATCTAAATCATGGCGTATAAGGTTACACTCTGACGCCAAACAATCTATGCGACTGACCAGTTCCGTTTTTGAGGCCGCTATGGCTTCCAGGATGGGCCCTGTGATGGCATCTGTATCCACCTCTATCTCCTGTGATGGCATAGCAGGGATCTCCGGAGCTTTTCTTGTGGGAGACTCACGCTGTGCCATCTTCCCTGTGTGTGTCTGAGCGCGCTGTGCTGCTGACACAGGAACCAAGATGGCGTGGGCGGAGCTAGACGCCACGCTCTCTTTGGAGCGCAGCTGCCTCTCACCTGACGGCGGCTGGGAATGCTGTTTGCCCTGCTTCTTCGATGATGAGGAGGGCATCGTTTCGTTCCTCTTCCCTTCCCCCAGATCTTGGTCACACTTGGAGGGAGTGATGTTTAGGCGGTCAGGCATAAAACAGGATTCTAGAACGGATGGCCACCGGAGCTCCGGGAAGACACTTCTTGCCGCGATCACATCCGGCCACGCCCCCCCACATTGAACCTCATTTGCCATGTAGTCGCCCACCCCATTAATTTGTTCAGGTCTTTTTGCAAGATTTCCACATCCTGCGGAGAAGTTATTGCCCTGCTTAGCTTAGTATCGTCTGCAAATACAGAGATTGAACTGTTTATCCCATCCTCCAGGTCGTTTATGAACAAATTAAATAGGATTGGTCCCAGCACAGAACCCTGGGGAACCCCACTACCCACCCCTGACCATTCTGAGTACTCCCCATTTATCACCACCCTCTGAACACACCCTTGTAGCCAGTTTTCAATCCATGTACTCACCCTATGGTCCATGCCAACGCACCTTATTTTGTACAGTAAACGTTTATGGGGAACTGTGTCAAATGCTTTTGCAAAATCCAGATACACCACGTCTACGGGCCTTCCTTTATCTAGATGGCAACTCACCTCCTCATAGAAGGTTAAAAGATTGGTTTGGCAAGAACGATTCCTCATGAATCCATGCTGATTACTGCTAATGATATCATTCTTATTACTAAAATCTTGTATATAGTCCCTTATCATCCCCTCCAAGAGTTTACATACTATTGATGTTAGGCTAACTGGTCTGTAATTCCCAGGGATGTTTTTTGGGCCCTTTTTAAATATTGGTGCTACATTGGCTTTTCTCCAATCAGCTGGTACCATTCCAGTCAATAGACTGTCTGTAAAAATTAGGAACAACGGTCTGGCAATCACCTGACTGAGTTCCCTAAGTACCCCCGGATGCAAGCCATCTGGTCCCGGTGATTTATTAATGTTAAGTTTCTCAAGTCTAATTTTAATTCCGTCCTCTGTTAACCATGTAGGTGCTTCCTGTGTTGTGTCATGAGGATAAACACTGCAGTTTTGGTTACTGAAGCCCCCCGATTCACTCGTGAAGACTGAGGAGAAGAATAAATTCAATACCTTTGTCATCTCCCCATCCTTTGTAACCAGATGTCCTTCCTCATTCTTTATGGGGCCAATATGGTCTGTCCTCCCTTTTTTACTGTTTACATACTTAAAGAATTTCTTGGGATTTTTTTTGCTCTCCTCCGCTATGTGTCTTTCATGTTCTATCTTAGCCAACCTAATTGCACCCTTACATTTCTTATTGCATTCTTTATAAATTCTGAATGCTGTGGATGATCCCTCAACCTTGTATTTTTTGAAGGCCTTCTCCTTTGCTTTTATATGCATTTTTACATTGGAGTTAAGCCATCCAGGATGTTTGTTCGCTCTTTTAAATTTATTACCCAATGGGATACATTGGCTAATGCCCTTATTTAATATGCTCTTAAAGCAAACCCATCTCTCCTCCGTATTCTTTGTTCCTAATATTTTATCCCAATTTATGCCTTTTAGCAAGGTTTGTAGTTTAGGGAAGTTGGCTCTTTTGAAATTCAGTGTCTTTGTGTTCCCTTCATGTCTCCTATTTGTGTGATTTATACTGAAACTAATTGACCTGTGATCGCTGTTACCTAAATTGCCCCGTATTTCCACATCTGTTATCAGGTCTGTATTGTTGGTAATCAGTAGATCTAGTAATGTTTTATTTCTAGTTGGTGCGTCTACCATCTGACCCATAAAATTGTCCTGCAAGACACTAAGGAACTGGCGAGCCTTAAATGAATGTGCGGTTCCCTCCGCCCAGTCTATGTCTGGATAATTAAAATCCCCCATTATGATAACACTTCCCATCCTTGCTGCTAATCCAATTTGTGATAGGAGATCCGTCTCCACTTCCTCCCTCAGGTTAGGGGGCCTATAGCATACTCCCAGTATTATTTTCCCCTTAGCTTCATCCCTTTGGAGCTCTACCCATAAAGATTCCACCTCCTCCCTAGCCCCCTCAGTGATGTCATCTCTCACATTCACTTGTACATTATTCTTGATATATAGGCATACCCCTCCCCCTTTTTTACCCTCTCTGTCCTTGCGGTATAGGGTATACCCTTGAATGTTTGCCAGTCAATCATGAGAGCTGTTGAACCAGGTCTCTGAAATTCCCACAAAATCCAAATCCTCCTTGTACAACAGTATCTCTAGTTCACCCATCTTGTCTGCCAGGCTCCTGGCATTGGTGAACATGCCACATAGTTTAGACCGGTCGCATATTGTCCTCGTATTGGGTGTTTCAAGATTGCAACTTGGACTTGCTACTATACTCACCTTGTGTTTTTGTGCTTTGGTTAACCTACCACTAATGCCCCCAATACTACCCTCTGGAATATCTTCCGCGCTGGCTATCACTGTCTCTGGACCCTCCCCCCCATCGCCTAGTTTAAAAACCCCTCTAACTTTTTGGCCATATTCATTCCCAGCAGATCTGCACCCTCCTCATTTAGGTGCAGTCCGTCCCTTCTATAGTACCGGTTACCGACTGAGAAGTCGGCCCAGTCCTCCAGGAACCCAAACCCCTCCTTACTACACCAGCTCTTCAGCCACTTGTTTACTTCCCTAATCTCCCTCTGCCTCTCTGGTGTGGCTCGATGTACCGGTAGTATTCCTGAGAACACTACCTTGGAGGTCCTTTTCCTCAATTTAGCTCCTAAGTCCCTAAAATCGTTCTTTAGGACACTCCATCTGCCTCTGACTTTGTCATTGGTGCCAACGTGCACCATGACAGCCGGGTCTTCCCCAGCCCCTCCCAGTAATCTGTCCACAAGATCCGTGATGTGCCGAACCCGAGCGCCCGGTAGACAACATACTGTTCGGCGCTTCAGGTCTTGGTTACAGATTGCCCTCTCTGTCCTTCTAAGAATTGAGTCCCCTACCACCAGAATCTGTCTTTCCTTTCCCTTTGCTGCCCCCCCACTCTCACTGGAGGAGTTCTTCCCCTGGCAGCTAGGAGAGTCCCTCATCTCCAGCAGTGCTGGTCCCTGACTGGTTACACCAATGTCACTCAATGGAGCGTACTTATTGGGATGCTCCAGTCCTGGATCGGCCTCCCTGGCACTTCCCCCTCTACCCCTCCTGACTGTCACCCATCTACTCTTTGCTAGTGCCTGCACCTCTTTGTCTCCGCCCGCCTCTGTGCTGGCCCCTGCCGCCACCTGCCGTGTACGTTCCTGGTTCACCTTTAGTATGGAGGGACTTCTCAGTGCTGACAGTTGCTTCCCCAGATTCAGAACCTGGGCTTCCAGGGAAACAATGTGCTTACATTTTGCACAGCAGTATTCGCCCTCGATCGGATGATCAAGGAACGCATACATGCGGCAAGATGTACAAAGAGTCGCCTCTCCACACCCGCCAGGCATCGTACCTATTAAATTTGGTAAGGATTTGGGGATTTTACCCTGTCCAAATTACCTAACAACTAGCTTCCTGGCACTAATACTCAAGACAATACACAGGTACACGACAAGACAATACACAGGTACACAATACACAAGTACTAACGATCCACACACACTACTCAGACAACACTCAGATACTCACACTACACAGGTACTATGACCACTGTTACAACCTCCTGTTTTAAACTCTTGTTTTTAACTGTTTTAATCCAGCTCCACTTACAAAAAGCTCCACAGCTTCAAACTGAGCACGCTCAGACTGAGTCCTACAACAAGTTAAATAGGCACCTGTGAGCAATTAACCACACCCCTTAATTGATAGACTGATGAAACAAGAAAAAAAAAAAAGCTATTTAAAAAGTGACAGCAAAAGGCAAATTAAAAACTAAAAGGAAAAGTCCCCAAAATGCAACCCAGCAAACACCAACAGCCAGCAAACACACACCAACAGACAGCAACACACACCAACAGACAGCAAGACTTGTATACTCTAACACTTGTTTTTAACTCCCACTTAATCCAGCTCCACTTACACCAAGCTCCACAGCTTCAAACTGAGCACGCTCAGACTGAGTCCTACAACAAGTTAAATAGGCACCTGTGAGCAATTAACCACACCCCTTAATTGATAGACTGATGAAACAAGAAAAAAAAAAAAAAAAAAAAAAGCTATTTAAAAAGTGACAGCAAAAGGCAAATTAAAAACTAAAAAGGAAAAGTCCCCAAAATGCAACCCAGCAAACACCAACAGCCAGCAAACACACACCAACAGACAGCAACACACACCAACAGACAGCAAGACTTGTATACTCTAACACTTGTTTTTAACTCCCACTTAATCCAGCTCCACTTACACCAAGCTCCACAGCTTCAAACTGAGCACGCTCAGACTGAGTCCTACAACAAGTTAAATAGGCACCTGTGAGCAATTAACCACACCCCTTAATTGATAGACTGATGAAACAAGAAAAAAAAAAAGCTATTTAAAAAGTGACAGCAAAAGGCAAATTAAAAACTAAAAGGAAAAGTCCCCAAAATGCAACCCAGCAAACACCAACAGCCAGCAAACACACACCAACAGACAGCAACACACACCAACAGACAGCAACACACACCAACAGACAGCAAGACTTGTATACTCTAACACTTGTTTTTAACTCCCACTTAATCCAGCTCCACTTACACCAAGCTCCACAGCTTCAAACTGAGCACGCTCAGACTGAGTCCTACAACAAGTTAAATAGGCACCTGTGAGCAATTAACCACACCCCTTAATTGATAGACTGATGAAACAAGAAAAAAAAAAAAAGCTATTTAAAAAGTGACAGCAAAAGGCAAATTAAAAACTAAAAGGAAAAGTCCCCAAAATGCAACCCAGCAAACACCAACAGCCAGCAAACACACACCAACAGCCAGCAAACACACACCAACAGACAGCAACACACACCAACAGACAGCAACACACACCAACAGACAGCAAGACTTGTATACTCTAACACTTGTTTTTAACTCCCACTTAATCCAGCTCCACTTACACCAAGCTCCACAGCTTCAAACTGAGCACGCTCAGACTGAGTCCTACAACAAGTTAAATAGGCACCTGTGAGCAATTAACCACACCCCTTAATTGATAGACTGATGAAGCAAGAAAAAAAAAAAAAAAAAAAAAGCTATTTAAAAAGTGACAGCAAAAGGCAAATTAAAAACTAAAAGGAAAAGTCCCCAAAATGCAACCCAGCAAACACCAACAGACAGCAAACACACACCAACAGACAGCAAACATACACCAACAGACAGCAACACACACCAACAGACAGCAACACACAGCAACAGACAGCAACACACACCAACAGACAGCAACACACACCAACAGACAGCAAGACTTGTATACTCTAACACTTGTTTTTAACTCCCACTTAATCCAGCTCCACTTACACCAAGCTCCACAGCTTCAAACTGAGCACGCTCAGACTGAGTCCTACAACAAGTTAAATAGGCACCTGTGAGCAATTAACCACACCCCTTAATTGATAGACTGATGAAACAAGAAAAAAAAAAAAAAGCTATTTAAAAAGTGACAGCAAAAGGCAAATTAAAAACTAAAAGGAAAAGTCCCCAAAATGCAACCCAGCAAACACCAACAGACAGCAAACACACACCAACAGACAGCAACACACACCAACAGACAGCAACACACACCAACAGACAGCAAGACTTGTATACTCTAATGCCCCGTACACACGGTTGGACTTTGTTCGGACATTCCGACAACAAAATCCTAGGATTTTTTCCGACGGATGTTGGCTCAAACTTGTTTTGTCTACACACGGTCGCACAAAGTTGTCGGAAAATCCGATCGTTCTAAACGCGGTGACGTAAAACACGTACGTCGGAACTATAAATGGGGCAGTGGCCAATAGCTTTCATCTCTTTATTTATTCTGAGCATGCGTGGCACTTTGTCCGTCGGATTTGTGTACACACGATCGGAATTTCTGACAACGGATTTTGTTGTCGGAAAATTTTATCTCCTGCTCTCCAACTTTGTGTGTCGGAAAATCCGATGGAAAATGTCCGATGGAGCCCACACACGGTCGGAATTTCCGACAACACGCTCCGATCGGAAATTTTCCATCGGAAAATCCGACCGTGTGTACGGGGCATAACACTTATTTTTAACTCCCACTTAATCAAGCTCCACTTACACCAAGCTCCACAGCTTCAAACTGAGCACGCTCAGACTGAGTCCTACAACAAGTTAAATAGGCACCTGTGAGCAATTAACCACACCCCTTAATTGATAGACTGATGAAACAAGAAAAAAAAAAAAAAAAAAGCTATTTAAAAAGTGACAGCAAAAGGCAAATTAAAAACTAAAAGGAAAAGTCCCCAAAATGCAACCCAGCAAACACCAACAGACAGCAAACACACACCAACAGACAGCAACACACACCAACAGACAGCAACACACACCAACAGACAGCAACACACACCAACAGACAGCAAGACTTGTATACTCTAACACTTGTTTTTAACTCCCACTTAATCCAGCTCCACTTACACCAAGCTCCACAGCTTCAAACTGAGCACGCTCAGACTGAGTCCTACAACAAGTTAAATAGGCACCTGTGAGCAATTAACCACACCCCTTAATTGATAGACTGATGAAACAAGAAAAAAAAAAAAAAGCTATTTAAAAAGTGACAGCAAAAGGCAAATTAAAAACTAAAAGGAAAAGTCCCCAAAATGCAACCCAGCAAACACCAACAGACAGCAAACACACACCAACAGACAGCAACACACACCAACAGACAGCAACACACACCAACAGACAGCAAGACTTGTATACTCTAACACTTGTTTTTAACTCCCACTTAATCCAGCTCCACTTACACCAAGCTCCACAGCTTCAAACTGAGCACGCTCAGACTGAGTCCTACAACAAGTTAAATAGGCACCTGTGAGCAATTAACCACACCCCTTAATTGATAGACTGATAAAACAAGAAAAAAAAAAAAAAAAGCTATTTAAAAAGTGACAGCAAAAGGCAAATTAAAAACTAAAAGGAAAAGTCCCCAAAATGCAACCCAGCAAACACCAACAGCCAGCAAACACACACCAACAGACAGCAACACACACCAACAGACAGCAACACACAAACAGACAGCAAGACTTGTATACTCTAACACTTGTTTTTAACTCCCACTTAATCCAGCTCCACTTACACCAAGCTCCACAGCTTCAAACTGAGCACGCTCAGACTGAGTCCTACAACAAGTTAAATAGGCACCTGTGAGCAATTAACCACACCCCTTAATTGATAGACTGATGAAACAAGAAAAAAAAAAAAAGCTATTTAAAAAGTGACAGCAAAAGGCAAATTAAAAACTAAAAGGAAAAGTCCCCAAAATGCAACCCAGCAAACACCAACAGACAGCAAACACACACCAACAGACAGCAACACACACCAACAGACAGCAACACACACCAACAGACAGCAAGACTTGTATACTCTAACACTTGTTTTTAACTCCCACTTAATCCCAAGAAAAAAAAAAAAAGCTATTTAAAAAGTGACAGCAAAAGGCAAATTAAAAACTAAAAGGAAAAGTCCCCAAAATGCAACCCAGCAAACACCAACAGACAGCAAACACACACCAACAGACAGCAACACACACCAACAGACAGCAACACACAGCAACAGACAGCAACACACACCAACAGACAGCAACACACACCAACAGACAGCAAGACTTGTATACTCTAACACTTGTTTTTAACTCCCACTTAATCCAGCTCCACTTACACCAAGCTCCACAGCTTCAAACTGAGCACGCTCAGACTGAGTCCTACAACAAGTTAAATAGGCACCTGTGAGCAATTAACCACACCCCTTAATTGATAGACTGATGAAAAACTAAAAGGAAAAGTCCCCAAAATGCAACCCAGCAAACACCAACAGACAGCAAACACACACCAACAGACAGCAACACACACCAACAGACAGCAACACACACCAACAGACAGCAACACACACCAACAGACAGCAAGACTTGTATACTCTAACACTTGTTTTTAACTCCCACTTAATCCAGCTCCACTTACACCAAGCTCCACAGCTTCAAACTGAGCACGCTCAGACTGAGTCCTACAACAAGTTAAATAGGCACCTGTGAGCAATTAACCACACCCCTTAATTGATAGACTGATGAAACAAGAAAAAAAAAAAAGAAGCTATTTAAAAAGTGACAGCAAAAGGCAAATTAAAAACTAAAAGGAAAAGTCCCCAAAATGCAACCCAGCAAACACCAACAGACAGCAAACACACACCAACAGACAGCAACACACACCAACAGACAGCAACACACACCAACAGACAGCAACACACACCAACAGACAGCAAGACTTGTATACTCTAACACTTGTTTTTAACTCCCACTTAATCCAGCTCCACTTACACCAAGCTCCACAGCTTCAAACTGAGCACGCTCAGACTGAGTCCTACAACAAGTTAAATAGGCACCTGTGAGCAATTAACCACACCCCTTAATTGATAGACTGATGAAACAAGAAAAAAAAAAAAAGCTATTTAAAAAGTGACAGCAAAAGGCAAATTAAAAACTAAAAGGAAAAGTCCCCAAAATGCAACCCAGCAAACACCAACAGCCAGCAAACACACACCAACAGCCAGCAAACACACACCAACAGACAGCAACACACACTAACAGACAGCAACACACACCAACAGACAGCAAGACTTGTATACTCTAACACTTGTTTTTAACTCCCACTTAATCCAGCTCCACTTACACCAAGCTCCACAGCTTCAAACTGAGCACGCTCAGACTGAGTCCTACAACAAGTTAAATAGGCACCTGTGAGCAATTAACCACACCCCTTAATTGATAGACTGATGAAACAAGAAAAAAAAAAAAAGAAGCTATTTAAAAAGTGACAGCAAAAGGCAAATTAAAAACTAAAAGGAAAAGTCCCCAAAATGCAACCCAGCAAACACCAACAGACAGCAAACACACACCAACAGACAGCAACACACACCAACAGACAGCAACACACACCAACAGACAGCAACACACACCAACAGACAGCAAGACTTGTATACTCTAACACTTGTTTTTAACTCCCACTTAATCCAGCTCCACTTACACCAAGCTCCACAGCTTCAAACTGAGCACGCTCAGACTGAGTCCTACAACAAGTTAAATAGGCACCTGTGAGCAATTAACCACACCCCTTAATTGATAGACTGATGAAACAAGAAAAAAAAAAAAAAAAAGCTATTTAAAAAGTGACAGCAAAAGGCAAATTAAAAACTAAAAGGAAAAGTCCCCAAAATGCAACCCAGCAAACACCAACAGCCAGCAAACACACACCAACAGACAGCAACACACACCAACAGACAGCAACACACACCAACAGACAGCAAGACTTGTATACTCTAACACTTGTTTTTAACTCCCACTTAATCCAGCTCCACTTACACCAAGCTCCACAGCTTCAAACTGAGCACGCTCAGACTGAGTCCTACAACAAGTTAAATAGGCACCTGTGAGCAATTAACCACACCCCTTAATTGATAGACTGATGAAACAAGAAAAAAAAAAAGCTATTTAAAAAGTGACAGCAAAAGGCAAATTAAAAACTAAAAGGAAAAGTCCCCAAAATGCAACCCAGCAAACACCAACAGACAGCAAACACACACCAACAGACAGCAAACACACACCAACAGACAGCAACACACAGCAACAGACAGCAACACACAGCAACAGACAGCAACACACACCAACAGACAGCAACACACACCAACAGACAGCAACACACACCAACAGACAGCAAGACTTGTATACTCTAACACTTGTTTTTAACTCCCACTTAATCCAGCTCCACTTACACCAAGCTCCACAGCTTCAAACTGAGCACGCTCAGACTGAGTCCTACAACAAGTTAAATAGGCACCTGTGAGCAATTAACCACACCCCTTAATTGATAGACTGATGAAACAAGAAAAAAAAAAAAAGCTATTTAAAAAGTGACAGCAAAAGGCAAATTAAAAACTAAAAGGAAAAGTCCCCAAAATGCAACCCAGCAAACACCAACAGACAGCAAACACACACCAACAGACAGCAACACACACCAACAGACAGCAACACACACCAACAGACAGCAACACACACCAACAGACATCAAGACTTGTATACTCTAACACTTGTTTTTAACTCCCACTTAATCCAGCTCCACTTACACCAAGCTCCACAGCTTCAAACTGAGCACGCTCAGACTGAGTCCTACAACAAGTTAAATAGGCACCTGTGAGCAATTAACCACACCCCTTAATTGATAGACTGATGAAACAAGAAAAAAAAAAAAAGCTATTTAAAAAGTGACAGCAAAAGGCAAATTAAAAACTAAAAGGAAAAGTCCCCAAAATGCAACCCAGCAAACACCAACAGACAGCAAACACACACCAACAGACAGCAACACACACCAACAGACAGCAACACACACCAACAGACAGCAACACACACCAACAGACAGCAAGACTTGTATACTCTAACACTTGTTTTTAACTCCCACTTAATCCAGCTCCACTTACACCAAGCTCCACAGCTTCAAACTGAGCACGCTCAGACTGAGTCCTACAACAAGTTAAATAGGCACCTGTGAGCAATTAACCACACCCCTTAATTGATAGACTGATGAAACAAGAAAAAAAAAAAGCTATTTAAAAAGTGACAGCAAAAGGCAAATTAAAAACTAAAAGGAGAAGTCCCCAAAATGCAACCCAGCAAACACCAACAGACAGCAAACACACACCAACAGACAGCAACACACACCAACAGACAGCAACACACACCAACAGACAGCAAGACTTGTATACTCTAACACTTGTTTTTAACTCCCACTTAATCCAGCTCCACTTACACCAAGCTCCACAGCTTCAAACTGAGCACCAAGCTTTGTCCTTGGAACCAGCGGTGCTCCGTAGGTGTTCAAGGGGCTACGCAAGTACGCAGGCCAAAAGATGCCATGCGGTGCTCGAGCTGGTGTGCTTGGGGGACAGGAGCCACAATGGGCAGAGATTCTGTCAGCTCTGCAGGGGCAGGTTCAGAGGTGGTTGACGCCAGGCCAACTTAAGCTAGGAATGGGGGACAATGGCACCAACCTCCTCTCCGCCCTCTGACAGGGACAACTGACCCATTTGGCTCACATCCTTAACTTGGTGGTGCAGTGGTTCTTGGGCAGGTACCCAGGCTTACAGGATGTCCTGAGGCAGGCCAGGAAAGTCTGTGTGCACAATGCCAGTGCTCGGCTGGCTGACCTCCAAAAGGAATTTAACCTGCCCAAGAACCGCCTAATCTGTGACATGACCACCAGGTGGAACTCAACATTGGCCATGCTACAGCGGTTGCACATGCAGCAGAGGGCCATCAATGAGTACCTGTGCGACTATGGCACCAGGACAGGGTCAGGGGAGCTTGTTTTTTTTTCCCCATGCCAGTGGGCCATGATCAGGAATGCATGCACTGTCCTGTCACCATTTGAGGAGGCCACGAGGATGGTGAGCAGTAACAGTGCATGCATCAGTGACACTTCCCCCTTGTCCACCTGTTGGAGCACACGCTGCGTGGAATAATAGAGAGGGCACTTGAGGCAGAACAGAGGCAGGAAGAGGAGGACTTCCTTAGCTCTCAAGGCACCCTTTATCCAGGCAGTGTTCCTGCGTGCCCGCCAATCACACAGGAAGAGGACAAGGAGGAGGAGGAGGAAGGGGAGGATTGTGTCAGCATGTAACAACAAAACCTGGGGAATGCCCAGGAAAAAAACTCCAAGCCTACTTACCACCAGCTCGCAGACAACCAATTAACCTGTCTAACAATATGCGTTAAAAACAGGGGTTCAGTCCGCACGCATTTGCAAACACAGGCGTAAGCCACAGAGCCACGTCACGGCACCCTGTAATCTGTGGTCCTATCACTAAAAATTTGGGTGTCCCCACAGTGGAGGCACATGCATTCTGATGGATAAGTGAGGGCAGGTGGACTGAAGGGAGCCCACCCCTTCTTGAAGGTACAGGACACACCAAACATCCAGCAAATAGCACAATGGCTGCAAAGGTGCTGGTGCGTTGCTGGAGCAATACGCACCCCAACGTGATTACAAAAACTTGCCACCACCCTAACTTATAGCTGGCTATTGCAGTAAGAGGCATTAGAAGGCCACAAACAGATAACAACAAAACCTGGGGAATGCCCAGGAAAAAACTCCAAGCCTACTTACCACCAGCTCGAACACAACCAATTAATCTGTCTAACAATATGCGTTAAAAACAGGGGTTCAGTCCGCACGCATTTGCAAACGCATGCGTAAGCCACAGAGCCACGGCACCCTGTAATCTGTGGTCCTAACACTAAAAATTTGGGTGTCCGCATGGCCTGGCACTCAGCATCAGCAGCATTCTTTAAGGGATCATTTACAGTCCCAAGAAACCCATGGACTTGTACATGGCTGGGAGGAGGTGGCTGCGGATCATGTCGTCCTTAGTGACCCAGAGGACTCCGGACCGAATGCCTCAGCAAACCTATGCTGCATGGCCTCCCTGATCCTGCAAAGCCTGTGGAAGGATCCTCATATTCGTGGTATCAAGGAGAGGGATCGTTACTGGCTGGCAACCCTCCTTGATCCACATTACTAGAGTAAGGTTGCAGACCTTATCTTGCCATCACAGAGGGAGCAGAGGAGGAAACATTTTCGGGAGGCCTTGCAGAAAGGTCTGTGCTAGGCGTTCCCAGAGACTGGGAGGTTACAAACTCTTGTTCCTGAACAAAGTGTTGCCGAGGCTTTGGTCAGTCAAAGAAGGAGCGGTGGAGAAGGTGGCCGTCTGACTGATGCATTCAGACAATTTTTTTAGTCCGCAGCCCCAAGGTATGATCGGTTCCAGCAACCATCGCCAGCGTCTGTTTTACATGGTTCAGGAATACCTAGGGGCAAGATCTGACTTGGACACCTTTCCCACCGAAAATCCTCTGGGTTACTGGGTCTTGAGGATGGATCACTGGCCAGAGCTTGCACAGTATGCAATTGAGCTACTGGCCTGTCCTGCATCCAGCGTTCTTTCAGGAACGCACATTCAGTGCTGCTGGAGGCTTTGTAACCGATCACAGGGTGCGCCTGTCCACCGACTCGGTCGATCGACTGACCTTCATAAAAATGAATCAGTCTTGAATCACCACCAGATACCAAGCACCTGATGTTGATGTAACCCAATACATTTTTTTGAAATGTCAGATCTCTTCAAGACTGCCTATGCTGATGCTGAGTGACTATCCTGTTATGCTGAGTGACTATCCTCTTCCTCCTCAATGATCATGCTGATAGCTTGTAAGAATATTTTTGTTTCTTGGCGCCGCCACCAGTGGCTAAGGCCCAATTTTTCAGCCCCTGTTTAACAGGGGCATGTAATTACAATTTTTGATGCAATTCTTTGCAGCAGGGCTCGTTCCTGCGCACCAGCACCACCACCACCAAAGGCCCAATTTTTCTGCCCCTGTTCAACAGGTGCATGTATTTACAATTCTTGATCTAATATTTCACAGCAGGGCCCGTTCCAGTGCCCACCAAGAGTAACTGTGAGGACTTACAGTGTTTTGGCACCAGCAGCACCACCACCACCAAAGGCCCAATTTTTCTGCCATGTTCAACAGGTGCATGTTTTTACAATTCTCGATCTAATATTTCACAGCAGGGCCCGTTCCGGCGCCCACCAAGAGTAACTGTGAGGGCTTACAGTGTTGTGGCAACACCAACACCTAAGGCCCCAATTTCTGCAGAGTATATAGGGCAGGCCCCTACTTTCAAACATCCAACTTACAAACGACTCCTACTTGCAAACGGAAGGAGACAACAGGAAGTGAGATGAAATCTACCCATAGGAAGGGAAATTCTCTCCTGTAAGAGTTAATATGGGAAAAACGTTTCTCCTTTCCACTGATGCTTTATCACCAAACCTTGTTTCACTAAAAACCCCAAATTTTCTAAAAACATTTGTCATTGTGACAGAAAGTGAGGTGAAATCTTCTGAAGAGGAGCACAGACAGCAAAACAAATGTCACAGGGGTGATAACCCTTCCCTGTGTTTTCCAAAAAGCTTAAAAATAGATTTTTTGGCTGGAGCTACACTTTAAAAATGTACCAGTTCAAAATTACAAACAGATTCTACTTAACAGCAAACCTACAGTCCCTGTCATGTTTGCACCACCTGTATACATCTGTTCAGAGTATATAAGGCCTAGGGGCCCCACGCCTTTCCTTTTTTCAATTTGGGTGCAGGGTTCCCCTTAATATCCATACAAGACCCAAAGGCTGGTAATGGACGGGGGGGTACCCATGCCATTTGTCTCACTGATTTTCATCCATATTGTCAGGACCCGACATTACATTAAAGCCGCAAGCAGTTTTAAATGACTTTTATTCCTTTAAAAATGTCATTTTGTGCAGGGACTGTTCTAAGCACGGGAAACACGCGCCACTTTACAGGCATACTATAGACACCCCCAGGTACGATATTTAAAGGAATATTTCACTTTTTTTTTTTCATTTTAAGCATCATTAAAATCACTGCGCCCATTTTTAAAACTTTTTTTTGCATTGATACATGTCCCCTGGGGCAGGACCCAGGTCCCCAAACCCTTTTTAGGACAATGCCATGCAAATTAGCCTTTAAAATTAGCACTTTTGATTTTGAACGTTCGAGTCCCATAGACTTCAATGGGGTTCTAACGTTTGTGCGAATTTTCGGTCCATTCGCAGGTTCTGGTGCGAACCGAACCGGGGGGTGTTCGGCTCATCCCTACTCAGCAGGGCAACCTCTGTTGGCATATACAGTATGTCTCTTTAATAATGGAAGGTTATTATTTATCAACTGCTTCCAAAAGGGGATGGGTAGGAGGCCTGTTGTTTCCAGTGTAATTTTATGGTCTATCTGGCATAGAAAAGAAGGACACTAACCAGTGTTCTCTCCACCACTTTAGAAATGATCTCCGTTGTTGGGGTCAGGGGAGTTAAAGTTACATAATAAATGATGGTTAGCACCTCCGCCCAGAACCCAGCAACCAAAGTCCAAAAGACGTGGGAGAAATCTTCCTGAGATTGGCCACATCTCCATCACTCCGAAAAATGGGATTGGTCCATTTTTTGAAGTCTAGAATGAGTGAAGTAGGCCCTGTGTACTATATTAAATGGTATGAGTCTATCTCGTAGGGAAACTAGAATATGAAGTCCCAGATATCTTCACAATCATCATCATCTAAAAGCAGAATGTCCCGCTGCCACCTGGCCCTGAGGATCCCCAAATTGGGCAGTGAAACCGATATTAGGTGGGCATACAGGTGGGTGGTGGGCATTTCAGTGTAGTCTGTCCTAAGTACCTGCTCAAGGGTCGATTGTACCATTTGGAGTGAGGTTTGTGGAAACTGACTGTTGAAGGTATGAGAGAGTTGCATATAATAGAAGGAATATGTGGCTGGGATGATAAAATCTGAGCATAAGTGAGTTAAAGGCCTCAGGGTACTATTTGCTACCACCTGGGAAATGCATTTAACCTTGTACTTTACCCATGCTTCTGGGTCAGCTAGCATATAAAAATGTGGTAAAGAGGGTTTCAGCCAGAGCAGAGCATAGGGTGAAATTGCATGTCTGGAGTAGTTTTTGCATGCTAAGCCAACTCTCCAGCTTTGATGGTGGTTGACATGGAAGGGGTCATGGGGTATGGGGGCCTTGGTCCTCTGAACAAAAGGAAATGCAAAAGGGAGTTAACCACTGCTGGGCAGACATTTTCTTAGGACACCCCCCCCTCCATGCAATTTCGCTCTCCACCTGCTCTGAGACATACAATAAGTAGCAGCTAGACTCAAAATCAGTTTACTGAATCAGAACAGGCAGCAATTGCAATCGGTTGCCAGAGGTTACAGCATATCATTGCTCACTGACTGGCTGCTAGAGGTTACAGTACACATTATGGCTGACTGATCAGTTGCTAGAGGTTACAGCACATGACTTCTGCTTGTTGATTGGTTGCTAGAGATTACCTTACCTCAATACTGCTCACTGGTTGCCAGAGATTACTGGACATCCTTACCCACTCACTAATTGGTTGCTAGAAGTTACTACACATTATTACTGCTCACTGATTGGTTGCTAGAGGTTAGTGCACATGTTTACTGTTCACCGATTGGTTGCTAGAGGTTGCAGCACATCTCCTCACTGCCTACACACCATGGACTGCGGAAGTGAGGGGACCTACCAATAGACAGAAAACTCCTAGGACTGATGGGATCAGTGGCAGTCGGGGGGGGGGGTGATCTGTGGAAATGGAATTAGTGGTGGGGGATGTGATTAGTTAGGAGGCAGTACACTGTAGCAAATTCTGAATCATGTAGAGCAAAGCTGGAAATCTTTGGCAAGTATATGGTGGGGGATTCTACACTGACCACCAATGTAATGGGAAATTTGCAATGATCACCAATGTGAGGGGGAATTTGCACTGACCACCATGTAATGGGGATTTTACACCGCCCACCAATATAAAGAGGGATTTCTACACTGACACCAATGTAATAGGAGCATTTACACCAACCACCAGTTTAGGGGGAATATACAATGACCTCCCGGTAAGAGAGAATTTACACTGACAACCATTGTCGAGGAGATTTGTACTGACTACCGATGTAAGGTGACATTTCTACACCGACCACCAATGTTAGGGGAGATTTACACTGACCACCAATGTAAAGGGGGATTTACACTGACCACCAATGTAAGGGCAATTCTGCACTTACCACCAATGTAAAGGGTAATGTACACCAATGTAATGAAGAATTTACACTGACAACCAATGTAATGGGGGATTTTACACCAACAACCAACAAAGGAGAGATTCACACTCACCACCATTGTAATTGGAAATTTACACTGACCACCAATTTAAAGGGGGCTTCTACATAAACCATCAATGTAAGGGAGGATTCAAAACCGGTCACAAATGCAAGTTTGGAATTTTTACTGACTACCAATATAAAGAGGAGTTTATACACTAGCCACCAATGTAATAAGAACATTCACAGTAACCACCAATGTAAGGAGGGATTTACACTGACCATCAATGTAAAGGGGACATTCACACTGGCCACTAGTGTGAATGAAAGGATTGTACACCAAGCCTCAATGTAATGAGAAGATTAAAGTGGTGTTCCGGCTGAAATTATACTTTTTGAATAAAAATACCCCTATAATACACAAGCTTAATGTATTCTAGTAAAGTTAGTCTGTAAACTAAGGTCTGTTCTGTTTATAGCAGTAGTTTGTTATTTTATAAACTTACAGCAGGCCGTGGCCATCTTAAGTGTGGGCATCTGAAGCCAGACTGTATTTCTTCCTGAAACAGGAAACGGAGTGCCAAATCTCACCACAGGATGGACTGTGGAGATTTCATAGGTAGAGCAGTGCCAACGTCCTAAAACTACAAATTCTCAAAAAATACCCAAGGAAATGGAAAAATGGACTTTGTAGGCACCAATCATAAAATTCAATATAAGTATTTTATTATATAAAAAGTACAAAAAACCAAAAACATAGACATATTAAAACAATGCAATAAATTGCAGAACAATAGCTGGTACTCTCTCAAACATAGGTCAAAGCCTACAGAGGGGTATCCCTTAAAACAGGGGGGGAGACACAGCCCTCTTTCTCCTTTTCTCCCTTTCCCCCCTTTTTTTGTTTTCCTCACACATGGAGTGTTGTCACAATTCTACCACCCTCTAAGCTTTATTTGGCCTTATATAACTCTTTTTTGGCAGCCGAGACTTTTCATTCTACCGCCTTCCCGGGGTTTACACCTGTTATGGCTTCATTACCAGACACGTCCCCGCATGTGAGTGTTTGTCACCTTATGCTTGTTGGTTGTTAAGTCCACTGGCTGGTCTTCTCATGGTGCTCACAGATATTGATTGAGATGCGTTACTAACAAGGTCTAAAGTGAATATTAACATTTTGTATTATTTTGGTGTTTGTCTTCTCTCTCTCTTTTCCTACTACAGGTGACTCAAACGGGCTCCCGAAGAAGCATTCAAATGCGAAACATGTAGAGCTATATTAGTTCGATGTCTCATATGCTGAACAGAGGGCTGTGTCTCCCTATGTTTTAAGGGATACCCCTCTGTAGGCTTTGACCTATGTTTGAGAGAGTACCAGCTATTGTTCTGCAATTTAATATGTCTATGTTTTTGTTTTTTTGTACTTTTTGTATAATAAAATACTTATATTGAATTTTATGATTGGTGCCTACAAAGTCCATTTTTCCATTTCCTTGGGTATTTTTTGAGAATTTGTATTTCTTCCTGGATCTCATCCTTGTAGATCTCGCACATGCTCAGTGCAGCACAAGCAGTGTAATAGGTTTCAGGTCAGGTTTCCATAGCAACGGCAGTGTCAGAGGAAGTTGCTGCCCCTTCCCAGAAGTCATTGCAAACAGAAAATGATGCGATGGGCCACGGCCAGGGAGGAGGAAGTGAAAAATGAATACAGCAGATATATAGTAGGTGCTGAGAAAAAAAATTAAAAAATATCCAATTCGTTTACAGTGCACAGTTTAGTGAGGGATGCTGAAGAGTTGTAAAAGTGGGTGGAACTCAAATTTAACACTGACCATTAATGTAACTGAGACATTTAGCCTGCGTTTACATTTGTGTGTGTCGGGAACACATGCAAAATCGCTTTTCTGACACCACATAAATGTACTTGTGACAGACCTAGCCGGGAAAGAGACTTTTGGAGGGGATTGTATGCTAGCCTCTTGCCGATCGATCGGGGGCCCTTGCATTTGGGGGAACGGTGCTCTTTGTGAGCTGTATGTCTGGGGATCCTGGATTTGCCATATTGGAATAGTGGCTGATTCATAATGCTGGGACAGATACTGTTAGGAAATGCTGATGTAAATTCCAACACCTGTCTGTCTATTGTCTGCTAAAATGTGTATTGTAAATAAGTCTACTATGGGATCTAAGAGTCATTAGATCCGCATTGTTATTTGTGTTAATTAACTCTGCTATTGTGTGAAGAAGAGTCTATGTTGATTGTGATAATGTTGATTGGACTTTCTGAACTACAAGACGGCCAGTCTGAACTAACGGTCATGTCTGAGTCATCTAGGCTGTCTAAAGGGATTAGTTAATTAGCTCATGTTAATTAGGTTAATTAGGTTACAGCTGTATTGTTAGAGTAATATGAGCAGGAGGTCTGCACCTCCACTTTGAGTGTATAAAAGCCTGTATTTTGTCAATAAAGATAGATTCCTGTTTGAACTTACATACAGCCTGCCTGGTGTTTGTTCTGAGCTATCACAATTGGACTAGAACGGCACAGAGCTGTAGTTCTAATCCCGGAGCATTGGATGACCGAGCAATCAGATGTTGCGATCTGCAATCTGATTCTATAGCTGTAGAGGAGTGTCGGGAGAGTGGAACTGAGCGAGCAAAGGGGCTCGTTACATTGGTTGGTAGCGGTGGGATTTGCTCTTCAGTTACTGGGACACTCCAAACCAGCCTGCAGGAGAGCCACACTGAAAGACTTACTTGAGAGCCATGGAGGGAATGGTGGGATCGTGCTTCCTTGCCGTGAACACATCCAAACCATCACCTGGATCCAAGGTAGCAGGATAGCAGGAGAGGAGAGATACCAGCCACCATGGATGAGGAATTCAGAAGGAGGTTGCGAGAGGAGATACAGCACAGAGGACCAGTATCAGAGCAGGTCCTGCTAGGATGGTTTGATTCTGTCCACTGTGAACTCTGGAAGGAAGCGCTAGCCCGTGAGCAGCAACACCAGGGAAAAGTTCTCCCCTCCATCGATGTGAGGTACTGGTCGCAGTATGAAGTGCGAATGCTGTTTTTGGGGGAACAGCCGAACCAGGAGTGGACAGCCGAGTTAAGCTGGCTGATCCGGGCAGAAATGCGGTTGGACGAGAGCTACAGAGCCCTCCAGTGGTATGTAGCCCAAGTGTGCCCATGGACAGCGGATGACAGCCCCACGGAAGGCTTTGACTACGATGGCCTGGGATTGTTATACTGGAGGCTGTCCAGGGACCCTGACTTTGGAAGTGATCGGGAGTGGCGTTTGGAGGAAATAATGGAGCACAGAGAGCGGAGACTGAATGTCTCAGAAGTGCACTGGGCACTGGAAGATTTGGAGTTTCTGGCCATTCAGGAATGGGAGTTGGAGATCGCCTACAAACAGCTGTTAGACTCTACTCAGCAACAGGGTGGTGCTCCCTTTGCCTGGGACTATCATGAAATACCAGTTGACAACTCTGAAATCCTGGCTGAAGAGTTGACAATGTGGCAGAGTAACGGTGTGCTTTGCCAACCTGCACCCACAGCTATGGAGGGGGAGGTCTTATGGCGGATGCAGCAAGTGCTCACTGACCTTGATGAACCTGTTTCTGCATTGGATGATCTTAGATGGAGGAATGTGCCTGTCCAGCAGAATGCCAGAGAATCGGCAGTGGAAAATCTGAAGATTGCCGTCCCCAAACCTGAAGTGCTGACAACAGGGCAGAGCTCTGCTAACCTCTGCCTAGCACTGATAGCATCTTCTGGGTTCCACGGAGAGGAGATGGTGAACCTTTATCCCCAGACACCAGTTGCAGAGACAGGGGATTTGATAGACTTTTCTGCTGAGGAAGAACAACCTGGTGAGCCTCCAGCAGAAGAAGAGCTGTTATTAGGGCCAAACTTTACTGTGCTCTGCCCAGCACTGATAGCATCTTCTGGGTTCCACGGAGAGGAGATGGTGAACCTTTATCCCCAGACACCAGTTGCAGAGACAGGGGATTTGATAGACTTTTCTGCTGAGGAAGAACAACCTAGTGAGCCTCCAGCAGAAGAGGAGCTGTTATTAGGGCCAAACTTCACTATGCTCTGCCCAGCACCAACAGAAGTATCTGTGAAGTCACAAGGAACTTCCCCAGCTGAAGCGCTGGCAACCGGACAGAGGGTCCAAGATCTCTGCCCTACACCTGCGGCGGTTCCGGAGGCTCAGGGTGAGAAGGAGGTGGTCACTTCCCAGCAGAAGATCAGGATACAGGGGGAGAAGGGAGAGGAGGTGTTCGTCAACCCTCCCCAACAGTTAGCCGGAGCAGATTGTGTGGGGTTTCCAGCAGAAGGGCTGGCAACAGGGCCGAGTACTGCTGGACTCTGCCCTCAACTAACAGAGGATGGATGTCCTGAGAAGGTGGATGGGACTTCAGTCTCCACTTGTATACCCCAGGGATGCTGGGCAGTCAGCCCAGATCCCCAACAGCATGACGGAGTGAGCCCAGACACCCTGTCTTCTCTCCAGCGGCAGAAAGGACTCCAGGGAGAAGGGCCAGTCCAGGCCTCTCCCCAGCAGCAGATATGTTCTCTGAGAGAGGCAGAGGTTGGCTGGGTGAGTAATGCTTTGTTTGGAACAATTTATTTGGGGTACTGTGTGGGTACAGGCATTAGGGGACTGGAACTACTGACTAACTTTGGAGTCAACCCGTCTGGGGTCTCCTCCTGTGTTAGTCTCCTGCCGAAAGGGGAGAAATGTGACAGACCTAGCCGGGAATGAGACTTTTGGAGGGGACTGTATGCTAGCCTCTTGCTGATCGATCGGGGGCCCTTGCATTTGGGGGAACGGTGCTCTTTGTGAGCTGTATGTCTGGGGACCCTGGATTTGCCATATTGGAATAGTGGCTGATTCATAATGCTGGGACAGATACTGTTAGGAAATGCTGATGTAAACTCCAACACCTGTCTGTCTATTGTCTGCTAAAATGTGTATTGTAAATAAGTCTACTATGGGATCTAAGAGTCATTAGATCCCCATTGTTATTTGTGTTAATTAACTCTGCTATTGTGTGAAGAAGAGTCTATGTTGATTGTGATAATGTTGATTGGACTTTCTGAACTACAAGACGGCCAGTCTGAACTAACGGTCATGTCTGAGTCATCTAGGCTGTCTAAAGGGATTAGTTAATTAGCTCATGTTAATTAGGTTAATTAGGTTACAACTGTATTGTTAGAGTAATATGAGCAGGAGGTCTGCACCTCCACTTTGAGTGTATAAAAGCCTGTATTTTGTCAATAAAGATAGATTCCTGTTTGAACTTACATACAGCCTGCCTGGTGTTTGTTCTGAGCTATCACAATTGGACTAGAATGGCACAGAGCTGTAGTTCTAATCCCGGAGCATTGGATGACCGAGCAATCAGATGTTGCGATCTGCAATCTGATTCTATAGCTGTAGAGGAGTGTCGGGAGAGTGGAACTGAGCGAGCAAAGGGGCTCGTTACAGTACTGCCCTTTAGCAGATACACAACAGTGCCATTAATTGTTAATGAAGCAAAAAATAAAAGGTCTGCAGTCACCAGTGATACACCTCCATCCCTATATACATATGCAAAAAAAGAGTCGCCCTGGAACTTTAAATGAGGTGGTCACAGTTAGCCACTGAGTAACAAGACTAATAGCAGTATAAATGTTTATTAAAATTACATAGTTACATAGTTGCATAGTAGGCGAGGTTGAAAAAAGACACAAGTCCATCAAGTCCAACCTATGTGTGATTATGTGTCAGTATTACATTGTATATCCCTGTATGTTGCGTTCATTTAGGTGCTTATCTAATAGTTTCTTGAAACTATCGATGCTCCCCGCTGAGACCACCGCCTGTGGAAGGGAATTCCACAACCTTGCCGCTCTTACAATAAAGAACCCTCTACGTAGTTTAAGGTTAAACCTCTTTTCTTCTAATTTTAATGAGTGGCCACGAGTCTTGTTAAACTCTCTTCTGCGAAAAAGTTTTATTTCTATTGTAGGGTCACCAGTACGGTATTTGTATATTGAAATCATATCCCCTCTCAAGCATCTCTTCTCCAGAGAGAATAAGTTTAGTGCTCGCAGCCTTTCCTCATAACTAAGATCCTCCAGACCCTTTATTAGCTTTGTTGCCCTTCTTTGTACTCACTCATTTCCAGTACATCCTTCCTGAGGACTGGTGCCCAGAACCGGACAGCAAACTCTAGGTGCGGCCGGACCAGAGTCTTGTAGAGTGGGAGAATTATCGTTTTATCTCTGGAGTTGATCCCCTTTTTAATGCATGCCAATATTCTGTTTGCTTTGTTAGCAGCAGATTGGCATTGCATGCCATTGCTGTGCCCATCATCTACTAGGACCCCCAGGTCCTTTTCCATCCTAGATTCCCCCAGAGGTTCTCCCCCCAGTGTATAGATTGCATTCATATTTTTGCCACCCAAATGCATTATTTTACATTTTTCTACATTGAACCTCATCTGCCATGTAGTTGCCCACCCCATTAATTTGTTCAGATCTTTTTGCAAGGTTTCCACATCCTGCGGAGAAGTTATTGCCCTGCTTAGCTTAGTATCGTCTGCAATAACAGAGATTGAACTGTTTATCCCATCCTCCAGGTCATTTATGAACACATTAAATAGGATTGGTCCCAGCACAGAACCCTGGGGAACCCCACTACCCACTACTGACCATTCCGAGTACTCCCCATTTATCACCACCCTCTGAACCTGCCCTTGTAGCCAGTTTTCAATCCATGTACTCACCCTATGGTCCATACCAATGGACCTTATTTTGTACAGTAAACGTTTATGGGGAAATGTGTCAAATGCTTTTGCAAAATCCAGATACACCACGTCTACGGGCCTTCCTTTATCTAGATGGCAACTCACCTCCTCATAGAAGGTTAGTAGATTGGTTTGGCAAGAACGATTCTTCATGAATCCATGCTGATTACTGCTAATGATACCGTTCTCATTACTAAAATCTTGTATATAGTCCCTTATCATCCCCTCAAAGAGTTTACATACTATTGATGTTAGGCTAACTGGTCTGTAATTCCCAGGGATGTATTTTGGGCCCTTTTTAAATATTGGTGCTACATTGGCTTTTTTCCAATCAGCTGGTACCATTCCAGTCAGTAGACTGTCTGTAAAAATTAGGAACAACGGTCTGGCAATCACTTGACTGAGTTCCCTAAGTACCCTCGGATGCAAGCCATCTGGTCCCGGTGATTTATTAATGTTAAGTTTCTCAAGTCTAATTTTAATTCTGTCCTCTGTTAACCATGGAAGTGCTTCCTGTGTTGTGTCATGAGAATAAACACTGCAGTTTTGGTTACTGAAGCCCCCCGATTCACTCGTGAAGACTGAGGAGAAGAATAAATTCAATACCTTCGCCATCTTCCCATCCTTTGTAACCAGATGTCCTTCCTCATTCTTTATGGGGCCAATATGGCCAGTCCTCCCTTTTTTACTGTTTACATACTTAAAGAATTTCTTGGGATATTTTTTGCTCTCCTCCACTATGTGTCTTTCATGTTCTATCTTAGCCGTCCTAATTGCACCCTTACATTTCTTGTTGCATTCTTTATAAAGTCTGAATGCTGAGGGTGATCCCTCAACCTTGTATTTTTTGAAGGCCTTCTCCTTTGCTTTTATATGCATTTTTCCATTGGAGTTAAGCCATCCAGGACTTTTGTTTTACATTTATTACCCAATGGGATACATTGGCTAATGCCCTTATTTAACATACTCTTAAAGCAAACCCACCTCTCCTCCGTATTCTTTGTTCCTAATATTTTATCCCAATTTATGCCTTTTAGCAAGGTTTGTAGTTTAGGGAAGTTGGCTCTTTTGAAATTCAGTGTCTTTGTATTCCCTTTATGTTTCCTATTTGTGTGATTTATACTGAAACTAATTTACCTGTGATCGCTGTTACCTAAATTGCCCCGTATTTCCACATCCGTGATCAGGTCTGTATTGTTGGTAATCAGTAGATCCAGTAATGTTTTATTTCTAGTTGGTGCGTCTACCATCTGACCCATAAAATTGTCCTGAAAGACATTAAGGAACTGGCGAGCCTTAAATGAATGCGCGGTTCCCTCCACCCAGTCTATGTCTGGATAATTAAAATCCCCCATTATGATAACACTTCCCATCCTTGCTGCTAATACAAATTGTGATAGGAGATCTGTCTCCACTTCCTCCCTCAGGTTAGGGGGCCTATAGCATACTCCCAGTATTATTTTCCCCTTAGCTTCATCCCTTTGGAGCTCTACCCATACGGATTTCACCTCCTCCCTAGCTCCTTCAGTGATGTCATCTCTCACATTCACTTGTACATTATTCTTGATATATAGGCATACCCCTCCACCTTTTTTACCCTCTCTATCCTTGCGGTAAAGGGTATACCCTTGAATGTTTGCCAGCCAATCATGAGAGCTGTTGAACCAGGTCTCTGAAATTCCCACAAAATCCAAATCCTCCTCGTACAACAGTATCTCTTGTTCACCCATCTTGTCCGCCATGCTCCTGGCATTGGTGAACATGCCACATAGTTTAGACTGGTCGCATATTGTCCTCGTATTGGGTGTTTCGAGATTGCAACTAGGACTTGCTACTATACTTACCTTGTGTTTTTGTGCTTTGGTCAACCTACCACTAATGCCCCCAATACTACTCTCTGGAATATCTTCCGCGCTGACTATCTCTACCTCTGGACCCTCCCTCCCATCACCTAGTTTAAAAACCCCTCTAACTTTTTGGCCATCTTCATTCCCAGCAGATCTGCACCCTCCTCATTAAGGTTTAGTCCGTCCCTTCTATAGTACTGGTTATCGACTGAGAAGGATGGATAACCGGATAATGGATAATAACATGGATAATATAGCATATTAGCTCAGCTAATGGATTTGCACATAATGAAGAGAATAAATAAAGTTGATATAAACGTTATACAATGCAGTATATACAAATGCACGCATCAGAAAACCCGACGCACGTTTTGCGAGATCATTGCTTGCTCATCAAGGGTGGATGCGGATGAGATGTATCTAAATAGACAAAAAGATGTGTCACAGTGGTAAATGTAAGAACAATAGCAGAATGGGCCAGAGAAAAAGGGCCCAATACTTACCAATGAACGAAACCAGAGTTTCCATTGCTGAACCCCCAAATAGACGGCAGCAGCCAGAGTATGGCACGGGAGCTGAGGGGGAGAAGACGGACACGGGTACCCCCAGGGGGGATGCCAGGCGGCAGACATGGCATAAGTAAAGGTGAATGGTCCTATTGTCTCAGTATGTAGCTTGATAGAGTTGAGCTGTAAACATAGATGTAAATGTCTCAATGATTTGCCAAATTTAGTAAGATTAACATCAAGTTATATAATGTAATAATATTTTTATATGAGTGCATGTATACTCTAGCATAAGTATATGTGTCAAGCTTTACTAAAAAAGCAGAGTAAAACAACAAAAGTTGTACAATTATTTGTATAGAAATATATGTGGACTAACCTGATCCAATAATGGAGCAGACATAGAGACCATGGGTAAGAAAGTAAATCCTGAAAAAATGTGTTTGTCTCTCTCTCTTTTTTTTCTCATTTTTTTTTTTAATTGTTAATGACACCATCACGCATCTGCTGACATGTGAGTTTTAACATTCACCAAATCTCATGGTACTGTGGCATTGTGTGATTTTGAAAAATGGTTAGGGATTTTTTCAGCATTTCTAGTGCATAGAGAAGCCCATTGAAATTAATTTGCTGCCCTACATGCAACCTACATCTTTATCCACCCTGTCAGTACACCTTTGCACCCTAAAACCCCTGCTAACGTCTGCACCCCTAACCTCCCGCATCCTCTCCACTCCAACTACCCCTTCTTCCTTTAACCTGCCTCCTCTGCTAAACTTTGCACCCTCCTTCCTTACTTCTATACATCCCCTCCTTGCTTACCTGTGCGCTCCAAACTATAATTCCTTCTCTGCTTACCTCTGTACACTCCACACTACCCTCCCCTGCACCCCCTCCAATTTGCTTACCTTTGCAGGACTTTTAAGCATGCCCCTTTGCCTCCCCATTGGGCAGCATTCAGCAGAGGTGATGGTGAAAATTACCTCAGGGGGTCATAATATACATATAAATGCCACCACCATTTTCATAACAATAACGCTGGCCTTTCGCTATTTACATATCAATGACGGTTATTTACATGTTATTTACATGTGGACACAGGGTCTGCAGGTAAGTCATCTGTAACAGCAATAGGGCAGAGCTGGGCAGCATTAGTAGCAGCACAGCATTGGGGCTAAAACTTCAAGGGACAAGGGAATTTAAATTAGGATAGATGGCAAGTATGAGGCAGTTGCTTTGGACCCCACAACAATGATGGGGCCCAGGGCAGCTGTCCCTTTTGCCCTGCCTTAAAGACAGCCCTGGTTGCGGAGTTAGTTTTGTCCAGGGAAAGCCACCAGGCAGCAGTAACCAATTGTTAACCACTTCAGCCCTGGAAGGATTTACCCCCTTCCTGACCAGAGCACTTTTTAAAATTTGGCACTGCGTCGATTTAACTGTTAATTGCGCGGTCATGCAATGCTGTACCCAAACGAAATTTGCGTCCTTTTCTTCCCACAAATAGAGCTTTCTTTTGATGGTATGTGATCACCTCTGCGGTTTTTATTTTTTGTGCTATAAACGGAAAAAGACCGAACATTTTGAAAAAAAATGATATTTTCTAGTTTTTATTATAAAAAAAATCCAATAGACTCAATTTTAGTCATACATTTAGGCCAAAATGTATTCGGCCACATGTCTTAGGTAAAAAAATGTAAATAAGCGTATATTTATTGGTTTTCGCAAAAGTTATAGCGTCTACAAACTAGGGTACATTTTCTGGAATTTACACAGCTTTTAGTTTATGACTGCCTATGTCATTTCTTGAGGTGCTAAAATGGCAGGGCAGTACAAAACCTCCCCAAATGACCCCATTTTGGAAAGTAGACACCCCAAGGAAATTGCTGAGAGGCATGTTGAGCCCATTGAATATTAATTTTTTTTGTCCCAAGTGATTGAATAATGACAAAAAAAAAAAAAAAATTACAAAAAGTTGTTACCAAATGATATATTGCTCACACAGGTCGTGGGCATATGTGGAATTGCACCCTGAAATACATTCAGCTGCTTCTCCTGAGTACAGGGATACCACATGTGTGGGAGTTTTTGGGAGCCTAGCCGTGTACGGGGCCCCGAAAACCAATCACTGCCTTCAGGATTTCTAAGGGCGTAAATTTTTGATTTCACTCCTCACTACCTATCACAGTTTTGAAGGCCATAAAATGCCCAGATGGCACAACCCCCCCCCCCCCCCAATGACCCCATTTTGGAAAGTAGACACCCCAAGCTATTTGCTGAGAGGCATGTTAATTCCATGGAATATTTTATATTTTGACACAAGTTGCGGGAAAGTGACAAATTTTTTTTTTTTTTCACAAAGTTGTCACTAAATGATATATTATCACACAGGCCATGGGCATATGTGGAATTGCACCCCAAAATACATTTAGCTGCTTCTCCTGAGTATGGGGATACCACATGTGTGGGACTTTTTGGGAGCCTAGCCGCGTACTGGGCCCCGAAAACCAATCAACGCCTTCAGGATTTCTAAGGGCGTAATTTTTGATTTCACTCTTCACTGCCTATCACAGTTTCGGAGGCCATGGAATGCACAGGTGGCACAACCCCCCCCAAATGACCCCATTTTGGAAAGTAGACACCCCAAGCTATTTGCTGAGAGGCATGGTGAGTATTTTGCAGCTCTCATTTGTTTTTGAAAATGAAGAAAGACAAGAAGAAAAAAAAATTTTTTTTCTTTTTTCAATTTTCAAAACTTTGTGACAAAAAGTGAGGTCTGCAAAATACTCACCATACCTCTCAGCAAATAGCTTGGGGTGTCTACTTTCCAAAATAGGGTCATTTGGGGGGGTTTTGTGCCACCTGGGCATTCCATGGCCTCCGAAATTGTGATAGGCAGTGAAGAGTGAAATCAAAAATTTACGCCCTTAGAAAGCCTGAAGGCGGTGCTTGGTTTTCGGGGTCCCGTACGCGGCTAGGCTCCCAAAAAGTCTCACACATGTGGTATCCCCGTACTCAGGAGAAGCAACAGAATGTATTTTGGGGTTTAGTTTCACATATTCCCATGGCATGTTTGAGCAATATATCATTTAGTGACAACTTTGTGCAAAAAAAAAAAAATGTGTCTTTTTCCCGCAACTTGTGTCACAATATAAAATATTCAATAGACTCGACATGCCTCTCAGCAAATAGCTTGGGGTGTCTACTTTCCAAAATGGGGTCATTTGGGGGGGTTTTGAACTGTCCTGGCATTTTATGCACAACATTTATAAGCTTATGTCACACATCACCCACTCTTTTAACCACTTGAAGACAAAGCCCTTTCTGACACTTTTTGTTTACATGAAAAAAATATTTTTTTTGCAAGAAAATTACTTTGAACCCCCAAACATTATATATTTTTTTAAAGCAAATGCCCTACAGATTAAAATGGTGGGTATTTCATCTTTTTTTCAAACAGTAATTGCGCAGCGATTTTTCAAACGCATTTTTTGGGGAATAAACACACTTTTTAACATTTTAATGCACTAAAACACACTATATTGCCCAAATGTTTGATGGTATAAAAAAGATGATCTTAGGCTGAATACATGGATACCAAACATGACATGCTTTAAAATTGCGCACAAACGTGCAGTGGCGACAAACTAAATACATTTTTAAAAGCCTTTACAGGCTACCACTTTAGATTTACAGAGGAGGTCTACTGCTAAAATTACTGCCCTCCATCTGACCCTGACCTTCGCGGTGATACCTCACATGCATGGTGCAATTGCTTTGACGCCAGACCGACGCTTGCGTTCGCCTTAGCGCGAGAGCAGGGGGGGACAGGGGTGCTTTTTTTTTTTTTTTTTTTTTTTTGCTTCTTTATCTTATTTTTAAACTGTTCCTTTCATTTTTTTAAATCATTTTTATTGTTATCTCAGGGAATGTAAATATCCCCTATGATAGCAATAGGTAGTGACAGGTACTCTTTTTTGAAAAAAATGGGGTCTATTAGACCCTAGATCTCTCCTCTGCCCTCAAAGCATCTGACCACACCAAGATTGGTGTGATAAAATGCTTTCCCAATTTCCCAATGGCTCTGTTTACATCCAGCGAAATCTAAGTCATGAAATGCTCGTAGCTTCCGGTTTCTTAGGCCATAGAGATGTTTGGAGCCACTCTGGTCTCTGATCAGCTCTATGGTCAGCTGGCTGAATCACCGGCTGCATTCTCAGGTTCCCTGTTGAGACAGGAGAGCCAGAGAAAAACACGGAAGACGGTGGGGGGGCATTCCCTCCCAATGCTTGTAAAAGCAGACTAGAGGCTAATTAGCCACTAGGATTGCTTTTACATGAAAGCCGACCGCTGGCTGAAAAGAATGATACCAAGATGATACCTAAACCTGCAGGCATCATTCTGGTATAACCACTCAAAGTCGTGAATGGCGTACCTGAAGACAAAAAAATGGTTAACAATAAAACACAGTAAACAGTAAAGTATAAAAAATTGCATACCTGAAAAGCAAACATGATAAAACATAATAACAATAAAACATTGCAGAATAGAATACAGTAAAAAAGAGCAGAACAATAGAGAGAGAATAGAGTGAGAGAGAACAATAAAACGACAACTATTTTTGTTTTTTTTAGTTTAAATGTTTTTTGTTTTTTTTTGTTTTTTTACACTTTTTTTTGTAACTGTAACTTTTATAACTGTAACTGGTTCCAGGTTCGGGTCTCTCAAAATGCGATGGCATCTTGGGAGACCCTGTGAAAGTGTGCCTAGTCTGTGCAATGCTGTACGCTAATACTCAACTAGTGCATGGTAGCGTTCAAAACATTCACCAATGCAAAGACCAGTATTGTCAGGACAGGAGGGACAATAATAGCGGATGTCACGCCTATATCCACGCTTGCTGCAGACACGACATCTTTTTTGGGGGGGGTTCGTTGGGTAAGGGTACTCGGGAGGACATAAAGAAAATACCTCTCATGCAGCCAACTGCATTTTGTTGGGGATGTGAATGGGGGAAGTACAGGTGCTGCAGAAGTGGTGGGTTCCCAATTAGGATTGGCGAAAGCAGCAGGAAGGGCATTATGGGCACGACGGGCCTGTGTTTGTCTTCTTCTTGGTGGCAGCGGGACACTACTTGTGCTTGACACCTCACCAGCTTGAACTGCACTTATGGGACTCGCCACGTCACCAAGTGTTACTGCAGTTCTGGTTTGACTACGACCGGGGTGTACTAGGCCGCTGGTGCTTGCCAGTTCACCAAAACGCTACCAAAAAAACTGTTAGTGATCAGGCCTGACTCCGCGAATGCTGCAGTTATGTGTTTAGTGTTTTGTAAGTGACAGTGATCGATCGATACTGCACTTGGGTGGGCTGAGCTGGGTCGGGCGGAGGGGCAAAACGCACGTGCTAGCAGTTATCTGGGCTGATCCCGCTAACACTGCGTTTTTGGGAACCCTAAACTGCTGGGGACGCTGGTATAGATCTGATCGGATCAGATATTGATCCGTTCAGATACTATACCACTAAGGGAGGTGTATGGTGCGTGCATGGGTGTTAGCAGTACTGGCGCTAACCTGACGCTGCCTGGGGTGACGCAGATCCTATCTGACCCTAAAACCTAACTTATATCACCGCTGGGCGATCAGGGGGCTAAACCTTTATTAGGTAATAAACGGCGGGTGCCCTGACACTATAAAAAATAAACTAACTAACCAGCATCACCCGTAATAGTTATACGTGATCACTGGTGAAAGGGTTAACTAGGGGGCAATCAAGGGGTTAAAACCTTTATTAGGTAGTATATGGGGGTCCCTGACGCTATAAAATGCTGACGGTGAACCTATATATTTACCTCCATAACTAGCATCATCAGTGACACTAATACAGCGATCGGAAAAATGATCGCTTAGTGACACTGGCGACGGATGGTGATCAAGGGGTTAAAACTTTATTAGGGGGGGTTAGGGGGTACCCTAGACCTAAAGGGGGCTAACACTATCTGCCCTACCACACTAACTGTCACAAACTGACACCAATGCAGTAATCAGAAAAAAAAAAAATGCTTGGCGTCAGTGTGACGGAGGGCGGGGGGGGGGGGGTGTGATTGGAGGGTGATCAGGGGGTGATGGGGGGTGTAATGTATGCCTGGCATGTTCTACTGTGTGTGTGTTGTGTTGTGCAACTCACTCAGATGTCTTCTCTCCTTGGCGCCGGAACGGAAAATACCGAGCCGAGGAGAGATTACATCATTTCCTCTGCTGCTGTTTACTATACAGCAGCAGAGGAAGAATGTAATTGGCTGGAAGCGATCGCGAAGGGTGGCCATGAATGGATGGTCTCCCCCTCACTTCTGATCGCTCCCAGACAGAAGCCGACCGCCTCGGGCACCGGGGGGGGGGGGGGCAGATCACGTACCAGATACATGATTTTGCCTGCCTGTGCCATTCTGCCGCAGTATATCTGCGTTAGGCGGTCGGCAAGTGGTTAATACTATTGTAAATCACTTTAATGCTTGCTCCTTAAACTGTAAAGAGCCTGGCCAGAACATGCAAGGCTAAATAAAAGGAACTACCTTATCAACTTTAATAGCTGCAAGAGCATAAGCAAATAACGCCACATTAACAAAGAATGCAATAGCAAGGTGGCCTATCTCACTGGGGTCTATTTATAAAAAAATTGCATATCCATTCATCCAGTGAACCTGCATGTACATTTATTCTGTGTAAACTGGGCAAACATTGATGTTCTTTAGGCTATTTTCTTTTCTGAACAAATATTTATTTTTTATGGGCAGTAGTAAAATACCACTTAGGCCTGGTTCACATTAGCACAATTTCAGGTGTGATTTCGGTCACACAGAATTGCATGACAATGGAAATCACATTGTTTTTAACCACTTGAGCCCCGGACCATTATGCTGCCTAAGGACCAGAGGTCTTTTTCCAATTTGGCACTGCGTCGCTTTAACTGCTAATTGCGCGGTTATGCAATGCTGTACCCAAACGAAATTTGCGTCCTTTTCTTCCCACAAATAGAGCTTTCTTTTGATGGTATTTGATCACTTCTGCAGTTTTTATTTTTTGCGCTATAAACGGAAAAAGACCGAAAATTTTGAAAAAAAATGATATTTTCTACTTTTTGTTATAAAAAAAATCCAATAAACTCAATTTTAGTCATACATTTAGGCCAAAATGTATTCGGCCACATGTCTTTGGTAAAAAAAATGTCAATAAGCGTATATTTATTGGTTTGCGCAAAAGTTATAGCGTCTACAAACTAGGGTACATTTTCTGGAATTTACACAGCTTTTAGTTTATGACTGCCTATGTCATTTCTTGAGGTGCTAAAATGGCAGGGCAGTACAAAACCCCCCCAAATGACCCCATTTTGGAAAGTAGACACCCCAAGGAAATTGCTGATAGGCATGTTGAACCCATTGAATATTTATTTTTTTTGTCCCAAGTGATTGAATAATGACAAAAAAAAAAAAAAAAAAAAAATATTTACAAAAAGTTGTCACTAAATGATATATTGCTCACACAGGCCATGGGCCTATGTGGAATTGCACCCCAAAATATATTCAGCTACTTCTCCTGAGTACGGGGATACCACATGTGTGGGACTTTTTGGGAGCCTAGCCGCGTATGGGACCCCGAAAACCAATCACCGCCTTCAGGATTTCTAAGGGTGTAACTTTTTGATTTCACTCTTCACTGCCTATCACAGTTTCGGAGGCCATGGAATGCCCAGGTGGCACAACCCCCCCCCAAATGACCCCATTTTGGAAAGTAGACACCCCAAGCTATTTGCTGAGAGGCATATTGAGTCCATGGAATATTTTATATTTTGACACAAGTTGCGGGAAAGTGACACTTTTTTTTTTTTTTTTTTTTTTTTTGCACAAAGTTGTCACTAAATGATATATTGCTCACACAGGCCATGGGCCTATGTGGAATTGCACCCCAAAATACATTTAGCTGCTTCTCCTGAGTATGGGGATACCACATGTGTGGGACTTTTTGGGAGCCTAGCCGCGTACGGGGCCCCGAAAACCAATCACCGCCTTCAGCGTTTTTAAGGGCGTGAATTTTTGATTTTACTCTTCACTGCCTAACACCGTTTCGGAGGCCATGGAATGCCCAGGTGGCACAAACCCCCCCCAAATGACCCCATTTTGGAAAGTAGACACCCCAAGCTATTTGCTGAGAGGCATGGTGAGTATTTTGCAGCTCTCATTTGTTTTTGAAAATGAAGAAAGACAAGAAAAAACTTTTTTTTTTTTTCTTTTTTCAAATTTCAAAACTTTGTGACAAAAAGTGAGGTCTGCAAAATACTCACTATACCTCTCAGCAAATAGCTTGGGGTGTCTACTTTCCAAAATGGGGTCATTTGGGGGGGTTTTGTGCCACCTGGGCATTCCATGGCCTCCGAAACTGTGATAGGCAGTGAAGAGTGAAATCAAAAATTCACGCCCCTTAGAAAGCCTGAAGGCGGTGCTTGGTTTTCGGGGTCCCGTACACGGCTAGGCTCCCAAAAAGTCTCACACATGTGGTATCCCCGTACTCAGGAGAAGCAGCAGAATGTATTTTGGGGTGTAATTTCACATATTCCCATGGCATGTTTGAGCAATATATCATTTAGTGACAACTTTGTGCAAAAAAAAAAAAAAAAAAAAAAAAATTTGTCTCTTTCCCGCAACTTGTGTCGCAATATAAAATATTCCATGGACTCGACATGCCTCTCAGCAAATAGCTTGGGGTGTCTACTTTCCAAAATGGGGTCATTTGGGGGGGTTTTGAACTGTCCTGGCATTTTATGCACAACATTTAGAAGCTTATGTCACACATCACCCACTCTTCTAACCACTTGAAGACAAAGCCCTTTCTGACACTTATTTTTTACATGAAAAAGTTTTTTTTTTTTTGCAAGAAAATTACTTTGAACCCCCAAACATTATATATTTTTTTAAAGCAAATGCCCTACAGATTAAAATGGTGGGTGTTTCATTTTTTTTTTTCACACAGTATTTGCGCAGCGATTTTTCAAACGCATTTTTTGGGGAAAAAACACACTTTTTTAAATTTTAATGCACTAAAACACACTATATTGCCCAAATGTTTGATGAAATAAAAAAGATGATCTTAGACCGAGTACATGGATACCAAACATGACATGCTTTACAATTGCGCACAAACGTGCAGTGGCAACAAAATAAATACATTTTTAAAAGCCTTTAAAAGCCTTTACAGGTTACCACTTTAGATCTACAGAGGAGGTCTACTGCAAAAATTACTGCCCTCGATCTGACCTTCGCGGCGATACCTCACATGCATGGTGCAATTGCTGTTTACGTTTGACGACAGACCGCCGCTTGCGTTCGCCTTAGCGCAAGAGCAGGGGGCGACAGGGGTGCTTTTTTTTTTTTTTTTTTTTTTCTTTATTATTTTTTTGCTTTTTTATCTTATTTTTAAACTGTTCCTTTCATTTTTTTTTTTTTAAATCATTTTTATTGTTATCTCGGGGAATGTAAATATCCCCTATGATAGCAATAGGTAGTGACAGGTACTCTTTTTTGAAAAAATTGGGGTCTATTAGACCCTAGATCTCTCCTCTGCCCTCAAAGCATCTGACCACACCAAGATCGGTGTGATAAAATGCTTCCCCAATTTCCCAATGGCGCTATTTACATCCGGCGAAATCTAAGTCATAAAATGCTCGTAGCTTCCGGTTTCTTAGGCCATAGAGATGTTTGGAGCCACTCTTGTCTCTGATCAGCTCTATGGTCAGCTGGCTGAATCACCGGCTGCATTCTCAGGTTCCCTGTTGAGACAGGAGAGCCAGAGAAAAACACGGAAGACGGTGGGGGGGGGGGGGCATTCCCTCCCACGGCTTGTAAAGGCAGTCTAGAGGCTAATTAGCCGCTAGGATTGCTTTTACATGAAAGCCGACCGCTGGCTGAAAAGAATGATACCAAGATGATACCTAAACCTGCAGGCATCATTCTGGTATAACCACTCAAAGTTGTGAATGGCGTACCTGAAGACAAAAAAATGGTTAACAATAAAGCACAGTAAACAATAAAGTATAAATAATTACATACCTGAAAAACAAACATGATAAAACATAATAACAATAACAATAACAATAAAACACTGCAGAATAGAATACAGTAAAAAAAGAGCAGAACAATAGAGAGAGAGAATAGAGAGAGAGAACAATAAAACGACAACTATTTTTTTTTATTTTATATATATTTTTTTTTTTTTTACACTTTTTTTGTAACTAACTTTTATAACTGTAACCGGTTCCAGGTTCGGGTCTCTCAAAATGCGATGGCATCTTGGGAGACCCTGTGAAAGTGTGCCTAGTCTGTGCAATGCTGTACCCTACGCTAATACTCAACTAGTGTATGGTAGCGTTCAAAACATTCACCAATGCAAAGACCAGGATTGTCAGGACAGAAGGGACAATAATAGCGGGTGTCACGCCTATATCCGCGTTTGCTGCAGACACAACATCTTTTTGGGGGGGGTTCGTTGGGTAGGGGTACTCGGGAGCACATAAAAATGCCTCTCATGCAGCCGACTGCATTTCGTTGGGGGATGTGAATGGGGGAAGTACGGGCGCTGCAGAAGTGGTGGGTTCCCAATTAGGATTGGCGAATGCAGCAGGAAGGGCACTATGGGCACGACGGGCCTGTGTTTGTCTTTTTGGTGGCAGCGGGACACTACTTGTGCTTGCCACCTCACCAGCTTGAACTGCACTTATGGGACTCGCCACGTCACCAAGTGTTACTGCAGTGCTGGTTTGACTACGACCGGGGTGTACTAGGCCGCTGGTGCTTGCCAGTTCAATAAAAAGCTTCCAAAAAAACTGTTAGCGATCGCAGGGATCAGGCCTGACTCTGCGAACGCTGCAGTTATGCGTTTAGTGTTTTGTAAGTGACAGTGATCGATCGATACTGCACTTGGGTGGGCTGGACTGGGCCGGGCGGAGGGGCAAAACGCAGGTGCTAGCAGGTATCTGGGTTGATCCCGCTAACACTGCGTTTTTGGGAACCCTAAACTGCTGGGGACGCTAGTATAGATCTGATCTGATCGGATCAGATATTGATCCGTTCAGATACTATACCACTAAAGGAGGCGTATGCTGCGTGCGTGGGTGTTAGCGGTACTGGCGCTAACCTGACGCTGCCTGGGGCCGGTGCTTGCTAGTTCACCAAAATGCTACCAAAAAAACTGTTAGCGATCGCAGGGATCAGGCCTGACTCTGCGAACGCTGCAGTTATGCGTTTAGTGCCTTGTAAGTGTCAGTGATCGATCGATACTGCACTTGGGTGGGCTGGGCTGGGCCGGGCGGAGGGGCACAACGCAGGTGCTAGCAGGTATCTGGGCTGATCCCGCTAACACTGCGTTTTTGGGAACCCTAAACTGCTGGGGACGCTAGTATAGATCTGATCGGATCAGATATTGATCCGATCAGATACTATACCACTAAGGGAGGTGTACGGTGCGTGCGTGGGTGTTAGCGGTACTGGCGCTAACCTGACGCTGCCTGGTGCTTGCTTGCCAGTTCACCAAAATGCTACCAAAAAAACTGTTAGCGATCGCAGGGATCAGGCCTGACTCTGCGAACGCTGCAGTTATGCGTTTAGTGTTTTGTAAGTGACAGTGATCGATCGATACTGCACTTGGGTGGGCTGGGCGGAGGGGCAAAACGCAGGTGCTAGCGGGTATCTGGGCTGATCCCGCTAACACTGTGTTTTTGGGAACCCTAAACTGCTGGGGACGCTAGTATAGATCTGATCAGATCAGATATTGATCCGATCAGATACTATACCACTAAGGGAGGCGCATGCTGCGTGCGTGGGTGTTAGCGGTACTGGCGCTAATCTGACGCTGCCTGGGGCGACGCATATCACCGCCGGGCGATCAGGGGGCTAAACCTTTATTAGGTAATAAACGGCGGGTGCCCTGACACTATAAAAAATAAACGAACTAACCTGCGTCACCCGTAACAGTTATACGGTGATCAGTGGTGAAAGGGTTAACTAGGGGGCAATCAAGGGGTTAAAACATTTATTAGGTAGTATATGGGGGTCCCTGTCACTATAAAACGCTGACGGCGAACCTAAATATTTACCTCACTAACTAGCGTCACCAGCGACACTAATACAGCGATCAGAAAAATGATCGCTTAGCAACACTGGTGACAGGGGGTGATCAAGGGGTTAAAACTTTATTAGGGGGGGTTAGGGGGGTACCCTAGACCTAAAGGGGGGTAATACTCACTGTCCCAACACTGTAACTGTCACAAACTGACACTATGCAGTAATCAGAAAAAAAAAAAAAAAAAAAAAAAAAAAACCTGCTGGTGTCAGTTTGTGACAGGGGGGGAGGGGGTGATTGGGGGGGGATCGGGGGGCGATCGGGGGGGGGATCGGGGTGTTTTGTATGCCTGGCATGTTCTACTGTGTGTGTAGTGTGTTGTGCACTCACATTGATGTCTTCTCCCCTCGGCGCTGGAACGGAAAATACCGAGCCGAGGGGAGATGACATCATTTCCTTTGCTGCTGTTTAGCATACAGCAGCAAAGGAGTGTTCCCATTGGCCGGCGGCGATCGCGAGGGGGGGGCCACGAACGGATGGCCTCCCCCTCATCTCGGATCGCCGGGGAACAGAACGGGACCGCTTCGGGCACCGGGGGGGGGTCCGATCGGACCCCCCACCCGCGAGAGGCAAATCACGTACATGTACGTGATTTTGCCTGCCCGTGCCGCCTTGCCGACGTAAATCGGCGTTAGGCGGTCCTTAAGTGGTTAATGTGTGCCCGTTCACATTAATGCAACTCAGCATAGTGCGATTTTGAAAAAGGGTCCTGTACTACTTTGATGTGATTCCAGCGTGATTTTAACCCAACAGAATATGCAAACCAAATTGAAAAGTTGCTACCAAGTTACACTACATAATTGCACTGAAAATCGGATCACAGTAGTGTCAACCTAGCTCGTGAACGGAGTCTTTCCGAGGTTTGCCGAGGTCCACCGAAGTGTCCCTCTGGCCTTTTCGGCCGTTTCCGAAGCTCTCCGGCGCCCCCCCCACCTCTGGCCGCATGGGGTATTGCATCCCATTGAAGTCAATGTGGAATGAATTATTTTCGTTTCCATTGACTTCAATGGGAAAACTCGCTTTGATATGTGAGTACATTGGATTATGAGCATACTCCTGGAACGGATTATGCTCGTAATCCGAGGTTCCACTGTACCAATATTTTAAAAAGGGCGAAGATACATCCCTGGGAATTACAGACCAGTTAGCCTAACATCAATTGTATGCAAGCTCTTGGAGGGGATTAGGGATGAGTCGAACAACCCCCGGTTCGGTTCGCATCCAGAACATGCGAACAGGCAAAAAATTTGTTCGAACACGCGAACACCGTTAAAGTCTATGGGACACGAGCATAATTAATCAAAAGTGCTCATTTTACAGGCTTGTATGTAAGTTATTGTCATAAAAAGTGTTTGCGGACCTGGGTCCTGCCTCAGGGAACATGTATCAATGCAAAAAGAAGTTTTAAAAACTGACATTTTTTCAGGAGCAGTGATTTTAATAATGCTTAAAGTGAAACAATAAAAGTGTAATATTCCTTTAAATTTCGTACCTGGGGGGTGTCTATAGTATGCCTGTAAAGGGGCACATGTTTCCTGTCTTTAGAACAGTCTGACAGCAAAATGACATTTCTAAAGGAAAAAAAGTCATGTAAAACTACTATCGCTAGCGCCGGCTATAATGAATTACACATGAAAATACACATAAAAGTTCATTGATAAAAATGGCATGGAATTTCCCCACAGGGGAACCCCGAACCAAAATTTAAAAAAAAAATGCGTGGGGGTCCCCCTAAATTCCATACCAGGCCCTTCAGGTGTGTTATGGATATTAAGAAGAACCCCACGCCAAAATTAAAAAAAAAAATGGCGTGGGGGTCCCCCTCAAAATCCATACCAGACCCTTCAGGTCTGGTATGGATTTTAAGGGGAACCCCGCACGAAAATTTTAAAAAAATGGCGTGGGGCCCCCCCAAAAATCCATACCAGACCCTTATCTGAGCATGCACCCTGGCAGGTGGCAGGAAAAGAGGGGAGGACAAGAGAGCGCCCTCCCCTCCTGAACCGTACCAGGCCACATGCCCTCAACATTGGGAGGGTGCTTTGGGGTAGTCCCCCAAAGCACCTTGTCCCCATGTTGATGGGTCGAAGGGCCTCATCCCCACAACTCTTGCCCAGTGGTTGTGGGGGTCTGCGGGCAGGGGGCTTATTGGAATCTGGAAGCCCCCTTTAACAAGGGGACCCCCAGATCCCGGCCCCCCCTGTGTGAATTGGTAATGGGGTACAAATGTACCCCTACCATTTCACAAAAAAAATGTCAAAGAGGTTAAAAAACACAAGAGATGGTTTTTGACAAGTCCTTTATTAATTTCTTCTTCTTTCTGCTTCTTCTTCCATCTTCTTTCTTCTGGTCTTCCTTCGGTGTTCTTCTTCTTCCTCCATCTTCTTCTTCTCCATCTTCTTCTTCTCCATCTTCTTCTTCCTCCGCTCTTCTCGTCCCGCATCTTCCTTCTTCTCCACTCCATCCTCACGATCCGCCTCAATGGGAGTCTTCTGCTGTGTGACGCTTCAGTTCTTCTGAAACTTCTTATATAACGGAGGGTGGGGCCACCCGGTGACCCCGCCCTCCTCTGACGCACGGGGACTTCACGGGGACTTCCCTGTGCCCCGCCCTCCGTGTCTTTTTTTCATCCTTTTTTACTATGTAACTATATGTAGAATATAACCATTAATATGATAACTTTCTCAAGTGTTCTCTAGAATTGTTGCACTATATCTTTATTCTCTAGAATTGTTGCATTGCACCTATATATGAGTACACATAGACCCCTTTCACATGGGGTGAAATCTATCCACTAATCCCCGGATTCCCCGCTGAGCAGGCGGATGGTTTGTCCGTGTCTGCTCCACTTATGTAGAGTGGACACATACATATCCCGCTGTCCTCTATGGGCAGTCGGATGTAAACGGACCACCTGTCCATTTACACCTGACGACCATCTGATCCGATCCCCCATCCATCTATTTTTGGTAGATAGGATCAGATTGGATGTTGGCAACTGTCAACGGACCAATGTCCGTTGACAGCCACCACTCCATAGAGGGCAATGTGAAAGGGGTTTTATCCAGCAATTTCAGAATGAGGTCAACAAAAGAAAATGTTTAGCATATTTTTCTCAATACGTTTCCCTGAAAAAAATGTAAGCGGAATCTATATCTAGTAGCAGTCACATTTGTTTTGCAAGATTTAGGGTTTCTTGACACTATAAGCCTTGTCTGAGTATACATGTTTATTGCATGTTCCTGCACATTGGTGCCATTGAAATTAGTGGGCCACCCTACGTGCATGAAATGCACAAAAACAGTGCATGCACAATTTATATAAGTGTGCCACACCAAACTGCATGGTACTGTGGTACCCTTTGGTTTGTCAGGTGCGAATGAACGCACATTTGCCACGTGTGTGGGGATGCCATTAGGAATTAATGCCACCCATGTGCATCTGCAGAAGGCAGTGTGTTTTTATGAAGTGCTGGGAAATGCGCAATTTTGCACGTGTTCCTGCACAACACCTGGTGTAAAAGAACCCTTAAAAAGAGATAGGTCTGTAACTGGATAATTTAGAAAGGATAATACAGAAAAGAAAGCAAGAAAAGTGGAAAGAGAGCATAACTGAGGAGTCACATAAGCCTTTGTACCAACTAGGTCATGAAGCTACTTATGGCAGTGATAGTCAAGGTAGTACAATTAGAAAGGATGGAAGCTGCACTCATGGTGCACATTGTAGAACCTGCTTGTTACTGGGAAATTATAAACCATATATTAGTGAAGTACCAGATTTTCTAACCTGGTCACTATGGGTTCCAAGTCATCTAAGCAGAGATTTGGGGTGCATTGCAACCGTAAAATTTCAACAAACTGTATAATAAGGGAGCATATGTACAAGTATTTATGTAACACAATGTTAGAGTTCTGACTATAAAATAATACTTTGCTACCACCATGTGGACAAGCTAATGCATGCAGTGTGCAAAGTAAAATATTATACAAGAAGTCATATGACTGTGGCAGAAAGATATGTGTTCTTGGATTTACTTTATTTGTTTACTAACTTTAGCAAAAAATAAATCCAAAATATTATAGCATTCCACCTAAATGAAACCTGGCAGCAGGCCCCGATTTTCTCCCTTTGCCGCCCCAAGGCCGGGTCCTTCAATGCCGCCCCCCCCCCCCCCCACACACACACACACACACACACACAAACACATACACACACCCCACCATTCTCGTCCTTTATCGATGACTGCTACAATAGATCAATTAAAAACATATCTCCACACCAGAGAACACTGAAAATAACTGGCTTTAATTGTACAGACTGAAAATACTTCAGGGTAAGTGCGCGAGGGGTAAGGATTTTTCGCGGGCAATGGCTGGTGTTAGTGCTTCAATCATCCCCGGCATCATGGTTGTTATGGTGTCAGGATGATTGAAACGCATTATTTCTATCATTACATTGTAATATAAAATGAAATAGTTCAACTCACCGTAATGCAGAATCATTGGGAGCCCTGAGCGTGTCACTTGCCACCATCGCTTGTCACTTGCCACTATGCCTGCCACCAGATGAGGATGTCACTTGCCACGCTGCCTGCCACCAGATGGGGATGTCACTTGCCTCTATGCCTCCCACCAGATGGAGATATCACTTGCCACTATGCCTGCCACCATATGGAGATATCACTTGCCACTATGCCTGCCACCAGATGGAGATGTCACTTGCCACTATGCCTGCCACCAGATGGGGATGTCACTTGCCACGCTGCCTGCCACCAGATGGGGATGTCACTTGCCTCTATGCCTGCCACCAGATGGGAATGTCACTTGCCACACTGCCACCAGATGGGAATGTCACTTGCCACGCTGCCTGCCACCAGATGGGAATGTCACTTGCCACGCTGCCTGCCACCAGATGGGAATGTCACTTGCCACGCTGCCTGCCACCAGATGGGGATGTCACTTGCCACGCTGCCTGCCACCAGATGGGGATGTCACTTGCCTCTATGCCTGCCACCAGATGGGAATGTCACTTGCCACACTGCCACCAGATGGGAATGTCACTTGCCACGCTGCCTGCCACCAGATGGGGATGTCACTTGCCACCATGCCTGCCACCAGATGGGGATGTCACTTGCCACCATGCCTGCCACCAGATGGGGATGTCACTTGCCACACTGCCACCAGATGGGGATGTCACTTGCCATGCTCCCTGCCACCAGATGGGGATGTCACTTGCCACCATGCCTGCCACCAGATGGGGATGTCACTTGCCACGCTGCCTGCCACCAGATGGGGATGTCACTTGCCACGCTGCCTGCCACCAGATGAGGATGTCACTTGCCACGCTGCCTGCCACCAGATGGGGATGTCACTTGCCACCATGCCTGCCACCAGATGGGGATATCACTTGCCACTATGCCTGCCACCAGATGAAGATGTCACTTGCCACTATGCCTACCACCAGATGGAGATGTCACTTGCCTCTATGCCTGCCACCAGATGGAGATGTCACTTGCCACTATGCCTGCCACCAGATGGAGATGTCACTTGCCTCTATGCCTCCCACCAGATGGAGATGTCACTTGCCACTATGCCTGCCACCAGATGGAGATGTCACTTGCCACTATGCCTGCCACCAGATGGGGATGTCACTTGCCACTATGCCTGCCACCAGATGGAGATGTCACTTGCCACTATGCCTGCCACCAGATGGGGATGTCACTTGCCACTATGCCTGCCACCAGATGGGGATGTCACTTGCCACGCTGCCTGCCACCAGATGGGGATGTCACTTGCCACGCTGCCTGCCACCAGATGGGAATGTCACTTGCCACACTGCCACCGGATGGGAATGTCACGTGCCACGCTGCCTGCCACCAGTTGGGAATGTCACTTGCCACGCTGCCTGCCACCAGATGGGAATGTCACTTGCCTCTATGCCTGCCACCAGATGAGAATGTTACTCGCCACGCTGCCTGCCACCAGATGGGGATGTCACTTGCCACCAGATGGGAATGTCACTTGCCACCATGCCTGCCACCAGATGGGGATGTCACTTGCCACCAGATGGGAATGTCACTTGCCACCATGCCTGCCACCAGATGGGGATGTCACTTGCCACACTGCCACCAGATGGGGATGTCACTTGCCACCAGATGGGAATGTCACTTGCCACACTGCCACCAGATGGGGATGTCACTTGCCACACTGCCACCAGATGGGGATGTCACTTGCCATGCTCCCTGCCACCAGATGGGGATGTGTGTCACTTGCCATGCTGCCTTCTATCAGATGGAGGAGGGCGGAACAGCGGTGCGGGCAATGAGAGATGTCATCTCTCTCCCCCGCTGCCGCACCGCTGACATTACATTGATTTTTTCAAAAATGGCGCCGGGCTGCGCAATCACGCTACTGTGCATGCGCCGCCCGGCCGAGCGCGTACGAGCTTTCCCGAGCCCGGCCGGCTTCGGAACGGCGCATGCGCAGTTGCGTGGTTGGCTCGCGGCCATCTTTTCTATGGGCACCGGTGACCCTAATAGAGTTTAATGGGCAGCCTGAATAGGGGGGCGGCCGCGAAGTCGCCGCAGGAGCGGCGCCGCCCCTGCACCACTGCCGCCCCGAGGCCTGGCCTCGGTGGCCTTATGGCAAATCCGGCCCTGCCTGGCAGGACAGGCCGGCAGGATTCCAGGACAGTAACCTATTTGCCATACCATAAAAATAACACATTCTAAGGCCTCGTACACATGATCCAATTGTTGGTAAACCGAGCGTCTGATTTTTGTCTTAAGGGCATGTGCCTGGATCTTGTCTTGCATACACACTTTTCATGCAACACGAACGTAGTGACGTACTACGAGGAATTTCAGCTCTTGAGCGCCACCCTTTGAGCCCCTTCTGCTAATTTCGTGTTTGGTGAGCATTGATTCCAAGCATACGTATTTGTACTTTCAACTTTTGTGTGACGGACTTGTGTACTGACCATCAGAAAATCTGACAACCAACCGTTGTCTGTCAAAAATATACTAGCATGTCATCCAACATTTGTTGGCAGAAAGTTGGACAACAATTGTCAAAAAGAGCATATTAACAGTCAGATTTTAGGACAACAGTCTGTCAACAGACAATCTCCTGCCGACAATTGGATCATGTGTACGAGGCTTTAGACAGGAAGGCAATTGCAATGCTCAGAATTGAAAGCTGAACTTTTCTACGATATACAGTATAATTCCCTTTAAAGCTCAACTCAATGTGATATAAAACACTCTCCTACACTGCAAGGGTTAAATGCTTGTTTAGTCTGGGGGGGGGGGGGGGGGGGGGGTACTGAACAGGCTGTGTTAAAGCTGGCCATAGATGGACTGAAATTCAGCTGGTTCACCGGGGACCAGATACATTTTGTTCCCTTTATGGTCGTTCCCATCCTAAAGCCGCATACACACGATCAGATTTTCAGACGGGAAATGTGTGATGACAGGCTGTTGCCGGAAAATCCGACCGTTTGTATGCTCCATCGGCCAATTGTTGTCAGATTTTCCGTGGACAAATATTGGATGGCAGGCTTTAAAATATTCTGCGGACAAATGTCTGTTGTCGGATTTTCCGAGCGTGTGTACACAAGTCCGTCGGACAAAAGTCCAAAGTACAAACACACATGCTCGGAAGCAAGGATGAGCTGGAAGCGGTCGGTCTTGTAAACTAGCATTCATAATGGAGAATTAACATTTGTGACGCGGCAAATTATTAAATATCAAAATGCAACACACATTCTCTTCTTCTTTAATGGGATGATAATGAAGCTGCTTTGCTGGTGATACTGATGGAGTTTGAATTAAAACATTTGAATTAAAACACATAGCCAAGTATTATTATACACATTTTTTTAAAAAAAGAAAACAAATAAAATTAGACATGCTATCTGCCAATAGAACTTGACCAAAAAGTGCATTCTATGCATCCAAAAATACAGAAAATATACCTGTAAAGAGCAACAATTGGGGATAGAAGGAGGGGATTATACCGGTGCCAAGGAATTTAGAGATTGTTACACAGAAATACTTAAAAAATATATAATTTTATTAATATACATAATAACATGGCGTATAAAATACAAGGGTGCAAATACATATGAAGTCACTATACAGACACGCAGAGAGTACATTGAAGACCGCCCAGTGTGTAGAGAGGCAGGTCTTTAACAGGTAATCAGTTCCTACATGTTTTGCCAACTTTGGCTTCCTCAGGGAAAGGTGATTATACCTGTACAGTTCTGTGAATTCTAAAAAAGAAAAAAACATATAACATATATACTAATAATAAACATAAATCACTATTAATTTATCAGTAATTATAACAGTAAATGGATGCTGGACATGGCTAGAATGACCCCCTCTTAAAAATGCCAGAGCCGATATCAGTGACACCCAGATGGAAAGATAGGTACCTACCGAGGACTCACAGCAGGCACCAAAGGACATGCGGCACCCTGAGGGGTCGGAGGTCCTGCACCGCAACTATACGTGGCTGCAGGGGGCAAACAGAAACCTAGCAAAAGGAAGGAGTGTGTTCAATGTATAATATGCTACATATGTTACTCTGTGTAACAATCTCTAAATTCCTTGGCACCGGTATAATCCCCTCTTCTATCCTCAATTGTTGCTCTTTACTAATTATTGGGATGAGGTGCCATATTCTATCGAGGACTCTCCAGCCATTTTTCTTTTTTTCGTATATTTCTTTTTTTTCGTATAGAAAATATACCAAATCAAATCATTATTCAACCAAAAAATAAAATAAAAGCCTCATGCATGTGTCCTGCTTCTTAATATAGGGGGTCACCAATGCCAAGAGTTGGTGAAAGCAGGGGTCCGTCATCCGGAGAAAATTCCGAAAAGCATCTGGATTATTCTCCTGGAGCTCCCGCAGCAAAGGCATATGACATAAATGGTCACGGTTAATAAAGCAACCAATTTTTGGTCCAAGAAATCCTCCTCCTCCTGTTCCTGGACTGGACTTGGGTCAAAGCAATAACTCCAAGGCCAATAATACACGTTATCTCCTCCGATTCCGCAACATGCCTGGTTGACGAACAGGCATTCAGAAACGAAATGTAAAGCGCGAAATGAAAAGTGTGAATCAACACTCACCAAACTTCTACTAACACGAAATTAGCAGGAGCCCAAAGGGTGGCGCTAAAGAGCTGAAAAACCACGTAGGATGGCACTACGTTTGTGTTTGTTGGCCGACAATTCCTTGCCGTTTGTATGCAAGACAAAATCCAGGCACACTCCTTCGGATAAATGTCCAAGGTTTTGTCTGCGGAAAATCCGATCGTGTGTATGAGGCTTAATGATCGCCTCCTTTCAAACAAGACAGTTGGGCGTTGATTTACTAAAGGCAAATAGACTGTGCACTGTACAAAGTGCAGTTGCACTCTGCAAGAACAGTTACTCCAGAGCTTAGTAAATGAGCAGAAGCTCTGTTGACTTCCATCATCCAATCACGTGCAAGCAAAAATGCTGTTTTTTTTTTTATTTTCCTTGCATGTGATTGGCTATTGTTTGCACAGTGAAGCCTAACCTCATTTACTAAATTTTGGAGCAACTGCACTTTCAGAGTGCAACTACACTTTGCAAAGTGCACAGTTTATTTGCCTTTAGTAAATCAACCCCTGGGTATTTGTTAATTCGATCAGCGCTACAGCTACAGCTGTATTTTGCTGACAGCAGAATACAATAGTCCAGCTGGGAAGATTCCTCTATCCACCTCGAATGTGTGGATTGGAGAATCCGTTTCTTTTTTTTTTTATCAGCTGGCTGGTTGTAAATGGTGGGGATAAGCATACAATTACAGCCTGAAGGGCCATAGAGAGTAGGCTGCAGGGGACCGGTCACACCACTGGAGAGGGCCTTCCAAAATCAGGAGTAAGGTAAGTATTTCTCCTTATCTGTGCTCCCCTACACAAAACAAGCATTTAACTCTTAAGCCTCATTCTCACAAGGCAGATCCGCTTCCACGGAGTCCGCCTCTGTTGATCTCCGCTGAGCCGGCGGATGACAGGTCCCTCTCTGCTCACTGAGCGGGGAGGGGCTCGTCAAGTGCCGCTGGTTTCTATGGAGAGATCGGACGAAAATGGACAGAATGTCTGTTTTCATCAGATCTCATCCGATCCGATCCGCCAGCAACCGATCTGAACGTAGAGGCATCCGCCTGCTTTTAGCGGATCGGACCAGGTCGGATGTCAGCGGACATGTCACCGCTGACATCCGTTGCTCCATAGACTAGCATGGAGCGCCCGTTCAGGTCCGCCGTCAAAACTGACAGGCGGACCTGAACGGTCCGACCGTGTGAAAGGGGCCTTACAGCACAGGGTCTCAGCTGCTTGCTGTTTTTGTTACATTCCTACATTTCAGCTTTGCAGTGTATGCAAACCCTACCAGTGAACTTCTCTATTATTTGCCTTCTCTTGGTCTGCTAAATATACATTTGAATGTGTTTTCTTCTATATCTGTTTAATAAGTGCAAAAAATGATTTTGATGATTTTTTTCCAAAAATTGTGTGAGCTGATAACTTCTATTTTGTTTGTCAGTGCATAATGAGGGGTATGAAGATGAGGGGCGGGAAGGGGGATGAGGAGAGCTCTGTGTTCTTTGTAATCAAAAATGAAATAGGCAGGGCTGACGACAAATAATTTGGAATTCAGAGCCAAATCAAAAAAATACTCGGTGTTGTCACACCAAAGAGCAGTGGTTCTCAACCTGGGGGTCGAATGATTGATTTGCCAGGGGTCACAGAATCCTAGGCTGTTCATGAAGCCCGCACCGCTCTCCCAGCCTTTTCACGGCTGCCCAGCAGGGCTGTCCATGGAGCCCGCGGCTGCCCACTCAGCCTCTTCACAGCCGCCCATTCAGTTCACGGCATGGGTGGGGGGCAGAGACGAGGTTAGCAGACTAGTGAGGAATGTGAAGTGGGAGGAGCTGGAGGAGACCCTATCTCCTGATTTCGGCATAGGTGTCACTGCTGCGAGACACCACGAAGTCTGAGACACAGTGAGTAACACTACCTGTGATTAGAGTTGCCATTAAAAGTCCCCACTACAGTTCTCAGATCAGCAGATGACCTTGATCAAGAGCAGCTAAGATGGCTGATCAGAACTCCCCCCAGCACTGCCACTCATCCCAACTCCCCGTCAGCATTCCCCCCACCCCCCCCAACCCCCCCCCCACCAAGGAGTAAGAGAAGGAATAAAAATAGAGAATACATGGAAGGGAGAGGAAACGAGGGGGAGGAACAAAGAAATAGGGAGAGAAAGAATAAGAGAATGAACAAGAAATACGGCTAGAGAGTTGGATGGGGGAAAAAAAAACAAGCAAATAGGATAGAGAGAGATAAAAGGGAAAGAAAGGAGAGCAAAGAGAAAGAGTGGTACATCCTAAAATGTACCAAAAGGGGTTTTAACACTGTATGAGTGGAAATGACTCAGGGAGCGCTAAATGTCCGTGGGTTAGGGGCGCAAATTACTTGTCTTGCCTTGGGTGCTGACAACCCACGCTACAAAAACAATTTTACTGTTAGGGGTCCCCACAACTTGGGAAATTTTATCAAGGGGTCTTGGCACTAGAAAACTTGAGAACCACTGCCAAAGAGGAAGGGAGGAGTACAAATTTTCTGGTCCTTGGGACACGGCGCAACCCCGATCTTGGTAAAGAGCCAATGACACGGCTCTTTATCTATGAGATCAGCTGTGTCCAATCACAGCTGATCACATGTAAACACAGAAGTGCCGTTTATCGGCAGTTCTCGCCTCACACTGACAGAGTGTGTGGAGAGAAGAGCCAATCAGCAGGGTCTCCTTGCAGGGGAGACCTGTACAGGTAATCAGGGCACTGATTATTAGTGCCCTGAAAATCAGTGTAGCCACAGCAACACAGTGTCCAACAGTGATGCCAGTCAGTGACCATTTGAGATGCCAATCTGTGCCCATCAGTGACACCAATCTATGCCCAGTGATGCAAATTTGTGCCCATGAGTGCTTCATTTCAGTGCCCATCAGTGCCTGCTCATCAGTGCCCATCGGTGCCACCTATCTATGCTGCCTATCATTGCCCAAAAGTGGCGCCTATCAGTGCCCATCATAGCTCCTTATCAGTGCCCATCTGTGCCGCCTATCAGTGTTGCATACCAGTTTATGCAACACACTAAGGTAGTGTCCATTCGTGCGGCATATTAATGCCTCCTCATCAGTACCACTTCATCAGTGACCTCCAGTGATGTCTCATCAGTGCCCATGAGTGCTGCCTCATCAATGCCCACCAGTGCAGACTATCAGTGCCCATCAGTGCCGCCTCATCAGCGCATATCAGTGAAGGAGGCCTCCTTTAATCTAATGAGAACCTCCAGGGCCAGGGATAACTGACATCCTTCTGTATGTAGTGGGTTGTGAGGCATGGTAGGTGTAGACTAGTTAAAGTTATTGGGCACCAGACACTTCTTGAATGCAAAATAAAGTTTATTTCTCTAAACAAACTTTTTGGGGGGAGAGAGGGTTAGGGCCAGGACACCCTTAGGTAGTTTCAAGATTAATTGGCAGACTCCGAGACTTTAAAAGGAGCACAGCCATGCAGGGAAAGGCATCCAGCAAGACGCCACATCTGCATGTGCAGGAATGCTGTCTCCTATGGCAACAGTCTTTAACAGTTCCTAACACAAAGCTTAACAGTTCCTTCACTTTCACTACAATTGCTCCTTGTAGTTCTTCAGCCCACTGAGATCCCGGTCTCTCAACTAGACCCACTGATTCACTGCCACCGAATCCCTTGAGCTCCTCCGATCTTCACTGTGGTATCCTCCTCAAGCGTCACCCCCGCTTCTCTGCTGGGTCCCTAGCTTGGCACTCTAGATACCTCTCAAGCTTCACCCCCCACTAGCCTGCTGGGTCCCTGGCTTGACACACAAGGCTGCTCTGCAAGTGTCACCTCCGCTGCCTGGGTCCCTGACTTGATACCCTCTGAAGTTTCCCAATTCTTCACTGTCCCTGTGTGACGGAGGGGCCCGTGGAACTCAGAATCCCTTGAAAAGTAGGGGATGCCCTTGTTCCAGCTCCCCATACACCTCTTATGTCTAAGTCACCCTGTGCTATCCTGGCAGAGGGTGAGTGAGAAAATATATCTTGGACTACTTAAAATGGGACAGTAATATTTGTCCACAATATCTCCCAGGATGTATGTAGAGACTATTCTTGGTTTGATTGATTCTGAACTCAACCTGTTAATTGAGTGAGCTGATCATATTAGCCTCCAGGACTGGCTAGGAGACGAACAGTCTAATCCTACTATAGTTGTTGATGACTAGGCTGAGGAGGGGGGAGATTGTTGTTTGTATTGCTAATTGTAATTAGCTCCTGCTATTGTGTTTATACCACTATGTGAAGCTTGGTGCCCACAAGTCTGTGTCCTACAGGTCATGTCTCTGAGTCATCTGGTCTGGGTAAATGATTTAGTAAACTAGCTCATGTTAATTAGGTTAATTAGATTACAGGTGTATTGTTAGAGTAATATGAGCAGGAGGGGGGAACCTCATCTTCTACTGTATATAAGACTGTATTCTGGTTCTAATAAAGATATAGTCCATGTTAGCAGTGAAGCAAGTGTCGCCTTGTTTTGTGCTTGGAAGCGTTTGGAATATCTGATATCTGTATCCAGACTACAATGAAGTGGTATACTGACGGAAGCACTCAAGTGGAGTGTGGGACGTTCCGTGACATTGGTGGCGAGCAGCAGGAAGCTTCCGGCAGTCTGGGAAATCTAAACCTCCACCTGGATCCAAGATCAGGATAGCAGACTTCAGTCACCCCAGCGGAGATATGGACCTGGCATCAGAGTTCCCGGGGCTGCTGCGGATCATCCTTTCAACATACAACAGGACTGTGTCTGAGGATGAATACCTGGAGCTTAGGCAGCAAATTCGGGTGGAGCTCTGGATTGGAGCCCTCCAGCTCGCTGGTATAAAACAGGGCAAGTGCTTTCCAACCCAAGAGCAACGGGCCAGTGACCAACGGGCATTGCGGATGGAATTCCTGGGAGAGCGGCCCCAGGAGCAATGGGTGACTGAGTTGGACAGGTTGGTCCAGCAGGAGATAGAGCTGGACAATCATTATCGGGCTCTGCAATGGCACGCAGAGGAGGGATATTTAGGGGAGACAACAGAATGCTCTCCGGAGGGATATGACTTTGGAGGCCCTGGATTGCTGTGGGAGAGCCTTACAGATCATTTTATGTTTGGCGATGAAGGGGAACCTGACCTTGAGGACCTGCGAAAATATAGAGAGGCTATGCTCGGTCTTGCAGGGGTCTCAGAGCTCAAACCTGATCTGGACCATTTGCTAAGGAAGGAACAGCATCTGGAAAGGGCATACAGGAAACTGCTAGAACATGTTCAGCAGCATGCCAGAGAATCGGCAGTGGAAAATCTGAAGATTGCCGTCCCCAAACCTGAAGTGCTGACCATAGGGCAGAGCTCTGCTAACCTCTGTCCAGCACTGATAACATCTTCTGGGTTCCATGGACAGGAGATGGTGAACCTCTATCCCCAGACACCAGTTATAGAAATAGGGGATTTAATAGACTTTTCTGCTGAGGAAGAATAACCTGATGAGCCTCCAGCAGAAGAGCTGGTATTAGGGCCAAACTTCATTGTGCTCTGCCCAGCACCAACAGCAGTAACTGTGGAGTTACAACAAACTTCTCCAGCTGAAGATCTGGTAACTGAACAGAGGGTCCAAGAACTCTGCCCCACACTTTTAGCAATTCCAGAGACTGGGGATTTAATAGATGTTCCTGTAGAGGAGGAACCACCTAGCAAATCCCCAGCAGAAGTGCTGGCAACCGGACAGAGGGTCCAAGACCTCTGCCCCACACCTGTGGCAGTTTCGGAGGCCCAGGGTGAGAAGGTGGCAATCACTTCCCAGAAGCAGATACAGGGGGAGAAGGGAGAGGAGGTGTGTGTTGTCCCTCCCCAACAGTTGGCCAGGGTGGAGGAAGCGGCCTTCCCTCCCCAGCAAAGATCAGTGCACCTGGGAGACAGTACCATAGACATGTCGTCCAAGCAGCCAGATGAGGGAATGGAAAAGGAAGCAGCCGGCTCACCTCCCCAATGGCAGCTACACAGTTTGGGAGTGGAGGAAGCCATCCTCCTGCCCCAACGGTTAGCCGGAGCGGAGGATGCGGAGTCCCCAGCAGAAGTGCTGGCAACAGGGCAGAGTGTTACCAATCTCTGCCCAGCACCGGCAACAACTACAGAGTTCCAGGGAGGCGGGGCAGTCGGCCTCCCTCCCCAACAGTTAGCCCGGAGCAGATGGTGTGGGGTTTCCAGCAGAAGGGCTGGCAACAGGGCAGAGGACTGCTGGACTCTGCCCTCAACTAACAGAGGATGGATTTCCTGTGAAGGTGGATGGGACTTCAGTCTCCACCTGTATACCCCAGGGATGCTGGGCAGTCGGCCCAGATCCCCAACAGCATGACGGAGTGAGCCCAGTCACCCTGTCTTCTCTCCAGCGGCAGAAAGGACTCCAGGGAGAAGGGCCAGTCCAGGCCTCTCCCCAGCAGCAGATATGTTCTCTGAGAGAGGCAGAGGTTGGCTGGGTGAGTAATGCTTTGTTTGGAACAATTTATTTGGGGTACTGTGTGGGTACAGGCATTAGAGGACTGGAACTACTGACTAACTTCGGAGTCAACCCATCTGGGGTCTCCTCCTGTGTTAGTCTTCTGCCGAAAGGGGAGAGATGTGACGGGAGGGCCCGTGGAACTCAGAATCCCCTGAAAAGTAGAGGACGCCCTTGTTCCAGCTCCCCATACACCTCTTATGTCTAAGTCACCCTGTGCTATCCTGGCAGAGGGTGAGTGAGAAAATATATCTTGGACTACTTAAAATGGGACAGTAATATTTGTCCACAATATCTCCCAGGATGTATGTAGAGACTATTCTTGGTTTGATTGATTCTGAACTCAACCTGTTAATTGAGTGAGCTGATCATATTAGCCTCCAGGACTGGCTAGGAGACGAACAGTCTAATCCTACTATAGTTGTTGATGACTAGGCTGAGGAGGGGGGAGATTGTTGTTTGTATTGTTAATTGTAATTAGCTCCTACTATTGTGTTTATACTACTGTGTGAAGCTCGGTGCCCACAAGTTTGTGTCCTACAGGTCATGTCTCTGAGTCATCTGGTCTGGGTAAATGATTTAGTAAACTAGCTCATGTTAATTAGGTTAATTAAATTACAGGTGTATTGTTAGAGTAATATGAGCAGGAGGGGGGAACCTCATCTTCTACTGTATATAAGACTGTATTTTGGTTCTAATAAAGATATAGTCCATGTTAGCAGTGAAGCAAGTGTCGCCTTGTTTTGTGCTTGGAAGCGTTTGGAATATCTGTATCCAGACTACAAGGAAGTGGTATACTGACGGAAGCACTCAAGTGGAGTGTGGGACGTTCCGTAACACCCTGTTTGGTGAGAAGGCTGCTCCAGTACTTGCTTCAGTTACTCACTGTGGTTCCTGGTAATTAGGCGAATAGTCTCTTACTGGCGATAGCTTCCCCTCTACCTCTGACCACGACTGGTTCTCCGGCTGGCAGAACCGTCACTTCTGGTTGGACTGCAAGCCTGCGCTGCTCTCTTGCTTCTGGATAGGGCCTCAGACAGCCTATCAGCCAGATGTGCCTGGAATAGGCCCCATCTACGGCCTAGCAGCTCGGGCAATACGACACACATACACCCAGGCAGCCATCCAGGTGGCACAGAACATAGATCACCTGTCTCCATCCGAATATATAGGCTCTTCTGGCAGGCCAAGGGATCCAAGAAAACCCCTGCCCATTGGCTGAGATACCCCATATACCCATAACCTGACCTTGCGTTGCCCTTCTCGTATCTAGTACCACCAAGCACCTGGCCACCTTATGGTAGAAGAGAAAAGTTCAACAAGGCCAAACTTAAGGAGAAATCAATAGATCTCTACCGATCAACCAGGATAACTACTCCTGGCAAGTAAATTTGTGAGGAGGAACCCTGCCTAAACTCCAGGGTACTACATCTACAAAATTTTCGGTCTTTTTAAATTTTTTTTAGCAAAATTAAATACCACCAAAAGAAAGCTCTATTTGTGTGAAAAAAATTATAACAATTTAATTTTGGTACAGCAATGCATGACTGTGCAATTGTCATTCAAAGTGTGACAGTGCTGAAAGCTGAATATTGGCCTGGGCAGGAAGGGGGTGAAAGTGCCCAGTACTGAAGCGGTTAAAGAGATAAAACATGAGAAATGTATTTCCCCATGTATATACTTTTTTTTTTGCCTGCACTTTAAAGAGACATTGTCTTGAATATTTTGACCCAGGGAACATCATGAACTAATATTTATTCAGTAAGTGTAATGGTCAGTTTCTAGTAGTGCATATATTTCTTTATGTATTATGTCCCAAATGTAGTGAAAACAGAGCTGGGTGCTGACATGTGTAATGTGAGCAGCCCCAGGCCTCCAGCAGACCTTTTTTACTGATACCAGAGCAGCAGTTGGCCAATCTGTAGATGAGGGTGTTGGGGACTGCACTTAGTATTTAAGGTAACATTGAGAATAGTAGTTGTAAATAAAGCAGTTTATATGGTTGGTTGCAGCAGAAAGTATAGCTGGAGAAAAAAACAGAAAAAATAAATATAACACTGTGTGCTCTCACCTAACAGCCCCACTGAGGAGATTGGGTTGAATTACTAAAGGCAAATAGGTTGTGCACTTTGCAAACTTGCTCCAGAGCTTTGTAAATGAGGTAAAGCTTCACTTTACCCAAAAGAATACCCAATCAACTGTAAGGAAAATTAAAAAAAAACATTTTTACTGGCACATGATTGGATGGTGGAAGTCTGCAGAGCATATGCTAATTTTCTAAGCTCTGGAGCAACTTTTCAAGGTGCGCAGTCTATTTACCTTTAGTAAATCAACCCTATTGTGAAAGGTACAGCACATAGGAGTCAATACAGGAGTGTGTGTATGCAGAAGATTACAGATAAGGATTTTGACACCTCAGTGTTGATTTTAGCACAATTGAGAAGAAGGAAAAGGTCACAGCACTAGAAAGGTTGAGAACCACTGGTCTACAGGCTTGCACAGATAAATTTGTAAATGGATAGAAAACTGGCTAAAAGACCAAATTCAGGGAGTAGTGGTTAATGATTCTTACTAGAATGGCCCAAGGTTATCAGTGGTGTACCGCAAGGTTCAGTGTTGGGACCCCTACTTTTTTTATATCTTTTTAAATGATATAGGGTCTGGGATTAAAAGCACCATTTCGGTGTTTGGAGATGACACCAAGCTAAGCAGTGAAATAATGTCCATACAGGATGTCTCCAACTTACAAGCCAACCTCAATGCACTGTTTAATTGGGAAACTGTGTAGCAAATGAGGTTAAATGTTGATAAATGTAAAGTTATGCACTTGGGGGCTAAGAACATGCATGCATCATACATATTAGGGGGCGTACAACTGGGGGGGGGAATCTATAGTGGAGAAGGACCTGGGGGTTTTGGTAGATCATAAGCTTAATAATAGCATGCAATGCCAAGCTGCAGTTTCCAAAGCAAGCAAAGTCATTTCTGGTATTAGAAGAGGTATGGACTCCAGAGAGAGAGATATAATTTCCCCCCTGTAAAAATCATTAATAAGACCTCATCTGGAATATGCAGTTCCGTTTTGGGCACCAGTTCTCAAAAAGGAAATCGGGGAACTGGAGAAAGTGCAGAGAAGGGCAACCAAACTGATAAGAGGCATGGAGGAACTCAGTTATGAGGAAAGATTAGAGGAACTGACTTTATTCTCTCTTGAGAAGAGGAGATTAAGGGGGTATGATCAACATATATAAATACATCAGTGGTCCATATAGTGAACTTGGTGTTGAGTTATTCACTTTAAGGTGATCACAGGGGACAAGGGGGCACTCTTTACGTCTATAAGGAAAAATATTTTATCTCCAAATATGGAAAGGTTTCTTCACAAAAAGAGCTGTGAAAATGTGGAATAGACCCCCTCCAGTGGTGGTTCTGGCCAGCTCAGTAGAGCCTGGATTCTTTCCTTAATGAACATAATATAGCTGCATACTAACATTTATAGGTAAAGTTGATCCAGGGAAAATCCGAATGCCTCTCGGCAGATCAGGAAGGAATGTTTTCCCCTGCTGTAGCAAATTGGATCATGCTTTGCTGGGGTTTTTTGCCTTCCTCTGGATGAACTGTGGGTGAAGGATTGTGTATATGGGATTGTATGGTTTGTTTTTGGTTGAAATGGATCAACTTGTGTCTTTTCTCAACTTGTGTAACTATGTAACTATCATCCTGAACACACCATCCCCACCGTGAAGCATGGTGGTGGCAGCATCATGTTTTGTGGATGCTTTTCTTCAGGCGGGACAGGGAAACTGGTCGGAGCTGATGGGAAGATAGATGGAGTGTAAGGGCTTACCTAGGTTGGAGTCCATGGCGCAGAGATGTACGCTCACCCTTGCAAATACACACAGCAAACGGTAACAAAGAGATAAGCTACCTGGGCTGTGAATCTGTGCACAGGGGCTTGACAGGAATAGCCAAGGGATAGTCAAGGTAAAGCCGCAGTCAGGGATTCCAGAAGTCAGGATAACGATAAACAAAGCCAGGGTCTGAAGCCAGGGTCAGTCTTGGAACACTGGAACACTGCAACAGAAGACAGGAACACTTGGAAAACATGAGAAAATTAACTGACGAAGCCCTCAGAGTGAGACGGGGTTTTATACCCAGCTAATTAGGTAACCTGCTTCAGCTGATCCAGGAGTGACAGGTACAAACAGAGTATCGCCCACAGTACTTCATGCTAAACTAGGCAGGGCTGGAAAAGAGGCTGAATAGAACTGAAGTGTGGCTCAGAGGTAAAGAAACAGGAGCAAGAATGGACAGTCATGAGTTCAATACCACCCAGAACCAGTTGGGGTGCAACCATGCCTGGCTGTCTGCAAGGCATGTTAGGGACCGTGACAGTTCCCTCCCCTTAGGAATGCCCTCAGAGCATGGAACAGCCTTATTTCCTTTGGGCTTTCTTTGTTTTAGAAGTTCCAGCTGGGAAGACTTTTGTCGCTCGCAAGGCTCTTTCAAAAATCTTTAGGTCCTGCTTACGGACTATGGTACCATTTGAGGCATATGCATGGTCAGGAGGTAGTGGGGACACAAGCACAGGAACTTCAACTTCAAGCAAGAATACAGGCACAGGAACTTCAATCGGGGACACCGGCACAGGAACTTCAAGCGGGGACACCGCCACAGGAACTTCAAGCGGGGACACTGGCACAGGAATTTCAAGCTGGAACATGGGCACAGGGACATCAGACTGGGCAGCAGGCACCAGAACATCAGACTGGGTAGCAGGCACTGGGACGTCAGGCTGGGGCATAGGAGCTTCAAATTGGATACCAGGCAAAGATTCAGGGGTGGCAGGAAGGATCCTAGTAGTACCCACTTGCTGAAACTTTGGCCGAGGTGGACGAATAGGGCAGAAAGAGATAAGGTGACCTCTTACTCCACAATAGAAACAGAGTCCACAGCCTCTCCTCCGCTCTCTCCCTTAGACAGCTCGGACCGGATGGACCCGATCTCCATGGGTTTCACATCATCATCCAGGGTAGGAGTGGGTAAAACCTCAGGAGTGTCTAGGCTTTGAGGGGTTAGGGCTTCATAACTTGGCACAGACTGGGATGGCTTGGAGTCGTACCCGTAGGCCACATGAACTAGGAACAGACTTGGGATCACTGGTTTTCTTAGAAACTGTAATATAAGAGTCCAGAGCAAACATGAAAGCCTCCCAGCTGTCCAAGACTGGACTCCTCTCCTGTAATAGCTGGAAAGCCCATATCTTGGTTAGCCCAGTGAGCAGGTTGATGGATGCGTGAACCTTTATAAAGTCAGAGGCATAGGTCCTAGGCTTAAGAGCGAACAACAGCTCGCAATCCATCCTAAAGTTCAAGAATGATGCACAATTCCATTCAAACTTCTCAGGCATCACAACAAACAGTTCCAGACATGCAGGTTCCATGCAGGCACCATCCAATCTGACAGAGCTTGAGCTATTCTGCACAGAAGAATAGGCAAAAAATTCACTCTGTAGATGTGCAAAGCTGGTAGAGACATACCCAAAAAGATTTGCAGCTGTAATTGCAGCAAAAGGTGGTTCTACAAAGTATTGACTAAGGGGGGCTGAATACAAATGCATACCACACTTTTCAGATATTTATTTGTAAAACATTTTGACAACCATTTATCATGTTCCTTCCACTTCACAATTATGTGCCACTTTGTGTTAGTCTATCACATAAAATCCCAATAAAATACATTTATGTTTTTGGTTGTAACATTAAAAAATGTGGAAAATGTCAAGGGGTATGAATACTTTTTCAAGGAACTGTAACTCAAATAACGGTTTAACTGTAACCACAAAAAGTAGCTCTGTCTATTTCCTCTAAAAATATTTCAGATTTTTCTCTTCTGATTGTCAAATGATTGAGCAGCTAAGCATCTACCAGCCTAAACTGCTTTATAAATTAAATTTTGGTTATTACATCATGTATGGCTATTTTACTGAATCAAAGGCTTTGCAGGAATTTAGGAAATACAGTATCTCACAAAAGTGAGTACACCCTTCACATTTTTGTAAATATTTTATTATATCTTTTTATGTGACAACACTGAAGAAATTACACTTTGCCACAATGTAAAGTAGTGAGTGTTACAGCTTGTATAACAGGGTAAATTTGCTGTCCCCTCCAAATAACTCAACACACAGCCATTAATGTCTAAACCGCCGGCAACAAAAGTGAGTACACCCCTAAGTAAAAATGTCCAAATTGGGTCCAATTAGCCATTTTCCCTCTCTGGTGTCATGTGACTCATTAGTGTTACAAGGTCCCAGGTGTGAATGGAGAGCAGGTGTGTTAAATTTGGTGTTATCGCTCTCACTCTCTCATACTGGTCACTGGAAGTTCAACATGGCACCTCATGGCAAAGAACTCTCTGAGGATCTGAGAAAAAGAATTGTCGCTCTACATAAAGATGACCTAGGCTATAAGAAGATTGCTAAGACCCTGAAACTGAGCAGCAGCATGGTGGCCAAGACCACACAGCAGTTTAACAGGACAGGTCCCACCCAGAACAGGCCTCGCCATGGTTGACCAAAGAAGTTGAGTGCACGTGCTCAGCGTCATAACCAGAGGTTGTCTTCGGGAAATAGACGTATGAGTGCTGCCAGCATTGCTGCAGAGGTTGAAGGGGTGGGGGTCAGCTTGTCAGTGCTCAGACCATACGCCACACGCTGCATCAAATTGGTCTGCATGGCTGTCATCCCAGAAGGAAGCCTCTTCTAAAGATGATGCACAAGAAAGCCCGCAAACAGTTTGCTGAAGACAAGCAGACTAAGGACATGGATTACTGGAACCATGTCCTGTGGTTTAATGAGACCAAGATAAACTTATTTGGTTCAGATGCTGTCAAGCGTGTGTGGTGGCAATCAGGTGAGGAGTACAAAGACAAGTGTGTCTTGCCTACAGTCAAGCATGATGGTGGGAGTGTCATGGTCTGGGGCTGCATGAGTGCTGCTCCCAAAATGTGAGGGGTGTACTCACTTTTGTGAGTTACTGTATATAACTCTGCTGTCAGAATTATTGTGTTTTGTCTATAAAATCATTAAGATTCTCTTGATAATAAAGACTAAGTTCACCTCTAGTAAAAAAAAAAATAATAATACATGCACATTATTTTGCAGGTAAAAAAGTGCATTTTATTATTTTTTTACACAGGAGCCTGCAAAGTAGATCACGAGTGCAATGTCAGACTCCTGCAGACACTGCTCACAGCTCTCTGCCTGTACCTCTCGACTGCTATTGAGCTGCAGGAAGTGTCAGTGGACTATAAGGACGCTGATAAATGTCTTTGTGGTCTATTGAGAATTACAAGTCTGTCTGCCTTGTACCTCCTTGTGCCTCTGGGACTTGTAGTTTATTCATTAACAGATCACTGTGAATGAATGACGCGGCTGTTTTTTTTCTTTTTTCAAATAACAATTTTATTGTTTGTTTTACGATACAAAGAAAAACCAGAATATACATGTACTCAGAAGAAGGAATCGCATTATGCATCATACCCATTTTATAATCAGTCATAGCACTGTGTGATGTGCATAAAGATAGTACCAGTAAAACTTTTGGTGTAGCAATATCACTGCTCATGCATTATATTGCTAAATATTAATATGTATCAACTAGTGTAATCTAATAAAAATCACAAAAAATAAAACAAGAAGAGAGAGAAAGGAGAAGAAGAAAGTAAGAGGTCATCATATCAGCTCATCTACATGCTCAAGGTGGATCCTCCCGAAGGTGCCACAACTCCCACACCCTGTCGTGGGCCTCCATTCTGTCCTGCAACCTGGCGGTCATTTTCTCCATCAGTTCCACATCTTTGATTCTAGCATACAGGGCATCAGGGGAGAGTGGGGAGCGTCGCTTCCAGTTAAGAGCAACGAGGCAGCGCGCAGCTGTGAGGATGTGACGTAATAGCTTTTTATAGGGTTTGATAATTTTCAGTGGTGAAAGGCCTAGTAAAAAGAATTTTGGTGTCATGGGGACAGGCACCTCAAAAAGGCGATTCAGCAGCTGCTGAACCGAGTTCCAAAAAGGAGTAATCAGTGGGCAGCTCCAATAGATATAAAGGGGGGTGCCCTTGTCCCCATGGCAGCACCAGCAGCAGTCAGAGCTAGTGGGGTAGATGGCATGGAGCACATCTGGGGTCAGGTACCAAAAATAGAGGATTATATAGGCGTTTTCCTTGTACAGTGTGCAAAAAGAGCTTTTAGCTGCTTGGGACCAAATCACCTGCCAAGTTTCTGTGGGGATTTTCTCACCGAGTGCCCTCTCCCAACGGAGCATGTACGCCCTGCACAGTTATGGAGTAGGCATTCAGTATCCGGTATATATCGGAAATTAAACCCTTCTGGGCAGAACCTGCTAGAATTAAGTTTTCAAAGGTGGATGGGGGAGAGAATTGCAGGTTTGGGGTTATAGTTAGGGCATAATGGTGAATTTGCAGATACCCATAAAACACCTGGCGAGGCAGATCAGATTCGTCCTGAAGTTCAGCAAATGGCAACAGTTTGCGAGACCTAGGATCTATTAGATTCCCAAAATGTTATAAATTCCGCAACATCCACGGCGAGGACATCTGGTGAGTGAGGCTATCTGGCACTTTGGGATTGCAGATAAAGGAGGTCATCAATGATTTTTCAGATGACAGCTCATGCTGACGTGATATTCTGCGCCAGAGCTGTCGGAGTTTGGACATGGATCCCAGCAAGCGGCTAGGGTTCATCTCCGCATTCGCACTCCAAAGTAGATTGTTCGGGTGTACAGGAGTAAGCCATCATTTTTCAATTTCCATCCACTTATTGTAAGATCCTTGGGTAAACCATGAGGCTATTATGCGCAGCTAAGTCAATTGGTAGTATTTTAGAAGGTTAGGAAATGCAAGCTGCCATGAGTACTGAACGGGGTACCTATGTCAACATATTGGATCAGGTTAGCTTGCAACTTTCTCAGATGTTCATAAGGAACGGGAATTGGCAGTGTTTGAAACAGGTACAAAAGTTTTGGGAGGATTAACATTTTGATTGAGGTGATGCTAAGAGGGAGATATGTGTAGTGATATCGTATAGTGGGTAGATAATCAATTTGTAATTATTATAATCTTCCGCAGCAACCCAATTCTTCCAGTGAGATGCACTTTATTGACTTCCAACACAGAACAAAGTCTTGCAACAGATGATAAAATCTAACAGAGTAAATATGACAACACTAGTAAATATACTAGCCTTCAGAGTCCCATGTTTCCTAGACCTGTGCCTTCATAATCACAGAGAGTGAATAGACTGAATGCCAGGTTATATTCCTTATACACTGAATGGCTAAGCAATTTAATTGGCCGTTTTCATTAGGCCTTTGATCTGCTTCTGTCTTTCAGAGTGACAGGCAATGACCCCTAGCCCTAAACAGCCGCAGTCATAAGCTGCCCTAATTTGCATTCTTGCATATTAACATTAACATAGCCCAGAGTCACTATCTGTCCCCTGTGATATGTGGAGTAAATCTTGTTTGGCCACTTCCCCTTTGATCAACAAGTCCCCTTTGATATGTGTAATTGAGTTGGCTCGGACATCTCAACCATTGTCAACTGAAATCTGGCCTGGTCAATCTTGTACTGTATGTATACACATATATATATATATATATATATATATATATATATATATATATATATATATATATATATATATAATAATAGTATAAAATCCCACATAAATCTACCAATATATTACAACAATATGGTGTTTCTTCCACTGCAGTAGCATAGCTCTGATTGATCGAAAGGGGGAAGAGATTTTCCTGGTACAGGGTAGCGAACTTTGGAGTGATATAGCTCCCCAGGTATTTTAGGGCAGTAAGTTTCCAACTATAGGGGAAATTGGCCTTCAGATGATCAACTTCAGCTTCAGGATGTTAACCGGGAGGGCCTCTGACTTAGACGCGTTTATTTTGTTCCCCGAGAGGGCTCCATAACGATCGAGTTCCGCATGTAAATTCGAGAGGAAAATCCTAGGTTGAGTCAGGGTCAGGATAACCTCATCAGCAAACAATGAGATTTTGAATTCCCAGCCTCTAACTGATGCACCCCAAATGTCCAGATTTCCACGAATAGAAGCAGCCAGGGGTTCAACACACAGTGCAAATAGTAGGGGAGAGCAGGCATCCCTGCCGGGTGCCATTAGCCACAGAGAAGGAGGAGGAGAGGGAAAAGGGAGTTTTAACATGAGACGAAGGGTTGGAATATAGATGTTGGATCACTCACAGGAAGGGTCCTTTGAACCCAATGTGATGTAACGTGGCAAACAGGAAGGGCCATCAAGGCGATCAAAAGCTGCAAAATTCTGCATCCAAGCTGAGTAACAAGGATGCTGAGCCGTCCCTGTTCGCCACATCAATCAGATCTATGACCTTTCTAGTATTGTCACCCGCCTGGGGGAGTGGGACAAAGCCCACCTGGTCTTTGTGAATTAGGGAGAGAAGGACTACTTTCAAGCGGACCGAAAGAAGTTTGGTGAAAATTTTGAGGTCTGAATTCAAAAGGGCAAAGGGTCTGTAGTTGGTACATAGGGAGGGGTCTTTATCTGGTTTTGGGATCAAGGTGATAAAGGATCGCTGCATGTCTGGTGGAATGGGGGTGTCCTGGAGGAAGACATTGAAAAGTTTATACATGTAAGTGATTAGCAGAGGGAGAAAGGATTTTTAATACTCATAGGGCAGTCCGTCTGGGCCTGGGGCTTCATGGGATGGTAGGGGTTTAACCGTCATCTCAATTTCTTCTTCTCCAATAGGTGCATTTAGGGATGATAGGTCTGAGGTTTGGAGTTAATAGATCCCAGTCTGCGCAAGATATTGTTGCATGCAATATGCTAAGTCGTGAGAGGGAGGATTACAAGGGATCCCGGGATTGTTATAGAGATCAGTGTAGAATTCTCCAAAAGAATGAGCAACCTCTCGGGGTGAGATAGTAAACATCCAGCTTTATTCTTGATCTGGTGCGATCAAGGCTTTTTCCACTCGACCTAATGCTAAGTCACTCAGGGTCGCGCGTAAGCTAGTTAATTTCTTGAGTAAGGATAGAGAAGTTCTTAAGCTCTTTTTCAGTTTGTAGTTCTATGGCCCAAGCATCTTTCTTCATGGCGGAAGATAATGCAAGGCACCGACCTAGAGGACTGCCTTTGGGCTTCCCAAAGTGTTGGGAGGGAAACGTCAGGGGTGTTGCTTTCCGCGAAATAACATTTTAGGTTGTTTCCTAATTCTGTCTGTGAGGGGAGGTGTTGGAGGAGGAATTTGCTCAACTGCCGGTTGTATGGCCTACGGTTAGGGGTACCTAGGTCAAGTGAGAGTAGGATAGGGGCATGGTCAGACCAAGAGATTGGAAATATCTGTACTGATCAGGCAATGCGGAGAGTGGAGTTATTAACAAAGAAGTAGTCTATACGGGAATGTGTACGATTGAGGGGAGAATAAAAAGTGTACTGTCGACCACCAGGATGGAGAATCTGCCAGGCGTCAAAAAGAGCGTATCGTCTAGTAATTTGCCAGAAGAGCTTTGAGTCTTTAAGGAGTCAAGTTTGGGGGGCTCTGGGGTTCACCACATGGCGATCAGAAGCTGCAGACTGGGTTAGATTGAAACCACCCCCCACCACCAGAAACTCATGGTCTGACGAAAAAGACGGGCATAAACTTTAGACAGGAACCCAAGTTGTCAGACATTCAGGGCATATAAAGCACAAAAAGTGACCGCCTGCGACTGCCATAGGCCCCAGAGAATAATAAAATGGCCTTGTGGGTCACTATATAATAGGTAGACCTGGGAATAATGTTTGGAGGCGAATGCGAAGGAACCCCCCTTATCAAAATGCATCTCTTGAACTAAAATGACATCAGCTCCTGACTGCTTGATGTCTCTTCTTGTTGGAATTTAGGCCGTGAACATTCAGGGACAGGATCTTAGCCATGGTGTTGGGTAAAAACAAGGGGGATAGTTCTTATCTGAAATGGTCGAAGGGAGTCCGTAACATGGAAGCCAGGAGTGGGCACTCTCCATGAGGAAGTCCAGGTAAGTGCAGGGGACTGCACAAGGAGCCAGTTGATAATGTGAGGGGAGGGAGAAGAAAAAAGGCTAGAAAAGAAAGAAAAAGTTAGCACAATAGAACATTGAGCAAATTCAGCATACATTATCACAGTTCCTTGTGAGTCTAACAGGCCTAGGTCAGTACGGGTTCCCATAAGTCCCCCTAACTCAACCCCAAAAGGACAGGTCAGGGGGACACAGAGGAGCCCAAGGTCAGTCAAAAAAATAAGGAAGCTTAAGGTAATTAACCAGGGGGGTTAGTAAGCAAAAAAATCGTCCACTCTCAGGTCTCATCCGAGACATGCTCATGAGGTAAACCTAAAATGAAAACAGGGGCACATGAGAACTAAAAGCTGGACAATGGTTAGGGCAGAATCACTAGCTGTGGCCAGGATTCAGTTCAGTTGAGGAGCAAATACCATGGGAGATAGGACAGATATAGTTCAGCCATTTCTGTGTTTGGTGGCTTTACGAGGAGTATCCGGGCCCCGAGGGCGCTTAGGTGAGGGGACCTTCTACCAGGCTGTGGGTGGTGGGGTTGGTGTAACCACAAGATCCCAGTCAGGGAGCTGGGGGGCAGGAATCTCCAAGACATCACAAAAGGTAGCTAAGTCTTCCAGGTAGCGCAGCAAAGCAGATTTGCCCTGGTGTTTTGCTGTAAGGCTAAAGGGAAACCCCCAGCAATAATGTCCTCTTCCTGTAGGGTACGTAGAAGGAGTTGGAGAAGCCTGTGTTTTTGTAGGGTGATCCAGGAGAGATCTGGACATAGCTAAACTTGGGTGCCTTCAAATATCGTGGAGCGAGCCTTTCGCATGATGTCCTCCTTCAGGAGGTAGGAGTGGACCCTACAAATAACATCTCACGGCTTGGAGGTAGAACCTTTAGGACGTAGGACGCGGTGGGCTCTGTCCATTTCAATATGCTTAATGGGAGATTCGCCCAGTAGGTAAACAGGGCCTGCAGTGTAGATTGTAGATTTTCAGAGCCCTCCGATTTTGGAATGCCCCGCACGCGAATGTTATTCCTGCACCCCCTTTTGTCCAAGTCCTCAACATGTTGTTGCATGTCTCTTAATAGGGAGCGGTGATCAGCACCCTAAAGTTGGGCCTGGTGGACTGCCAACTTGGTTTCCTGTATATCCTCCTCAGCCATTTCCACTCTATCTGCCAGATGTTTGAGGCCTGTATGGAGTACCTGGATCTCTGTACGGCAAGTGGATTTTACATCCTGTATCAGCTGCTTGAAATCCTCGTTGCTGGGGATAGCCTGGAGATAAGAATGCCACGAGGGGGGGGCATGGGTTACACATGGGCAGCGACTGTTGGTTGTGGTGGCATGTGGGATTGAGACGGCAGTGGCTTAGGCTCCGATATAGTGGTGCAGTGAGCCTGGTGTGCAGGGGCAGTGGTGGCGGATCCCATGGTTCATACCAGGCTGGAGCTTGTGGGGATGGTAGAGCATGCAGGATGTGTCCCACTGGCCTGGAAGGAGCAGGGGAACGGGCCATTTGAGCATAGGTGATGGAGAGTTCAGTATTATCCCTAGAGGAGCTGGTGACTTGAGAGCGAGACAGCCTTTGAGATTTAGGGGAGAATGGTGCAGGGATGGAGTCACAGGGAGGTGCATGGCTCCTTGCAGGTTCAGGTACTGATACCGGGTGGATGCGGGGCTGCATAGGGCCAGGCAGGGCAGGAAAGTCCTCAGCAATCACGGGAAAACATCTGTGCATTGAGTGTACTGCCGGGGGAGCTGGCCTGGCATGGCGGCCTGTGTGCCTCATGGCGTGGCCCCAGGGGGGGAAGCCTGGAAGGAGAGACTCACTGCTCCTGTCTGTGCTGCGGACCTGCATGCTCCATTGCCATCAGCGGGGGGTCAGTGGGGGCCCAGTGTATTGTCTGAGCCGAGGGGGAGGCTTCAGGCGCCATCTTGTCTGCTCCTACCGGCGGCATGTCAGTCGGCATGGTCACTGGAGGATAGGGTGACCATATTTCCAAACTGCCAGTCAGGGACACCCCCCCCAGCATGCACCGGTCGGTGACGTGGCCGGGTGGCCCTGCCCCTTACCTATTTAAGAAATGTCACTCAGCTTACAAAGCAGTTGGTGGGTGGCCGTGCTCAAAAGTGGAGTGGGGTTTTTTTGGTGGTCGGTCAGAGAATGCGGACATACTACGTGAGAGGGTCAGAGACTGTGGGCATACTACAGGAGATGGTCAGAGACTGAAGACATACCACAGGAGACAGTTAAAGACTGCAGACATGCTACAGGAGACTAGGGATGAGCCGAACACCCCCCTGTTCGGTTTGCACCAGAACATGCGAACAGGCAAAAAATTTGTTCAAACACGCGAACACCGTTAAAGTCTATGGGACTCGAACATGAACAATCAAAAGTGCTAATTTTTAGGCTTATAAAGGCTTATATGCAAGTTATTGTCATAAAAAAGTGTTTGGGGACCTGGGTCCTGCCCCAGGCGACATGGATCAATGCAAAAAAAAGTTTTAAAAACTGACGTTTTTTAGGGAGCAGTGATTTTAATAATGCTTAAAGTGAAACAATAAATGTGTAATATTCCTTGAAATTTCGTACCTGGGGGGTGTCTATAGTATGCCTGTAAAGAGGTGCATGTTTCCCGTTTTTAGAACAGTCTGACAGCAAAATGACATTTCAAAGGAAAAAAAGTCATTAAAAACTACTCTCGGCTATTAATGAATTGTCGATCCAGCAATACACATAAAAGCTCATTGATAAAAATGGCATGGGATTTCCCCACAGGGGAACCCCGAGCCAAAATTTAAAAAAAAAAATGGCGTGGGGGTCTCCCTAAATTCCATACCAGGCCCTTCAGGTCTGGTATGGATATTAAGGGGAATGGCGTGGGGGTCCCCCTCAAAATCCATACCAGACCCTTATCCGAGCATGCAACCTGGCGGGCTGCAGGAAAAGAGGGGGGGGACAAGAGAGCGCCCCCCCTCCTGAACCGTACCAGGCCACATGCCCTCAACATTGGGAGGGTGCTTTGGGGTAGCGGCCCCCCAAAGCACCTTGTCCCCATGTTGATGAGGACAAGGGCCTCATCCCCACAACCCTTGGCCGATGGTTGTGGAGGTCTGCGAGCGGGGGGCTTATCGGAATCTGGAAGCCCCCTTTAACAAGGGGACCCCCAGATCCCACCCCCCATGTGAATTGGTAATGGGGTACAAAATTACCCCTACCATTTCACAAAAAAAGTGTAAAAAATGTTAAAAATGACAAGAGACAGTTTTTGACAATTCCTTTATTTAAAGTCTTCTTCTTTCCATCTTCTTCAGGTCTTCTTTCTTCTATCTTCCTTCGGTTTCTTCCTCCATCTTCTTCCCCTGGTTCTTCCTTCGATCCTCTGCTTCTTGCTCTGGTGTTCTCGTCCGGCATCTTCCTCCACGGCGTCTTTTTCCCCGCTTCGTTCTCGGGCCACTCCGCATCCATGGGAGGCTCCCACTGTGTGACGCTTCTCGTCTTCTGACACTTCTTAAATAATGTAGGGCGGGGCCACCCGGTGACCCCGCCCCCCTCTGATGCACGGGGACTTGACGGGGACTTCCCTATGGGTTTCCCCGTGATGTCACAGGGGGGCGTGGGTCACCCATTACGTAACCGGGTGACCCCACCCCCTCTGACGTCACAGGGAAACCATAGGGAAGTCCCCGTCAAGTCCCCGTGCATCAGAGGGGGGCGGGGTCACCGGGTGGCCCTGCCCTCCATTATTTAAGAAGTGTCAGAAGAAGAGAAGCGTTACACAGCAGGAGCCTCCCATGGATGCGGAGCAGCCCGAGAACGAAGCGGGGAAGAAGATGCCACAGAGTAAGATGCCGGACGAGAACACCGGAGCAAGAAGCAGAGGATTGGAGGAAGAACCAGAGGAAGAAGAAGATGGAGGAAGAAACCGAAGGAAGATAGAAGAAAGAAGACCCGAAGAAGATGGAAAGAAGAAGACTTTAAATAAAGGAATTGTCAAAAACTGTCTCTTGTCATTTTTAACATTTTTGACACTTTTTTTGTGAAATGGTAAGGGTAATTTTGTACCCCATTACCATTTCACACGGGGGGGGGTGGGATCTGGGGGTCCCCTTGTTAAAGGGGGCTTCCAGATTCCGATAAGCCCCCCGCCCACTGGCCAAGGGTTGTGGGGATGAGGCCCTTGTCCTCATCAACATGGGGACAAGGTTCTTTGGGGGGCCGCTACCCCAAAGCACCCTCCCAATGTTGAGGGAATGTGGCCTGGTACGGTTCAGGAGGGGCCCCCTCTTTTCCTGCGGCCTGCCAGGTTGCATGCTCGGATAAGGGTGTGGTATGGATTTTTGGGGGGACCCCACGCCATTTTTTTAAATTTTAGCGCTGGGTTCCCCTTAAAATCCATACCAGACCCTGAAGGGTCTGGTATGGATTTTGAGGGGGACCCCCAAGCCATTTTTTTTTTACATTTTGGCACGGGGTTCCCCTTAATATCCATACCAGACCTGAAAGGCCTGGTATGGAATTTTGGGGGACCCCCGTGCCATTTTTAAAAAAAATTTTGGTTCGGGGTTCCTCTGTGGGGAAATCCCATGCCGTTTTTATCAATGAACTTTTATGTGTATTGTCGGACCGACAATTCATTAATAGCCGTGAGTAGTTTTAAATTACTTTTTTTCCTTTGAAATGTCATTTTGCTGTCAGACTGTTCTAAACATGGGAAACATGCGCCCCTTTACAGGCATACTATAGACACCCCCCAGGTATGAAATTTAAAGGAATAGTACACTTTTATTGTTTCACTTTAAGCATTATTAAAATCACTGCTCCCAAAAAAACTTTTTAAAACGTTTTTTGCATTGATCCATGTCCCCTGGGGCAGGACCCAGGTCCCCAAACACTTTTTATGACAATAGCATGCATATAAGCCTTTAAACTTAGCACTTCTTCTTGATTTCTCCCATAGATTTTTAAAGGGTGTTCCACGGCTTTCGAATTTGCCGCCAACACCCCAAATTGTTCGCTGTTCGGTGAACTGGCGAACAGCCGATGTTCGAGTCGAGTCAGGGACTGCGGGCATACTACAGGAGATGGTCAGAGACTGCAGACATACTATAGGAGATGGTCAGAGACTGCAGACATGCTACAGGAGAAGGTCAGAGACTGCGGGCATACTACAGGAGACGGTCAGAGACTGGGCATACTACAGGAGATGGTCAGAGACTGAAGACATACCACAGGAGACGGTTAAAGACTGCAGACATGCTATAGGAGACAGTCAGAGATTGCAGACATGCTACAGGAGACGGGTAGAGACTGCAGACATGCTACAGGAGACGGTCAGAAACTGCGGGCAAACTACAGGAGATGGTCAAAGACTGCAGGCGTACTACAGGGGACAGTCAGAGACTGCGGGCATACTACAGGAGACAGCCAAAGACTACAGACATGTTACAGGAGATGGTCAGAGACTGCAGACATACTATAGGAGATGGTCAGAGACTGCAGACATGCTACAGGAGAAGGTCAGAGACTGCGGGCATACTACAGGAGACGGTCAGAGACTGCAGACATACTACAGGAGATGGTCAGAGACTGCAGCCATACTATAGGAGATGGTCAGAGACTGCAGACATGCTACAGGAGACGGTCAGAGACTGCAGATATACTACAGGAAACGGTCAGAGACTGCTGGCATACTACAGTAGATGGTCAAAGAAGGCTGGCGTACTACAGGAGACGGTCAGAGATTGCAGCCATACTATAGGAGATGGTCAGAGACTTAGGGCATACTACAGGAGACAGTCAAAGACTGCAGATATGCTACAGGAGATGGTCAGAGACTGCAGGCATACTACAGGAGACGGTCAGAGACTGCAGTCATACTATAGGAGATGGTCAGAGACTGCAGACATACTACAGGAGATGGTCAGAGACTGCAGACATACTACGGGAGATGGTCAGAGACTGCGGGCATACTACAGGACAAGGTCAGAGACGGCGGGCATACTACAGAAGACAGTCAGAGACTGCGGGCATACTACAGGAGACGGTCAGAGACTGCGGACATACTATAGGAGACGGTGGTGTTCTCTACATGGTTAACCCTTTCACTTAGGTCCTGGATATCTTCTTTTTGTTGTGCTATACAATTCATCAGATCAGCCTGCAGGGACACTCTAGGGGAGAGCAGCATATCTTTTAATATTGTATCTGACACTGGCTTGCCAGATGTGGGAAAAGCAGCTATAGGGTCTGAGAGAGGCCTGGATGACGCAGAATCTGCTCCTACCTAGTCCTACATGGCATTCTCGCCTGAGGGGGATGGATCCCTGCCGAGGGAGAAGCTGCAGAGGCAGAAACTAGAGGGCCGGCCGCGGACCGAGTAACGTGCTGCCGCAATCTTGTCAAGGCTCTCAGGAGACCGGCGGAAAGAAGCCCGAGAGCTTACGGGGTTGCGGTGCTTCCTTCTTTCATCAGGGCATGCTCGGGTGTGTACTGTACCTGCGGGTGGTGTCTGTGGCAGTGTAGTAGCGATGTGGGCTCGGGTAGGTGACGGATCTCTTGGCGGTCATGAGGATCTCCAGGTCAAGCGTTCATCTTGCTGAGCTGTCCCCGGGACACTGTATTGTCCCGGAATGAAGGTTCCCGGGACCCAGGACAGACCAACAAAATCCGAGACAAGTGGTAACCCTACTGGAGGATCCCAATGGGGGTTGCGGAGCGAGTCGTCCTGGATCTGCCCATATAGCTGGAGCGGAAAGTTCCCAAAAGTGCATGGCAGCTAAGGGCTGAGAGAGAGCAGGGGATTCAAGCACCCATACAAGACGGCTTCCGGTCACGCCCCCTCCCATGTCCAGTTTTTGATGCTCAGATTTAATAATTAATTTAAGATAGATCAGGTAGCAGCTGTATTCCTCCTTTTCCATGTGTTGTTGTTATTATTATTATTATTATTTTTATTATTATTGCTCATGCATTTTGCAGAGATTCTATCCCATCCCTGGTTGACCAAAGCAGTGAAGGTGGTTCTCAATCGAGAAGGCGGTGCTCGCTGCATCCAGGAGAACATAAACACATTGCAGCCGAGGTGAGTTTTTATTTGTTGCAATATTTGTCTTTTTGATAGCTCCCTCTTGTAGATATGAAGATTGGAAAGAAAAATATTTTTCTTACAATATTCATATAAAAATGATGTGATCTAAAAGGATTTGTTATTCCCTCTAGTGGATAACATTAGTATTACAACCTTTATCTGTGTTAGCTGCCTGAGCATCAGAAATGCATAAAACTTATATTTTCTAATGACATATTTTCTAAGAATGTTATTGAAATGAAATTATGGATTCAAAACCACTGCAGCTGATCTCCCTTTATAACTTAAAATGGAACATTTAAAATGACCAGTTTAAAGTTATGAAGGGAGATCAGTTTCAGTGTTTCTGAATCTATAATTTTTCAGAACTCCATACACATGGACAAGACATTCTTAGTAAATACGTCAAGTTTCATGCATTTCTGATGCTCATGGAGCTAACAGAGATGAAATTGACATTTTGTCATCACTACATAATGTTTGTTTTTATCCTGCACTCTATAGGTCTGTGATACCATACTCTTACACACCATGCAACGTTTCTCCTTCACAAACCACCTTGTTAGTGCCACCTTGCTTTAAGCAGACAGGTTTGAACAGTACGCAATGTAGTTGCCGGAGGATGCACTGAGTAAAACTTTGAATGCCTATCCACTGCTTGTTGTGGAAATTTTTATTAATGTATGTTGTCAGATGTCCCCCAGTGTTAGTTTTGCTGTAATATGCTCATGTGAGGGTATTCGCACATACAGGCGTTGGTAGAAGACCATTGACTGCGGAAACCTTCCATGGACATGGTAGATCTGTTTGTTTTTTTAAGGATGTTTGTTTATGCCTCACCAAGGGACTGGCCACTCCATGGCGACCACATCTAAACTCCTAAGTAAGCAGATCTGCATACATGGGAACCATAGCATAACCATACAAAATCATGGCCCACTGAGCCATGATAGAGTATGGCTCGCGTCATTGGTAGCAGTGGGAATGTGCACATGATCGTGTTCAGAGCCCTCTAAGTAATGTTCAAATTGTGAGTCCTTTGTGTCTCACAAAGGACTTGCCGCATGGCCCTGAACACAAGCGTCTGCACACGTCACTACTGTATTTCTATTTGAATATATACATGTGTGTGTGATTGGTTCTTTTGAAAGAATACAAGTGTCTGATTGGCTGATTCTGAAGCCACCACCTTCCTTTGTTATTCATGTTTATAGTATAAATAAACGGAGCTGGCTATTCTCTCAATGGTTCTGCTGAGCTTAAGGTGATACCAGCATCTGTCTGTGTTACTTGGAGAGATACAAGCGCGCTTTCCCGGCATTATATGAGAGAGCTGTGTTTGTGCTTTTAAGCGCAAAGAAATGATATGCTTATAGGGAGAAGCTTAAAATTTCCCTGACACACAAACCACCTTGTAGTGCCACCTTGCTTCAAGCAGACAGGTTTGAACAGTACGCAATGGAGTTTCTGGAGGATGCACTGAGTAAGACTTTGAAGGCCTATCCACTGCTCAATAAGAGTAAGTTAAAGACAGAGCTTAGTCTCATCTACTGCACAGAAGAGTTTAGGAAGTGTAATGGTGCTGTGGACCCAGCTATTTATGGAGAACAATCTTGAAAAAGTATTTAGAGAGACTGTCACTCTGATAAAGATTCTCACCACCACACCCATGACCACAGCAGAAGCTGAGAGGTGCTTCTCAACCCTAAAAAGGATTAAGGCTCGATTCACACCTATGCATGTTGCTTTTGAGCGTTTTTGGAGGTTTTTTTTTCATGCTTGGCACGTTTTTGAGCCGCGTTTTTGCCGCGTTTTTGCCGCGATTTGCGTTTTGCGTTTTTTTTTTTTTTTTTTTTTTTTTTTTTCATTTTTTTTTACAGTCTTAAAAAAAAATTACAAAAAAAATTACAAAAAAAAAAAAACGGCAAAAACGCACCAAAAACGCACCAAAAACGCATCAAAAACGCTGCAAAAACGGTGCACTTGCGTTTTTGATGCTTGTCCATTGAAAACCATTACATGCAAAACGCTGCTTTTTGCATGAAAAAAAGTCCCCGACCCTTTCCAAAAACGCAGAGATGCAAAAAAGCATTGATGTGAACATGTTCCATAGGAACCCATGTTAAAAAATTCCCGTGCATTTCTGCAAAATGCAAAATGCATCAAAAAACGCGCTAGTGTGAATGGGGCCTAAGACTTTTCTGAGAAATAGCATGACCCAACAGAGGCTGAATGCATTGGCCATGCTGTCAATGGAAAATAGAGTGGTGACAGAGATAACTGACTTCAACCAGAAAGTCATTGAGAAATTTGCAAGCTGGAAAGAAAGGAAGAGCACATTTTCATTTCAAATAGTACTACTGGCTAATGTGATTTTGGAGTGCATTTGTATTCAGTCACCTTTACTCTGATTCAGAGTTTTTTTTGTTGTTGTTTGTTGCCCTATAAAGTTTGTTTACTGTTTTTAAAAAAAAATCACTGATTCATGGTAAATTTATTGCATTCTTTAACAGTTGACTTAAACATTGACATTTTCTATATTTTATCTAGCAGTAATGGCACATAAGCTAAAATAAATAGGCATTTATCAGGTGATTGTTTGCGCCGATCTGTGAGACTGTGCTATATACCATGATCTGTGAGGCTTGGGCTGTATACTCTGTCCTGTGATGCTGGGGCTATAAACTCTGTCCTCTGATGCTGAGCTGTATACTCCTGACACTATGGGTGGAAGCAAGTGCAATACAGGGGGTGGAATGGGTGGATTCTATAAGGGGTGGGGCTTATGAGAAATGGGAGGGGTCAAAAAGAAAGGACGGGGTCTGGCGCCCCCCCACCCTAAAACTTAATCAGCCGCCACTGTTCCCAGCAGTATCTTTTCCACCACTAGATATCATAAGCCTCTAGTTTGAATGGCAACCAGTGTCATACAGCCCACTTCCTGTGAGTTCAGGGCATCAGGAACTCGTCTCCTAGGGGTACATCATCCAGCTGCCCTTGGATCTCAGGAGAATGCTGTAGCATTCAGGACTCACCACCAAGGACTGAGGGGAAGCAAATTAACCTATGATGTTATGCACCTGTACTGAAGATTCATGGAATATTGGTGTATGTATTGTTTTTTTAAACCAAATTTAGTGGAGCTGTCAGAAAAACCCTGGCTTCCCCACTATCTGTGCAGCTGCAGTGGCTACAGAATAAAGAACCTTGTCGTAATGCAGGCTGCAGTGTTCACTGGTGGTGATGGTGCTGCATGCATAACTCCCAACTTTATTTTGAGGGACTGTCCCTGATTTCAAGAGAGACTATCCCTGCTTTGGAACAAAGTCCCTCTGTCCCTCTTTCCTCGTCATTTGTCCCTTATTTTGATATGATAGTTGAATATAAAATGCACTTTTATCTCTCAAAAAGTGTTTCCCAGTGCTAAAATTTTCATCCAATTTCTAAATTGCTACATTTCTAAATTTCAAAAGACAGTATGAAAAAATAATAGTGGTTAAAAAAAGCACTTGTGTGTTTAACTAATATTTTTTATTGTATAATTCTCTTTTAAGGGGGGTGTGGCAGGGGGGTGTACTATGCCTACATACGTTTGCTAATAGGTGTCCCTCATTCCCATCTAAACAAATGGCAGATGGGCTGGACACTATACTAGGGAATACAGTATGCACCAAAGAAATTTTTGTATTTTATAAATTCTGTTTGGCATGGAGCAACAACTTTAATAAAGCTTCAAGGTAATATTAAAAATGCAGAATTACGTTAACAGGTTCCAGCCCGGCCTATAACAAGATGACACCACCGGGAACCTCTTGTTGATCCGGGCCACGCAGGGGCGCGATCTGTCACGAGCTGGGTCCAAGACCAGAAAACCTTTTGGAATGAACCATGAATGGGACATCACACATTTTTACAATTAGATTAGTTTTTGTTCCATCCAGGTCCATATATATATGCATACAGCACATGTCAACTTTCAGACATGCATGTGTGTGTGTATGTATATATATGTGTATATATGTGCATGTGTGTGTACATATATGTGTATACCAATTCCATATCTTTTCCTATTTTGTCACTGCTGCGATTTGCACATTCTGATGTTTATATTTTACAGCGGAATTCAAAGTTTTTTGTTACAATGCTCCTTTTGTCCTTATGTCCTTCATAGATTTGACTTTTGATGGCTATTTTTTCATCACCAGTCAGCTCTATGCATTTTTCACATCAATAGTCCAATTACACTGAGGTTCAGTTTAGCTGAACAAAGTTTTGGTTCTGAACTTTTAATACCCAATGAGATTTTGCTATATACATCTATTTACATACATACCTGTGAATGTTCATAATGTGTGCATAGATATTTTGCATTTCATATATTCAATGAACAGGTGTGTTTTTGGTTAACCCTTTTTGGGCATTTACAAGCCTGGATTTGGACACTTTGTGTCTTTTTTTTTCAAGGTTTTATTGTCCTTTTCTTTACTTTTTCTCCTTTTTCATGATTTGCTTGTGATTTAACTTTGGATACATGACCGCAAGCTTACTTATATATATTTTTATTATGACTGTTATTGTTTTTGTGTGCATTTGATTAGACATATGTATGCGTTTTAAACATTGCAATGTTTTTAAAATGTTGGTTGAAATGTTGTTTGTATGTGGCACTATTAGAGCCAGGTGTGTTTTTGGGTGTATCCCAATTTGGGTGGACTCCCTTAAAAGATCTGCCTGTTTAGTGTTACATTGGTTGTGAACAAGCAAGCTATTGCTTGTGAAACGTCTACCATTGCCTGTATCTGTCTGACCCTTTTTTGACAATAAAGATTACATCGAGATAATTTGGAGTTCCATTGTGCGACCAATTCCTTGTCTTGTTTGACTGGTTACTGTACCGGCCCGCTGCCGATATCATGTGACCGCTGTAACTAATCACAGCAGCTTATGACAAAAAAATGAAAACTTCAAAAAACTCACAAAAAGGGATGCCGTTCCCAAGACTTCCACACCTGAGTAGATACTCCCACCCTACTCAAACTAAAGGGTGCTGGCTCTGCACAACTGTGTAGAAACAAAAAGAAATCCTGGACTGCCGCACTCCATGAAAAAAGGACATCTTTATTGGCAAAAATAAGTAAAAATCCAAAGTAAAGTCATATCAAAGGTGGATAAGACAGGGATAAATGGCTAACACGTTTCACATCAACTGATGCTTACTCATAGCTAATTTGACAAAAACCAACTGAATACTTATAAAGGGGGGGTTGATCAAAAGAGAACCAATCACAATTTAAAATTGAACAACCACGCCTTTTGTTCAGTTTGTTCTTGAAGTCCCAAGAAAATAAGATGCACCTGTGGAAACAGAAAAAACACATAGACCAAGACCAATACACCAATAGATAAATAAACAAATTGATTACATAATGTATATATATATTGCCATATAAAAAATGGGGTGAATGGTGGATCACAGCTAAATGAATGATTGATAACTCATATTGCAGTGTGCACACATAAAAATGGGAGACAACGATTGTCCAAAAATTAATTAGCATTTCTGAAACATACATACATAAACGAAAGAATGAAATTTCCACAACATACGTGTATATAATGAATAAAATGTATTCATAAGAAAAACATAATATATAGACAAAAAATGGAAATCATAAAGAAAAATAAGCGAAAAAATAAACTTTTCGAAATATTCCTGAATATAAAGAAAAAAGAAAGTAATTACATTCTCTAAATCATATAGAAAAAATCTTTTTAAAATATTGAATATAGTAAAAGATGTATGATTAGTAAATTCATATGTTTGAAAAAACATTGTTGCAGTCACAGACACGTGCTAATGCCCATAACTACCGACAAAGGACCCTGATTATCAATTTATGTTAACCTGAAAAATGAGGTAAAATTACAGATTTTTGGGTCAAATCAAAAAACTCACCATGCCTCTTACTAAATACCTTGGATTGTCTACTTTCCAAAAAGGGGTCATTAGGGGGATACCTGTACTGTCCTGACTTCTTTGGGCCTCAAGAAATTAGATAGGCCATCAGTACATCAGGATTGATCAATTTTCTGCCATAGGCTGGCCATACACTATACAATTTTCTTATTCAATTTCCTTTAGATTTACCTTCAACTATGTAGTGCAAGTGCCTGCCTGATGAGATACAAATTGAAAGGGTTTAGGTTTGACCTCATATTATATGGTTTTGGTAAATCTAAAGGAAAGTTGAACAGGAAAATTGTATAGTGTATGGCCAGCCTAAGTTTGCAGACTCTATAACTTTCCTACAAACTAAATAATATACACTGATTTGGGTTATCTTCAACAAAGACATTTTTGGCCTAAATTCATGAAGAAAGATTACTTATTTGCAACATTTTATAACAGAAACAAAGAAAAACATGTTTTTTTTTTTCGGTCTTTCTTAACTTATTTAGCAAAAAAAAAATTGTAAAACCCAATGGTGATTAGATACCACCAAAAGAAACCTCTATTTGTGTGAACTTAGTTTGGGTACAGTGTTGCTTGACCGCGCAATTGTCATTCAAAGTGTGAAAGTGCAGTCCTGTCAATCAAATGCAGGGAGGAGGAAGTGGGGGATGGGGCTAAGTGTCGCTGTGTAAGTATGTAAGCTTGGCTCCATAGACACACAGCTCTGGAGTGCGCAGACACTGTGTGCCTCTATAGGCGGCTTGCTATGGGGACACACGAAGAAGAGGAGGAGTCAGGATCACGGCCAGGGGGACCTGAGAAGAGGAGGATCAGGGCAAGTGAGTATAACATGTTTGTTATTTTAATAATAATATTTTAATACATTTTTTTGAAAATTCTTTTTATTGAAAAATTTTACTGTGAAGTTACAAAACAGGGCCTTTGGGGTATATCCCAGCCAATTGGTACACATAGACATGTGCATAACAGTGTACAACTCACTGTGCATCTCAAAACAAAACATATTTAAATAAAAACAAAAAACAAAAAGAAAACAAAAACAACCACAAAATCGGTATCCAGGTTTTGAAAGGTTGGATGGTGGTAGGAGATATCTTTTCCTGCGGGACTATTTTTCCCTCTCTTCTGTCTGAGCTGGACGTTACGAGAACAGTTAAGATTAAGTGTGATCATAGGGGGGGGGCGTGGCCTAGCGCGGGATGTGAACGGACATGTTCCTGTGCAGCTCTGGTCTCTCCTTCTATAATCCTGCTCCATCCTGATCGACCATAGACGGAAAACGACCCATTTCTCGCCCAACCCAGTGTCAGAAACCATGAAATCAGACCGAGACAGAAGTACAGTTCAATCACACTTGTTCAATAATAAAAGCAAATAGAACAAACATAGTCAAAACATAGCCAATAGTTCAGTAACCGGAACAGATAGTCAGCCAAGCCAGAGGGTCAGGAATCAGTGTAGTGAAACAGCAAGCAGGATCTGGAGCAAGAAGGGATGTCAGCCAAGCAAGTCTTTAAACAGGAACGCAGGAGATAGTCTCTGTGATGTTGACCATGGCGTAGGCAGAGATCCTCTGGGCTGGACGGCTTAAGTAGGCAGGACTGACGAGCAGAATATCATCAACAGCTGAGTAACTGTGGAGAAATAGGAGCTGGAAATTAGCCGACAGCTGAGCGGCCAGCTCAGAGAAGGAAGGGCTGAGCCCAGCTCTGACACCCAGTCTGAAGCATCTCCTGCATACCAGGGAGGCGTTTTGGTGGATGGGAAAGCGGCGACGGAAGAAGCAACCCCCAGCAAAGATGAGCATCACCACCTATTTCTGCCAAGATGGCCGCCGCAACACCGTCCATGGGCCTAGCGCATCACCAGCCTCTACTCCTGATCTCTTTGGAGACAGCAAAGGATGCCTTCCTGCCTCTTTCTCTCGAGCTTCCGGACTCTCCGGCCGTGTCCCTGCAAGCAACCCCGGGAACGGCAGTCACGGATGGCCGCAAGGAGCCTACACTGTCGGAGGTCCTTACCATCATTAAGGTAAACCATGCAGACCTTATGGGGAAGGTGGATGGGCTAAAGATTGAATTAACAATCATGTGGCATGACATGCAAAAACAACGTGGCAGGGTTACTGAGACCGAACAACTTATTAATGACCTAGAGGACACCATTAACCCCATCCTGACCAAACTCAATACATATGGGGGGAAGATTGCAAACCTGGAGGATAAGGTCAATGACCTCGAGAACCGTCTCCGCAGGAATAACTTGCGTCTGGTTGGTCTCCCAGAGCGGGTGGAGGGATCTGACCCCGTAGCCTTCCTGGAAAGCTGGCTTGAGCAAGAATTTGGCCACAATGAACTATCCCCCTGCTTTGTGATTGAGAGGGCCCACCGAGTCCCTGGGCGCCCCCTCCCTGAAAGTCACCCTCCACAAACAGTGGTGATTACTCTCCTCAACTACAAGGATCGTCATTCTATTTTGGGGGCTAATAAGCAAAAAACACTGCGCTCTAAAGAAGAAAAAGGGGAGAACAATAAGCAGCAGCATACGTTGTGACAAACAACTGTGAATAAAGGTAAAAAATGCAGCGCTAAACAGTGTTATAGCTGAGAAACTAAAACATGCGTAAGTCCATATATGCGTGAAAATAGAAAATGTGATGACACAACATAAGTCCAAATAAAACAATGGTGAATGAATAGAGTATTAACTCATGTCCATACATTAAAGACAGGATGGAAATGAATGGTTGGAGCCCCAAAGGACTGATGGATAAGTGGGGTTAGTTTGGAATCGATGATGATAAACTTCAAATAAATGAATAAAGGTGGATACTCTTACCAAAAAGGGTGGACTCCCCTGTCAGCGACATGGAGTCATTCAGGCAATGAGCCCCACCGGGCTAGAAAGGGGTAATCCGGAATGTAGAAACACCCAAGGTGAACTTCCAGCATCGATGCCAACCTAACCCCACGGATCTACACTTATCCATCAGTCCTTTGGGGCTCCAGCCATTCATTTCCGTCCTGTCTTTAATGTATGGACATGAGTTAATACTCTATTCATTCACCATTGTTTTATTTGGACTTATGTTGTGTCATCACATTTTCTATTTTCACGCATATATGGACTTACGTATGTTTTAATTTCTCAGCTATAACACTGTTTAGCGCTGCATTTTTTACCTTTATTTTGGGGGCTGCCAGGAGGAAGGGAAGGCTTCGGATTAATAACGCCGTGGTGTCCCTCTTCCCTGACTACTCTGCGACAGTCCGTAACTGAAGAGCCAGTTACCAGCATGTCAAGCAGACACTCCGGGAGCAGGATATCCAATACTCAATGCTGTTCACAGCTACCCTCTTGGTTACCTACCAGGGGAAAGTTCAATTCTTCCAATCCCCACATGATGCCCTGTCCTGGTGGAAATCACTACCCCGTCCTCCTAAACCACCTGCCTGATGAAGGTCCTCACACTTTGATGGACAAGCTGGAGAAATTAAATCTTCTTCCTCCCCTGACCCTTTCCCATTATCCCTTGTTAATCACCACTGAAGCCTTGTTAAGTGATAAGTATGGTTGATCATACACATCTCCTGTCGGAGAGAGTACCTGGCCCTCAGTTCCTGAGCAGGCCTGAGCTGCTTTGGAGTTCACCCCACCTCTCTGATATTTGTTGAACACTGACTATTTTGTTTTTCTGACATCTATTCTACTTCCTGTTGCTGGCCATGTGCCCCACGCATTGGTACAAATTTGGGGTATAGTCCCACTCCCTTTTTTTGGAGCTGGGCAGGGGTAATGCTAACCTCACTGTGTAACGATTATTTTATTGTACATAGTTTTAAATTTAAAACAGCATCTGTCTTTGAGGCCCTGAGGCACAGCAAACCGCATGTTCTGTGCCTCCAGGAAACTCATCTCATAGGGTCTAAAATTCTGGCTCTCAAAAAACATTGGGTGGCCCATAACTACCACTCTACGCATTTTAACTATGCCCTGGGGGGATTGCGATCCTAATTTGTAAAGGGTTACTTTTCTTGTGCCACCAAGTTATCCTGGACCCTAAGGGGCAGTATATTATCCTACATGCAACTGTGCATGGAACTCCCCTCATTTTGGTCACGGTTTACCTCCCCCCTCCGGTCACAGCTGCAGTGTTCGCTGAACTCAGTGTGCATTTTGCCTTTTTACCTAACTATCCCATGCTCATCCTTGGGGATTTTAACTCTGTGTTGCAACCTGACTTAGTTGAAACCTCTACAGTCTGAGTCTAAATTGTTTTGTGTGTGGTGCAATACCTATGGATATGTGGATGTATGGCGCTGGAAATATCCTAGTGATAAAGTGTTCTCCTGCCAGTCCAGGTCCTACGCAGCCCTCTCCAGAATAGACTATGCCCTGGACATGGGGGACTTTTTACCCAATGTCCAGTTCATGGCATATCTGTCCCAGATGGTGTCTGACCATTCTATAATACAGATTGGTTTGACTATGAGCCACAGACCATTGTTCCGGGCCTGGAGACTCAGCCCTCTCTGGATCTCCACGCTGGAAATCTCTGAGTCCATCCCGACTGACATGGCTAATTACTGGTCCCTCAACACTGACTCTGAAGCTGGGGGCCCTGTCTGGGACGCCTTTAAGGCAGTAGTCAGAGGCTCATATATTTCATGCATTAAACAATATAGATCCACTGGGCGGGCCACGCAAGAAGCTCTCCAAAAGTCATTGGAGGAGGCACGCACCCGCCATACAGGTAGCCCCTCCTCTGAGACTCGAGGTAGGCTGATGGACGCTCATTGGGTGCTGCAGCTTCATATGGTGGATTTAACCAGTAAGCAACAACTATACCTCTCTGCTCGTATTCATGAGCATGGGGGGAAAAACGGTAGGCTCCTTGCGTATCTTGCCCATACAAACCTTCAGGACAGTTCTATTGC